>NW_022170249.1:29309294-29500268 GCF_008802855.1 Photinus pyralis
TGGAGTTTTTGCTGGCCTCTCTATCCACCTCAACGTTGAAGCAATACAACACAAACCTGAAGACGTGGTACTGTTCGTCAAGGAATAGTAACTTTTTCTTTCCTTCAAGATCAAATATTTTGTCCTTTTTAGCGCATTTCCACAAAAATAAAAAAAAAATGCGCTATTGTGGCCACTTTGTCCGTTCGTCCGTCCTTCCGTCCGTCCGCTAACTTTGCGACGCTACTAGTTTTTTATCTTAAGAGCTATTGTTCTACTTTTTTCGCTATTTGGTTCGTTATGGTGTCGTCTTGTACCAAGGAAGGAATTTTTTCTGTACCGCTTACAAAAAAAGTTATTGTAAAAAAAACAAAAAACCGTTTTTTACATGTTCCATAATTTTACACTTTTGCCGTTTATTAACGATCCTAGAGATCGTTTATAATTTTGCATTGCTATCTGTCGCCTGCCGGTTGGTCTCTCCGGCTGTTCCTTTGTCTGTCTGTCCATCTATCTGTCCGTGTGAACGATAACTTTGTTTAGAAATGTTCGATCGCTTTTACATCTCCGTTAGTTATGAACTGAATTGCATGAAATTCAATATGGGCATAGCTTTAGCCATATAATACGCAATGCCAAAAGTTGAATCGAATCGATTCAAAATTCACAGTGCCCTTTTCGCATCTCGACCATTTATAAACCGAATTGCAAACTTTTTACTTATAAAAGTATTTGAATGAAATTTGATACATAGGCACTTGGAATAAAGGAAAATCAAACGCCAATTTCAAAATTTGGTTTTGCGCATGCGCAGTGCCAACTTTTTTATTTATGGAAGAATTTAAACGAAATTTGATACATAGGCACTTGGGATAAAGGAAAATCAAACGCCAATTTCAAAATTTGGTTTTGCGCATGCGCAGTGCCAACTTTTTTATTTATGGAAGAATTTAAACGAAATTTGATACATAGGCACTTGGGATAAAGGAAAATCAAACGCCAATTTCAAAATTTGGTTTTGCGCATGCGCAGTGCCAACTTTTTTATTTATGGAAGAATTTAAACGAAATTTGATACATAGGCACTTGGGATAAAGGAAAATCAAACGCCAATTTCAAAATTTGGTTTTGCGCATGCGCAGTGCCAACTTTTTTATTTATGGAAGAATTTAAACGAAATTTGATACATAGGCACTTGGGATAAAGGAAAATCAAACGCCAATTTCAAAATTTGGTTTTGCGCATGCGCAGTGCCAACTTTTTTATTTATGGAAGAATTTAAACGAAATTTGATACATAGGCACTTGGAATAAAGGAAAATCAAACGCCAATTTCAAAATTTGGTTTTGCGCATGCGCAGTGCCAACTTTTTTATTTATGGAAGAATTTAAACGAAATTTGATACATAGGCACTTGGGATAAAGGAAAATCAAACGCCAATTTCAAAATTTGGTTTTGCGCATGCGCAGTGCCAACTTTTTTATTTATGGAAGAATTTAAATGAAATGTGATACATAGGCACTTGGAATAAAGGAAAATCTAGCGCCAGTTTCAAAATTTTATTTTGCGCATGCGCCGTGCCAACTTTTTTATCTATGGAACTATTTAAGTGAAATTTGATACTTAGGCGCTTGGAACAAAGGAAAATCTTAGTTTATTAGTTAGTTATAGTAAATTAGTTTTAAAATTTAGGTTTGCGCATGCGCAGTTCCAACTTTCTTATTTAGAAAAGCATTGAAATGAAATTCTTCTCATAAACTGAAATTGAAGTAGCACGTCAACAATGGATTGCCCATGTGCAACGCTATCTTTCATATTTGTGGCCGGATTTTTACGATTTTAACAGAAGTTGCATCTTACAAATGGGAAATGAATGCAAGTGGAAATGCGCTTTATGTAAATCGTTTACGATTACTTTTTAACTTGTTTATTTTTGTGAAAATGCGCTAGTAACTATTTACTCCGAAATTTGTGTCTACCTTCATTAGTGAATACATTACTACATTTCAACAAAAATAACTAGATAGATATCTCTCCCATATGCATATGCATGAATACCATATGCCACTGTTTATCATTGAAATGTACTTTGTGTTTCCCCGTCATTATAGTTTCAGATGACGGTTTGCTGAAGGGAGTTCTACAGATTTTTTGAGGACGAAGAGTCTTGGTCGTCTTGGGTTTCCTTTTATGGATGGCCAAGTCTCGGTTATGTAATTTCTCAAGATAATAGTAATCACGTAAGATCAAAATTATTCTTTAAGCATATACCTGTAAAGTATTTGTGCTGTTAAATTAAGGTTTAATTTAACTTTATTGATGTCTATTTTTTATAGAAGGCAATCGTTTTTTGTGGGGACATTATGGGGGGCTTACCGACACACCATTGTTTTTAGCATTTGAATCGCCTCAATTGTTAGATGGTCTTATGAAGCATATCAACAACGACAGGTTGTTGAATCTGCTTCATATGTAATGGAAAATTTACGGATTTACGGATGTTATCATGTAGTTACTAATGTCTCTACTCGAATTCCATTCACCTAAATAATTTTTTGTTTATGGGCCGCTGCTTTGTCTAATTTATACGTATATTCTAATACTATAGTAGAAAGGAACCATGTTTCGCATAGATATTCCTTGAGATAAAAAAAATACTGCCCTACATCGTGCTTTTAAATGACACTGTCCGGGAAGTGGTCTAACTTTGGTTGTTGGGTTGGTATCAAATACCATTCGTAAGCTGCTTGTTTATTAATTTTCCACAGGTTTCTGTGTACATGTAATACATTTACTCCCACGATTATATCGACGCGTTTTTTCACATTCGGCACAATTTGACCGTGTACCACATTTTCGAACATAATTAGCGATTACTTGTTCTTGTTCTTCAGAACATACTTTTCTACATCTGTAGTTAGGTTTCATTCTAATTTAAACAATTAAATTTATTTTCTCTGCATACCGATGGTTTGAAATTTAAAATCGAAGTAATTAGCTTAGCTGCCTATCTTATACCGAAACTCCCCTTCTGTCATTAATCTAATAACGGCCCTCGTGGAATCTTCACTGTCCTTTAGGGTTTTTGTTTTTTCTACCAAGAGCCATGATATTCTAGAATTAAACTATAAATATTCACTCTGTAGTGAACCAAAAACGTCCTCGCATAAATAAATGTCAATTCATCCGCACGTGAAGCAAATTCGCGAATCTTCTGGGGTGGAATCTTACAAAATCGAATCTTTAGGAGGCGAATATTGCAGGGGCGAATTTACCTGGATATTTAGTGTAAACTTTTCGGAGATTAATTATTATTGGGGCGAGTTTTATCACAGAAATTGAAGGAAATTTTAGGCATATGTATAGTAGCTAGTTCCCTTGGCGTCTAGGTTGTGCGAAAAAACGGGAACAGTTTTTCGAGGCGAATGTTCGGAGCTGAAATTTTTCGGAAACACATTATGAAATTTAGATTGATTCAATTTTTTAATTCCTCTAATTAGCAGTCGAATTTATCAGTCACGTACATAACTCAACCCATTGGGTCGTATGAATAAAAGTGAGCAAATGCTTATACTTGCAAAATTCAAAGTAAATACTCCTAAGTGCCCCTTCATACTGGTTTGTTTAGCAGCGCTGCACTGTGTCCTGTCCTGCTGCTTAGCAGCGCTGCTAAGTCGCCCAGTGTGAAGGAGCACTTACGAGTATTTACTTTGAATTTTGCAAGTATAAGCATTTGCTCACTTTTATTCATATGGGCCAATGGCTTATTTCACAGTTTTTATAATGGTGCAATTTTTGCAATATTTACACGCTTTTTTTGCACTAATAGTATAACTTAGTGCATTAACCTCAATACCTGGCGTGCAAGATCATGGGCTCGTATAAAAATGCATGTTAAGTTTTCTGCAGAGTTATTTTTCGTGATCAAAATAGACGTTTTTGTTGTTACTTTTTTATCTCAGCTCCTCAGTCATTTGTGTAAATTGATGCTAAAAATGGCCAAAGGTGCAGTTTTGTTGACTCGAGTCAGTCTCAAACACAACGGCAGGTGAGTGAGAAGTTTTTAAATTACAATTTCCGTTCGTTTCCTTTTTTGATTTAATATTTTATATTGGTAATTTAGTAAGAAATAGCGTAAAGCTTCTGTAAAAAATGGAATATTTTCCAATTTTCCCAAAATCGTGAGATATACCACAATTTCCGTGATAAGGGTCCTACACTAACTGCGATGATTTCCAATTTTGTAATTCAACTAGGCGCAATTTCGTTCCAAATTGTTCCACTAATTTAAAGAATTACTTGAAATTTCGTTTTTGCATTTTTGACATAATTGCCTCGTCTTTTCGGGCGTTGCTAGTTTTTACTGTTCGGTTCGGAGTTTTAAAATCGTTAGTTAATTTCCATCCATGAACTCCGATTAGGTGCATAATTCTCATTAAAATATGCAATATTGTTTTTTACCAACAATAAAGTTTTCAAAATCATAATGCTTACGTATATACCGAGGCCAGATTATGTAAGCCCCTTTTAGAATAACAAAATAATAATAGAATCGTTAAAACGAACATCTCGATACAGCAAAATAGGTACATCGTTTGTGAAGAGTGAAGAAAGAACGATTTTTTATAGGTAACATGTCTTTGATGATACAAAAACTAAAAACAAATATTGAGCAAGGTGTAACAGTTTTTTAGTATCAGTTATCAAGTAATCTAATACTGATTTCTTGTAAGTATAAAATAGTACATTATATATCAAGGTAGAGAAGTCCAGTATTATTGCATCAGCACCAAGATTACATCTCGAGGCGCTTGCGCCGAGGGGTGTAAGGTGCGAAGGCAATAATAGACTTCTCTACCGTGGTATATATACTATTTTTTTCACTACTAGCACTTGAAGTCCTCTAAATTAACATATTATATTGATAAGAAAGTGAACGGTTGGACAGAATTGTTTGTTTCTTAATTTAACATGTCAATCAAGTACGTTGAAGTACAAGTCAAACAGGCCGTATTTTGTTCTGTCATTGAGATATTTTCAAAGAGTAATTTCGTTCGAATTTTTTCAAAATGTGATAATTTTAGGTATGTAATTTCTCTGGAAATGGCGGATGGTGGCAATTATTCATTTTAGAGAACTTGTCTAAACGTTTATTGAGCGAAATTTCGGGTTGTGTTTTCTAAAAGTGACAGCGTGACAGTTCTCATTATTGACTACTAGTTAATAATATCCACATTATTAACCACTTTGAACAACTGCCGAGAAAGCCTACTTTACAAGTGGAAAAAAGGTTAATAATCATGTCATCAGACGCTAGTAGTGAAAAAAAACAGTAATCACTTCAAGACGAAGAACGGGCTATTCAAAAAATTTAGTAAATACTTTTAATGCGTTTCAATAAAAATAGTGAGGTACTGGCCAATTAATATTAATCATTTGACTATTTTTAGACTTATAGTTTGTTTCGATGCAGCTGGATAATTATATTTACCATTTTTTACAGAAATATGGTAGAAGTTCATCTTGAAGAAAACATTAAAAAACGACGATTTTTGTTCCGACAAGCGATATGCAAATTGGGAAAGCTAATTACAGTTGAACCGCTTATACTATGTTTCATATTACCGTTTCACATGTCGACACTAACCATTCAGAATTTAAGTTTGGAGAAATCTTGCAGAGTGAACCTTAATCTTAGTATATCGATTTGTGACGCTATTACCGCACGTAATCACACCCAATACAATTCGTCGGACGAAGTTGATGTACAGAAGCTGGTGGCATCTGCGTCGATTTGGAAGAACGTCGTGTACAGTATATTCCCCTCAATCCTATTGCCATTCTTTGGAGCTTGGAGCGATCGAAATAAAACCAGAAAGGTTCTAATGATAATGCCAATTGTAGGTGAAATGATTACAAATGTGGGGTTCATGCTGTGTACCTTTTTCTTCCACGAGCTACCGCTAGAAGTCAACACCCTGATCGAAGTCCTGCCTACCGCCACAACGGGTGGCAAAAATATGCTCCTAGTTGGCGTATTTACGTATGTCTCCGCCATTACGGCCACTGAACACCACACGATTCGGATTGGGATTATACATGTGTTCGTTGGTATGTGCGCTGCAATTGGGGATGCGTTGAGTGGAGTCATCTACACGTTAATCGGATTTTATGGAGTGTTTACCTTGTCTTTCGTTTTATACACGTTAGGCGGATTTTATGCGTATTTTCGACTGAACGAGGCTCCACGTGAGGGAGAAAAACCCTTGATCGGATTCGAGCTTGTTAAGGACATTGTGAACGTCCCAAAGACTTTTGCCACGTTTAAGTTTCTGGCACATCGTAGTATTCAAACCAAGCAAATTTTTGGAATACTGATCTTGGCAGTTTTAGTCGTGGGCCCAGTTAAAGGTAAACTTTTCGCTATAATCCTTCGTTACCTTTGGTTATGTTTGTAGGAGAAGAGGCGGTGCTGTATATGTATACAAGGTTCAAATTTCATTGGAACGAGATTGATTATAGTATGTTTTACGGATATTACTCTGTAGCACATCTGATTGGTAAGTTGTCTAAAATAAATGGTTACTTCATTTATGGGAAACTATGAAAAGTAAAATAGCAAATAACAACCCTATGAATTAACTTTTATGAGATGGTTAGTTTCCCTTTATCATCGTGTGTAATACAAAACTTTATTTTTTAGCAAAAGCCATATAAATCATTGTAAAGCTTCGGACAATTCTGAATTTAATTTAAACGTCAAAAATAGCAAGCTTAGGTTCTGCCATCGCGGTCATTTCCATAGAAACCGCATTGTTAAATGTTCTGAACGTCATTTTTCGCGCCCCATTTGAAATAAGAGTGACAGAATTAGAATGGACAATCATATGTCTCATTTTATCTACCCTTACGGTTAAAGTGATCACTTTATCTAACATCACGGTTAAATAGCAACTTAGCCTACTCATGTAAACCTATTAAAATGCCCATTCAACATATGTTACAAAATAAAATAAATTATTTATAATGCTTATAAAACTTGAGGATGCTATTAATTGATTTATTGTAGTTGATTAGATTTTGTACGGTAACGCAAATTGTTTTTGTACAACCTTTCTTTAATCCAGGCTAACACTATATTATCTTTTTAGGAAATTTCTTCGCCATAGCACTGTTTTCCAAATGGTTAAAATTTGACGACGCAATTTTAGGCATTATTTCGAGCACTAGTAAAATTCTAGGTGGAATTTCATTCACTTTAGCCAACAGTGCCCTGATGTTTTACATAAGTACGTATTTCATAAAGACATTGTGACTTGACTAACAAAAGCTATACTTAGGTACACTGATTGAGTCATTTAATGGGACAGCGTTTGTAGCTTCTCGGTCCATAGTTACAAAACTCGTAAACGAACAGAATTTGGGTAAGTACGAAATTGCGCCAAATGCTAACTGAATGTTGCTTTTAAGGTAAAGTCAATTCGCTCTTTGGAGTTGCGGAGTCCATAACGCTTTTGCCATATGGACCAATGTATAGCGCCATATATAAAGCGACAATTGAAACCTTTCCTGGGGCATTCTATATTGCCGGAATCTTCCTTACCGTGCCAGCCATAATCATGTACCTGTAAGGACGATGAACTTAAAAAGACATTATTGTATGAATACGTTCTTTTAGTTGGTTATTCACCAAAAGACATTCGCGGTTTCCGGAGGAAGATTAGACGTGTAAGAAATTTGTTGCAACGTATTTACACCACTTTTCCTATGTATGTTGCTCATAATCCAACGTTACAAACAGGAATTGTATTATAACATGATGGTTTGGAACTCAAGGTGCACCAATATTGTGCAATCCCAAACAAACTTCGTAAATGCTATGGGGTGGGAGTGGGGGTTTGAAATTGTGCCATTTTAGCGCATATGATTGAAATATTGAAGAATTCTCAATAAAAGCGTGTCTTTTGTTATGTTTTGTGTATCAATATACAAGGGTCCAGCCGTAACTCATAGAAGGTAATTTTCAAAACCGCATAAATCGCCCCTTTTTCTATTTATGAGTATAGTCTAGGCGATAAAGACATCTAACTGGACATTTTGAAGTGGAAAAGAAAAAAATGGTGGAATATGTTCAGTTAGGTGTCAGAAACAACATATTAAAAATCCCACCCCCCAGACCCTGTGCTAAAGGCTCCAGCCACCCCACCATCCCCCAAAAACCGTGTTTTCGCTCTTTTTGGCTGATATCTCGCGATCTATGAGGTCTATATGAAATATTTTTAGCTGAAAATATTTCTCGGAAATTTTATACAAGGTAGATACTCAGAAGTTAGCCTAGGTGTACCTCTTAGCCTAGGAAATTCATAAAAGAGGCGAAAATCATCAATTTTCGTGGCTTTTTGCAAATATATCGCGACCTTTAGGGCTAGATGAAATATTTTTAGCTGAAAATGCTCCTCGTGAAATTTTTTACAAGGTAGATACTCAGAAGTTAGCCTAGGTGTACCTCTTAGCCTAGAAAATTCATAAAAGGAGGCGAAAATCATCATTTTCGTGTTTTTTTTTGCGGTTTTTTGCAAATATATCGCGACCTTCAGGGCTAGATGAAATATGTTTAGCTGAAAATGCTCTTCGTGCAATTTCATACGAGATAGGCAACTGAAGAGTTGGCGTAAAGTCACCTTTCACCTTCAACTTTCATGTGTGAGGAAATATTCATTGTAAAACAAAGTATTTCTATGTACCATCGATTTTTGGTAAAAAAGGAAAGTTATACACTGCCTTTTTTTGAGCACCGAAAAAAAAATTGTCTCAGATCGACCCGGAAAAAAATTTTCTTATAGAATGTGGCCTGTAGAATCCATAATTTCAAACAGTTCCAAGATTGGGCTACTAGTTCAAAAGTTACAGCCCTTTGAATTTTCTTTCGAAATTGGTTTCTAGTCTATAACTTTTGATTGAGAAGTCTGATCGAAAAAGTACGAATTGATTTGGATTCTACGCACCAAAATTAATAAGAAAAAGTGTTTTCCCGAGAAATTTTGGTGCAGTCGATTTTTGGTAAAAAAGGAAGGTTATACACTGCCTTTTTTTGAGGCCCGAAAAAAAATTGTCTCAGATCGACCCGGAAAAAAATTTTCTTATAGAATGTGGCCTGTAGAATCCATAATTTCAAACAGTTCCAAGATTGGGCTACTAGTTCAAAAGTTACAGCCCTTTGAATTTTTTTTCCAAATTGGTTTCTAGTCTATAACTTTTGATTGAGAAGTCTGATCGAAAAAGTACGAATTGATTTGGATTCTACGCACCCAAATTAATAAGAAAAAGTGCTTTCCCGAGAAATTTTGGTGTAGTCGATTTTTGGTAAAAAAGGAAGGTTATACATTGCCTTTTTTTGAGCCCCGAAAAAAAAATTGTCTCAGATCGACCCGGAAAAAAATTTTCTTATAGAATGTGGCCTGTAGAATCCATAATTTCAAACAGTTTTGAGATTGGGCTACTAGTTTAAAAGTTACAGCCCTTTGAATTTTTTTTCAAATTGGTTTCTAGTCTATAACTTTTGGTGCCCATGCAGGTAAAGCGGAAGGCGAGGAGAACTACGAGTCGGTAATTTCAGACGACCCACTAGCACTAGAGGACGTCGAAGAGCCTGAAGAAGTGGAATCTGCAGAGGATAATGATTACGTTGAGGTATAAATGAATGTGTGAATATTTTAATATGAAAATACTGTTTTTACGTGAATAAATGGTACATAGAAATACTTTGTTTTACAATGAATATTTCCTCACACATGAAAGTTGAAGGTGAAAGGTGACTTTACGCCAACTCTTCAGTTACCTATCTCGTATGAAATTGCACGAAGAGCATTTTCAGCTAAACATATTTCATCTAGCCCTGACGGTCGCGATATTTTTGCAAAAAACCGCAAAAAAAACACGAAAATGATGATTTTCGCTTCCTTTTATGAATTTTCTAGGCTAAGAGGTACACCTAGGCTAACTTCTGAGTATCTACCTTGTAAAAAATTTCACGAGGAGCATTTTCAGCTAAAAATATTTCATCTAGCCCTAAAGGTCGCGATATATTTGCAAAAAGCCACGAAAATTGATGATTTTCGCTGCTTTTATGAATTTCCTAGGCTAACACCTAGGCTAACTTCTGAGTATCTACCTTGTATGAAATTTCCCGAGAAATATTTTCAGCTAAAAATATTTCATATAGACCTCATAGATCGCGAGATATCAGCCAAAAAGAGCGAAAACACGGTTTTTGGGGGGATGGTGGGGTGGCTGGAGCCTTCAGCACAGGGTCTGGAGGGTGGGATTTTTAATATGTTGTTTTTGACACCTAACTGAACATATTCCACCATTTTTTTATTTTCCACCTCAAAATGTCCAGTTTGCCAATTTTACAGTCTCTATCGCCTAGACTAGTAAGACGAATTTGTTCATTTCTGATTTCGGTGGCGGGTTCTAGCTGTTACAATAAGTAATAACAGAAGCCATATTTATGTCTACCCCTGCACTGGGTGGTCGAGACAACGTGTCGGCTACATTTTTCTTACCCGTGAGGTCTAACAGTTCTATACCCAGTTTTAAGAACCAAAAGCGACCTTGCCTCTACATATCACAATTTATATTAGCATTGTAATGAAAGGTGTCCATGAAAAACCACCATCACATCAAACTGTAAACAGTAATACTTAGCTTTGTGGCAGAAACCATTGTGAATACTTGCTGAAGTTAGATACAGACTATCATCCAAAATGATTGCTTAAATTGCACTTTATTGACGGTGGTGTTACACCTAATGAATATGAACTTATTACGTTAACATTCAAGGTTATATATTTGTATTAAAAACTTCAACTCTCACGAGTACGTAATAGATAAAAATGTAGGTAGGTACCTTTGAATTTTGTCGAATTGCTTTAGTACAATGTAACAAGCGGTTGATTTGTTTAATATTAGTATTTAACTTTCAATTTTTTTCGTACTTCTATTATTTGCATATATCCGTAAGTAACTTAGATCTATATTTGTTTTGTTTAACAATTAATTTGCACACCTCACTTTATTGTTACTAAAATAATTATTTTGGCGTTTGGAAAATGTAACTTTACTCCTTTACATGTAGACAAATGGTAAATACAGCCACACCTTCTCTACCACTTTGGATGATATTCGCATATATGAGGTGGTTTGATTAATTTAATTCTGAGTTTGATTTAATTCGCGTATTTATCAGAAGAAGACTAAAAAAACAGTGGCCTACGGATATGCTAAATCAGTGATCGGTTATTATACACGGTTAAGTCAAATCAGAGACCTATTATCTTATAGGAGAGCTCTCACTGGAGAACTTCTCCCTCAAATGTAGCTCGATGATCACATTTACTTATATCTGTAACTAGCAGGTTGTAAATTAGCTATTAAAAAAAAAAAAATTTGATTTGAACGGTTTTTAGGTTGATTAAATTATTTTTTTGCATAGTTATCAAATTACCGCACTTTTTTCTCAAGAAATCGTATGGATCGTATTTTCCACGATTTTTACTATGCGTTTCCATGGCGTTTAGTCCTATCCATGAATAATGGCATCAATTGTTGAGTGACAGTAAATCCCGAATGTCAATCAGTTATGGGGTATTAAAAATCACTATTCAAAAACTTTCGTGTACAATTCGTGTTGAGGTGACAAAGTTAATGCAAAGGTGGGATGACTTATTTGTCACGTCGCACCGCTGGACTTTGAAATTCACGCTTGTGTATTTAAAAAAAATATTTTTATGTTACCAACATTGATATTAATTCCAGAAATTAATATCAAATATCACACATAATTACAATTTTAATTTAAATAATTTTATTTAATTAATTTTAATTAATTGGTCAAAATCAAACTGTATAGAACGGTAGAAACTAAAGAAACAGTCTTCTAAGTGTTTGTGGACGTATGTACCCTATCTAATTATGCGATTTCCTAAGAGCCTATCTTACATATTTCGGTTAAACTAACCTAAGGGTGAATTTCTACGGAAGCAATTATGTTTTCCTTCTATTACATTTTCGATTTTAATAAAGCAAATTACAATCGAGTCGAGAATACCTTGCCAGTTTTCACTGGACTCGAACCTCTAACGGTACCGAATTACTCGGAAGCTCCCATCTATACAATGCAGTTTCCATATTTGTACCTATTATTGACTTATTTAATTAATAAATGAATTAATAAATGCTTAAATCAACAAACTATACTATCTACATTAAATTTTTAGCATTTACAAAGGCATTTGACCGAGTTGACTATATTGTACTAATATATAAATTAAAGTGTGTGGATGTAGGTTATTTCTTAGTTAAATGATTTACCAATTATGACAAGCCAACAGCAAATAGCGAAAATAGAACAATTTGTATCAATGCTATCCCGGTTCCATCTGGAATACCGCAAGGATCACATTTGAGACCACTTTTTTCACCGATATCGCTGTTTCTACAAAAGTTTTGTTCTGTTTTCGCACGATTTAAAACTGTATACCATGGTTACCTCCAACTCCGATACCGCGTCTGTACGGTATTACGTTTTTTAGTGATGTAACAGGAACGATATGAGTCTTAACTAGTTCGCCGGAGCATTACGGTAGGTACTTTACTGCCCAAATAAAGTTCCATCAAAAAGCACCAAACTAATAAACAGAGTGTTGCATACTCTCGATTCGGTGATCAGGTATCAACTCCACAATCAGAAAATATCAACCAAAACAGTCAAATTTTGGCTTATCTGAAACACATTTAACCCATAATGGTTCAACAGATGATACATCCAATAAAAGGACAAAAATAGATACTTATAACGGGCGCAGAAAGCAAATAAATGGGAGACATTTATACTACTGGATCTTTTGACCTTTGATCAACCGGTTTGAGCTCCCGAAAGGCAAAACTGCTGTACAACTTACAAATGGCGCCCGAACACGAAATGGAAGCCGAGCAGTTATTCATTATTTGTACGTAGTTATTAGAAATTCTTTATACAAACCTAAAATGTCATTGCATTATTGTACTAAATGGCAGAGCTTTCGAAACCATATTGGACTATTCTTTATATCTTATAATTTCATTATTTTCATTATCTTGCGTACTATTGGCTGTACTTGTCACAAGTTTTGTATTAAAATTGCAAATGTTAGGTTGTGTGTAGTTAAAGGGTGGATTTCATTGTACAGTTGGTTAACATTTAGGACATTAAATGTGACAATTTTCCACTCAAGTATGTATTTGTTCATTATCTGCCTTGAAGTTACGAACGGAATCATCATCAATTTTGGAAAATAAATACGAAAGTGGAATTAATCGCCCCCCACAGAACTTGAAGTATTTGTAAACATTGATGCGTGTTTGTTTGGCAAAGCGTGGAACTTCTGAACATTGTAACGCGAGTGTAGGTACAAAAAACGATAAGATAGAAAGGCCGATCGCGGATGTTTATGTTACATTATCTGTTACAATACGTGAGATATATCAAAGTATACCTTTGCGTATGGATAAGCGATCGATTTCGGATATAGAGCCACATTCCGATAACATTTGGCATCGTTGTTGGCCATAAAAACCTGTACTGTAATGGCAAGCTGAGATGGACCATAGATATACATATTTACCAATAAAGGCAATCCAGGGCTAAGATGAGGGAATCAGAAGGTCTGAAGTGATAATTGATTATCGCTGGTATCTAAACCTGGTTAAAATTTGAACGGCTTGTTGTTTCATCGTCTTAGAGGCGTGATGTGTACGTATCTTTCGCAAAACACTTATGTAAAACAGGAGACCGTAGTTACTTAGCTGATTATCTCAAAACTAACGGATATCTTATCCGTATTCTCCATAATCTTATATATTTTGACTGTATATATTATTCTACGTTGCAGTTCGCTTGTGTCTACCTTTGTTTCACTTAACTCCATAGTAAGTAACTTTATTAAGTAATTGAAATTTCAAATATTAATTTTAAATTTTGTTGGAAGGAGGGTATAATTGTGAGCAGTTTAGCAATTTTTAGTTTTACGTTCTATGCTTAAAGTTTCGAAACCATGGGTTCTTACTTGAAGTTTTCCAAACAATCTTAAACCAAATTTTGTCTATCCACCTCGGATGTATGCGTTCTTCACAAACTTTCGGGCGGTATTATAAAGCATAGTTAGCCATGTTGTCAGGCTAACAATGTTGTTAAGGGATGTGGTCGGATGTTGTATATAGTAGTATGAGAAGGCTGCAAAAGTTATTAGGACTGTAACAACCAATAAGAAGTTCTTATTGGCTGTTACATCTTCAATTAATCTAAATGTTTTTACAAAGAATTATGTTATTCTTTGAAAAAAACATCCAATCACATCCTTAACGACATTGTTATCCTGATAACATACTTTATAATACGGGCTGTTTATGAATGTTGCAAAAACAGAATCAAAATATGGTTGTCATAAGTAGGTATTCCTCAAGTACTGATATCAGTAAGGCAAAACACACGTGTTGATACACGAGATACTTGATAGTAGCTACTCCTTGTGATTGTAATTGAATCAACAATCATCTAAGCCCTTTATGTATGCGTCTGATGCGCTTTGGTTGGTCACGGCATAGCATAATATTGATTTTAATGCATATTCATATTTATCGTACATAAATAATTCATGCATACTTTAAGGTGTGCACAATACGAAACCTACTTACGATTCTCTTTGTTACAGCAACATGGTAAATGTTCATTTGGGATCAGATCCCAGCAACGAACGTATCAAATGCAATTTAGGAGGAGGCCTCAGTAGAATACGAGAAGAAATAACGGTCGAACCTGTTCTAGTATTGTTTATGTTATCGTCCAGTATTTCGGCTCTTGCAATTGAAAATTTGAATTTAGAAAAATCGTGTTACGTCAATCTGAATTTAAGTACATCTATCTGTGACGCGATGCAACAGCGTAATCGTTCCGGGTTTAGCGAAATGGACGAAATTACAGTTCAAAAAGTTGTCGCCGCAGCAGGTATTTGGAAATCCGCTGCTTATTGCGTACTCATCACAGTTTTGCTACCATTATTTGGATCTTGGAGTGACCGCAATAAAACTGTAAAGATTTTAATCCTACTGCCTATTCTAGGCGAAATTGTAGCAAATATCGGTCTGATATTATGCACTTACTTTTACTACGAATGGCCCATGGAAGTGAATTCAATATTTGAAATTCTGCCCACTGCAATAACTGGAGGTATTCCTTTGGCACTTGCTGGTGTTTTCACCTACATGTCGAGCAACACTACCAATGAAAACAGAACTTTTAGGTTGGGAATTATACACACTTTGGTTGTCATATGCAAAACAATAGGAGGTACACTAAGCGGGGTACTGTACCAGTTAGTCGGATTGTATGGAGTATTTTCCGTTACCTTAGCTTTGTACGTTCTCGGCGCAGTATACACACAGTTTATGTTACCCAGTTGTACAAGTACAAAGGACCAGAAGAGATCTCTGAATAAATGCGAGCTAATTGTAGACGTTGTAAATGTCAAAAAGACTGTTGGAAGCTTCAGCTTTATCGCCACAGAGGGCAGCGGGATTCAAAGGAGGCAACTATATGCCATCCTTTTTTTGGATTTTATAATTGTAGGACCATTTGTAGGTAAGATACATTATTATGTTCAGGGCTTAAAACTCATTTGCGCATCTAACATTCGGATTGTTGAAAATAATGCAGGGATTATGGTTTCCTTTCCTCGTGGGTTTACAACATAGCACAAGGCTTTTAAAGGCCTGTGGTTTGTCTCTGTGCTTGCTGCAAAATATCATCTGTAGATAACAATGGAAAGTAACAGTTAGTTTGTCGTGATACCTTAATGGAAGCATCGTGATTATAACCAACCCTTATTAATGATATGTTCCCAACACAAAACTTTATGCTTATTTACCTTTTTTGCATTATATTAAATTTTGTGCTTCTAAAAAAAATTTAGTGCTACAGATTTAACGCACTACCTAAATATAATACGTAGTCTTAACTAGCATTTCCGCTTATAACCAACGTAGTGCTGGGTGACATACATACTTAGGGTGCCCTGAGAGGTATTTCCCATATTTATTGCCATTGGAAAGTGGGCCGGTATGCGACTTCAGTTCAGATGAATGACAAAATTAAGTAACTTCATTGGATAATTTCGGAACGGAATTTTAACCAACAAAATTTCCTCATTCGGTCGTCAACTGAACTGAACTTTATGGACGGTGGAAACCAAAAAATAGAGACAATTTCAAATGACGTCATCGTCATATACGAAAATATTTAAAAAATGGTGGATCGAGACAGTTGAGGTGTGCTATAAAGAGAGATATGACACCTTTAATACAAACAACACTCCACCTTACTGAAAATAGAATCTTCACACCTGCATGCATTATTATTAAAATATTTGCATTTCAGGTCAAGCGTCAGTCATGTACTTATATACGAGGCTTCGGTTTAATTGGGACGCAATGGACTATAGCGTATTTGGAGCTTATTCTGCAGTGTGTCATCTTATTGGTAAGTAAGTTATTTCAGTTACGGAGAAAAGCTTTATCTTGTTTTTGTACTCGATCTATATCAAAAAGACAGCTACGCCGTCTAACGTCTCACTTTGGGGCTCAGTATTTCCTTGGAGAATTCATGTTTTCATTTTTATCAACCGTACGATGGTGTATGACGGAGATACACGTTTTGAAGCACCAAGAGTCAAACAAAATCTCGATGATGTCGATATATCTGTTGGTCCTATCTATACTCTCCCTTCCGGCTGTGTTTTTCAACTTCTCGTTCAATTGGCACATTTTGAACTCGAGTTTAAAATCCCCACTTTCTTCTCTAGTTGTACAAATAACTATTAACGACTTTTGAAATTGCACTTACTACTCCTGTACCTGTACTGGAGTCCAACAGAATGGGGTGTAGTAGGTACATACAGGAGTGTCAGAAAAACTTGGGTAGACATCAGCGTATCCTGGACGGGGTTTTTTAGACGCCATTTTCCAAAATGGCCGACATCGATTTCGTTTTGTGTATATTTTTGTTCCTGAGATATAGTTATACTCATCATTTAGATGTCTAAATATATGTTTTCAAGGGCGAGGAATCGATTAAGATGGTTTATAAAGTTGCCTGAACGCAATTTATTAAAGAAAAATAGTACTAAAGGTTTGCATCAGGACTCCTCTTTACAGGACTTAATCCGTTTAAAAACTGGCCCGCATTACTGCAATATTTATGCTGATGCATCTTAAATAGCTGTTTAATTGAACATATTTTAGGAAACGTGGGTTCCATCGTTATTTTCTCAAAGCTGCTAAAAGCCGACGACTCGATACTGGGAGGTGTTTCAAGTATGAGCAGAATATTGGGTGGAATTGGATATGCTTTATCACCTACAGTCATTTGGTTTTATGCGTGTAAGTAATAGATAAGTTCTTTGATTCTATTCCTAACTCTTGACCATAGGCACACTTCTTGACGTAGTTAACGGAACGGCATTCATTGTGTCCCGGTCCATGGCCACCAAACTTGTTACAGAGAGCAATATGGGTAATTTTGTATCCACACCTAATATTTATACTGAAAGTGAATTTTTTAGGTAAAGTAAACTCCTTGTTTGGAGTGATAGAAGCCTTGTCGGCGTTGGCTTGCACACCGGCGTACAGTGCATTTTATAGGGTTACCATTGAGATATTTCCAGGGGCGTTTAATATCTTAGGAGTTATTGTTACCTTACCTGCAATACTAATATACATGTAAGTATTTTAAATTAGAAAAAAAGCACTAACTTTCTTAATTTCAGTTGGTTGTACATAAGAAGGGATGTTCGAGCTTGAAACTAGCCATTCGACGGATGACGATTTAGCGTTGTACACTAGACATAGAATGATAAGCGCAATTGAGATGTAGGCCTTTGCACATCCAGATGTATTTAAACAAGCCTTCGAAACTAGACTTATGCAAAACCACCCCCTATGCAAATAGCAATGCATTTTAGTAATAAACCGATACAACTGAATATCGAAGGATTTTCAGTATTACAATCACTTTTTTAACGACCATTTATTTTATTTAACCTTGCAATTTCCATCCATATCCAAATCACGTCTTAGGCATTGAAATAAAAACGTGAAAAATTTTAAATTTTTAATACCTGGTTTTTACTAGGTACAATAAGTAACGCTATTAAATTAAACTATGTGAATTTCTCTTGGAAAGATTTGTTTCTCATAGTCTTTCAACAACAGAAGAAACTTCGCCTGTACTACAAAGACACCATTTGAAAAACAGGAGAAGTTCTTCAGAAAGGTTGAAACCAATTTCATTAAGAGAACTCTGAAAAGTTCATTCTGGTGAATTCAAACACGCTTTCTCCATAATGAGGGTTGCTTTCAGTATATTAGTCACTTGATTTTCAGTGCCTAGTCGAGCTTGACTGAAACTCTTTAAGATTGAATTTTTGTTTTAGGTACAGAGAAAACGATATCAGGAATTTCTTGCTTGAAATATAATTTTAAAACTCTCCGGTAATTTCCGTTAGATTTGCCAATATTGTGTAGATCGGTTATATAACTTATGTTTCCAACACTCAGGAACGAATTTATACAGTTGAGAAACTCAATAGATGATCCAGTATTATTTTTCTGTCTACTTATATTTGCTCTCAAAATATTAGCGACGTTTTTGTTCCAACAATTATTATGATAGCATATGTCTACAGCGTGCGAATTCCTTAGACTAATGCATTCTGATAACTTTACAGCAATGACATCATTTTTCGAAACTTCAACTGCTTTTTTTGAAACATGGCCCGTATTGCTTTGCTTCGTGTGAATTTCGATGTTGTTGGATTCGACGATATATCAGAGGTAATTAAATTCATTTCCCGAAGTTTTGTCGTAGTTTCCAACTGCAGGATTTTATTTTTTTTTCCATTCGTTCCAAAGGGGTTTAGGAAACAATTATGCTATTTTCCATTTTAAGAGTACCAGGAAATATACGGGTTGTTTTCACCCTTCAGTCACCATTGCGATATTCGTGATCTACATATTTTCGTGAAGATGTCTCACATGATATTGCTTCATCAACTTGCATACAGGATCTTATACCTAGATACATAATTCAAAACTGACTAATAATATTCAAAGTATATTAATTACCATTGAAAAATAAACTTATTCGAATGTTCGAAGGATCACAAAAGGTCAAGTGTCTTACAGTACCTTTCGCCAAGACACCGTAAAAGTCCTCAGACAAGAAATTAAAAATTAAGCATTGTAACAATAAACCATTCCCTGATAAGTCCTCCAAATTTGTTTAAAATCAGCACCTACACAATTAATATTTAGCCAGTCGGTATATAAGGACCTATAAGAAGAAAAAAATACTAAGGAGGAACAGTCCCCATTCTCGTGTAAGTAAGAGCAATTATTCAATTTTCCAATGTCATAAAAATAATGCGTTGCATCCGTCCAATTAGTAGGTATAGGGTTAAATGTTTAAAGAAATGGAAATGGAAATGACGTTAGTGCTTTTCAGTAAGTTCAGTAAATTGAAGTGTAGGATCTGGGAAAACAAAATTCAATTATCTCCGTGAGAAACTAAGTAGGTACCTTTACAGTGCAAAGGTATTTATGGTTACAATTTTAAATCTCTGTGCACGTGATTAAAGCAGCATCAGGTTAGTAGATAACTGAAATGAGAGAAAATTGTATACATACAACCAAGTCACGGTGTAATAACAACACGTGATTACATAAAAAGGAAGTACCTTCGCTAATCCCTTGTTACAGTTTTTCGTAGTCTCGTTGAAGGTTAGAGCAGTAGGTACTTATTGTCGGCTGTACAACGAGGTGAATTTTGTGAATGCAGTAGAAAAGGTTTTCAAAATAGAAAGGTGACAAGGAAAACCAGGTATGTTAAAATTGTGTTGTGGTCCTTTTAGAGTATCAAACAAAATTGGAATTAAGTTACCTCGTGGCAATTGATTAATTAGTAAGGTCAAATTGTGTAATAATATGCTAAATAGCTTTGTTAAAACGGTTAAGTGGCATGTGTAACGCAATTTAAAATGATACCTGCTGAAGGTAATGATGCGATTTTTATTTAGGAACGTCCAATTTTCAGTAAGCTGTTACATATTTTCTCCTAGTGGCCTTCTTTCTTTACGATTCATGCCCAGGTAGAGGTGATTATTGAATAAAATCACAGTAATTTCCAATGTCAATGTAAATACCGTCGTAAACAGGGGACTGTTCCCACGATATGTTTGCAATGACGCCTGTACCATAAAGTACTAGTTTTCAGCTTTAGGTTTTGACATGAACAATGGTAAACAGTTTCTTAAAATATTAGCTTTTATGTATTGAGAGAATGCATCTTCGCAATTTATCCAGGAATGAAGACCAAGTAAGGGTTGTTTCAGAGATACTGTGTGGAATTATTGCCTATTATAGCCGCGCGTCCTTCAATCATTGTGAATAATGGTCAATATTAAAATAGTGTAATTTTAATATGAAATGATAATATTAGTCAACCTAAGGTCAACACAATGGGCAATAAAAGTGCAAATAAAATCGATAAGTGACCCTCCCAGCCAATTAGAAGTAGAATCTGGGGCCATGCAGCCTATGCACTCACAGATTGAATGGACAGCTAGATAGTTAGCACGTGGGGCAAGGTATTAGTTTTATTTTGAGCAATAAAAGCGAGATAAGTTCGGGTTTTAGGTTACCGGAAGCTAAAAGGAAAAGAAAGTGAATTAATTCTATCGTGTGAGTTTTATTGACGCAGAAAAGTACCTATGGATTATCGCGAAATTAAGAGGAAGTTCTCGTTTTGCTGCCCGTGAAACCAAAGAGGGGATTCAACTTCGTAGCCGTAAAAGATGTAAAAAAAATTGTTAGATAGTGAAGATTTCTCTTGTATCACTGTAAGGCGGGTTGTCTCCAGCCTAATTTTGCGTTACAACGTTTTCCTGCAAAAGAAACGCCTTATATGAGTTACCGTTATTCTATTTATGGAAAATTAAAGATCTGAATCTTTAATAAAAACATCATAAACACAATTGACATACATAACCCGTTTACAGAACGGATATAACTAAACGAATAAATGAATTCAAAGGATCGCAAGAAATACAAAGAGTTGTCCTTGCACTGGACCAAACTGGGTTGCCGCCGGTTCAAACTTGATCAGTGTAACTCACTAGATCACTGGGTCAGGATATGTTAGATTCAGATCATCTCTAGTATTAACATAGCGAATAGGTACATATAATGATATAAGTAACGAAATACAGAACAGGGGATGAAACTGCGAAATTACGCAGCAATCCATTTTATTTAGTGAATTCAGGAAATGAAGACAAAGAACGTACGGTTGCAAAATTTATGGGAGTGGAAAGGGACACCGGAAGAAAAAGAAAATGTTTTCGTAGTAAAGAATACTCAAAGATTAAGATTTTAAAGCACTTTCACATTCTTATTATTATTCTTTATTGTTGTAATGTAAAACAAATGGGGGATTAATATTAAAGGCACCGGCCGTTAAATTATTAAACATTTACCAAGCATTTATTTCCGACGACCGACGGCTTGCTTTCGTACCTCATAAGTGCTCTATCACCTACGAAAATAATTGTTATCTTATCCGTAATAAGTCCTTCACTCTATTCCTTTATTTTGAATTCATATTTAATAGTGTGTTTCGTTCGTGACAACATTACTTGTAATAATGGTTTTGTGAGTACCTATTTTGTTCACTTAATTACTTCACTTCTTTGTAATTTGGCCCACCTAAGTTAACATAATCCTTGAGATCAACAAAATATGCGGCTAAAAGGTAATTTGAGAATGGTATGTCTGGTATTAGATCAGGTTGTTTAATTTCGTTTGACGTTACCGACAGAAAGATGATCAAATTATCTGATTATAATTTCCATAATTTTTACGATTAAGCAACTCAAACGTTGCGGATTTGTGTTATAAATAACCGTCTTTTTTTTAGTAAAATGGTGGAAGTCCATATTGGAACCAAGACAGACAAGAGGCGCAGCGTAAAAGACATTATCAGCGTAATATGGAAGGAAACCTCAGTCGAGCCCATTGTTGTATTCTTTACGTTGCCATTTTATATGTCGACTCTGGCAATTCAGAATTTAAGTCTAGAAAAATCATGTAGAGTCAATCTTGATTTAAATGCGTCTATTTGTGACGCTCTACAAGAGAGGAATACTTCAGGGTATACAGAAAGCGAGGAAGTGGCGGTCCAGAAGGTAGTCGCGATCGCATCTATTTGGAAGAATGTTATAAACGGCATTTTTCCTGCTATTTTGTTACTGTTGTTAGGATCCTGGAGCGATCGCAATAGGCTTAGGAACGTATTAATCCTCATTCCAATTCTGGGAGAAGTTGTTGCAAATGTTGGCTTCCTATTATGCACTTACTTCTTCGATGAACTACCGATGGAAGTGAATACCGTATTTGAAGTTCTTCCTACGTCAGTAACGGGGGGTTTTAATATGGCATTTCTTGGCGTATTTACTTACATCTCAACGAACACCAGCCCTATAAACAGAACGTTTAGGATGGGCATTATTCAAACTTTGTTTTCTATATGTGTGGCAATTGGAAACGCGATTAGCGGAATAATGTATCACGCAATTGGATTTTATGGAGTATTTGGAGTGTCGCTGCTAATGTACATACTCAACGGATTCTATGTATATTACCTGCTACCAGATGATGCGCGCGATAAAGAAAAATCACTTAGCAAATGCGAACTCTTCAAAGATGTGTGGAATATTAAAGACACGTTGAAGAGTTTTAACTTCGTTAAGAAGGCTGCTAGCAGCGCTCGAACGCGACAAATATGGGCGATACTGATGTTAGAAATTTTAATTCTCGGACCCACTGTAGGTAAAACTAAATTAAGTTTGTGTAATGGTTGGTTTATTAACATTTTTAACTTGTAGGAATGATGGCGGTGCTGTATTTATATACTAGGCTGGCATTTAATTGGGATGAGATTGATTATAGCATATTCAGCGGCTACTTTTCTGTGGCACATCTAGTTGGTAAGTGAGTATTATGCGGTATCTCCGAAAATATAGAAGATACGACGATGCACGGAGAAAAATGTATGTTAAAGGTAATTAAAGATATAATAATAGCTAAAAATATAATACGTATAGGGATAGCTAAGAAGAATTATAAAATTTATCATATACATATACATATTGTTGTTTTCGGGGCTCAAAAAAGACAGTGTATAACCTTCCTTTTTTTACCAAAAATCGACTGCACCAAAATTTCTCGGGGAAACACTTTTTCTTATTAATTTTGGTGCGTAAAATCCAAAACAATTCGTACTTTTTCGATCAGACTTCTCAATCAAAATCTTGGAACTGTTTGAAATTATGGATTCTACAGGCCACATTCTATAAGAAAATTTTTTTCCGGGTCGATCTGAGACAATTTTTTTTTCGGGGCTCAAAAAAAGGCAGTGTATAACCTTCCTTTTTTACCAAAAATCGATTGCACCAAAATTTCTCGGGAAAACACTTTTTCTTATTAATTTTGGTGCGTACAATCCAAAACAGAACAAAATCAGGACACACATATTGGTTTCGATTATATAAAATTATAAGTTCAAAAATCATGATGTATTTGCAACAATAAGGTATAATAAACCCATTTCGTTAATAAACTATATTTTAATGTTTATTATCTATTTGCTCTTGGATATATTTAAATATCTAAGATCATAATACAATATCATTATTATAGTGAGAATAATTTTGATTAGACATATTCATATTGTACAGCGTGTATCAAGGTTTGTTTGATTTAATAATAACTTCTCGTACTGATTACAATATAATTTTTACTATATGATCTTAACAATCCATTTTTCTCCGTGTGGTCAAATTGAGAAATGCTTTAAAGAAAACTAGAAAATGATAGAAAAACCGAATTTTCCGCTTCAGTTTTTATTTTTTTCCTCATGTTATTTGAACAACTACAATAAAATAATGAACACTTTCTCGTTGCCACTTTTTGAGGTCATAGTTTTTTAATACAACGTATCGTTTCGGAGAAATCATCATCAACTTCATTTTTTTATATATCCCGTAAAAAAAGTACATTGAGTAGCATTTCTTATTACGAATACAACGATGCACGGCACACAAAAAATCAAAAGTTGGAAACTGTTGATTTAAACAGGATGGTGTACCGGCGCATAAGCCCTAATCGTGCGAGAATTCACTTGAAACCAACAGTTTCCAACTTTTGTTGGTTCGAGTTGGTTTCGGAGATCCCCATGATAGACATCTTTATCTTGGACAAATGCTTTTAGGAAACTTTGGTGCTATTGCGATATTTTCGAAATGGTTACGATTTGATGACTCGATTATTGGCACTATGTCAAGCATAAGCAAAATAGTAGGAGGAATTGGATACACTCTAGCTAAAACAGCCGTTTGGTTTTATATAAGTAAGTGAAAAAACAGGAAGTTGTCCAATTTTGTTATTAGCCATTTCCAGGTACACTGCTGGATGCAGTCAATGGGGCGGCGATCGTTGCGTCCCGATCTATGGCCACAAAACTTGTTTCAGAACACGATTTGGGTAAGTTTTTGCTTTTTTCCCGCGTACAACTAAAATTAAGTTTGTTTTAAGGTAAAGTCAATTCGTTGTTCGGAATTGTCGATTCTCTGGCCGCGTTGATATACGGCCCTATGTATAGTGCAGTCTATGAAGCCACAATTGACGTACTTCCGACAGCGTTTAATATTGTGGGTGTTGGTCTTACTATACCTGCAGTACTACTATACGTGTAAGTGACTGTCTATCATATTTCCATTACCTACTGTAATTTCCAATTTGGTTTATAGGTGGTTGTACGTAGGAAGAAACGTTCGATTAACAGAGAAAGCATAGAATATGGACTTCTGTGTTCCCAGAGTTACAATATACTAACAATCTCACATTATAGTGCAATGCCAGTAAGGTTAGTCACTAGTTCAATTGGACAGTAAGGACAATTAAATTCGTCGTTGCTGTAATGCTTGCTTTAGCAAAGTGACTAATAACAAGTGCGCTATTAAATATTATTTATTATTACATTATTAATTTAACAATAAAAGTAAGCATTCGATTGTTTAATAAAATTATTATTATTCAATGGTACATTGAAAACGTCACATATGGAGAAGTTATGGAAAATGTAACCTGCAAAACTGTTTTTCATGTATAAAATATGTAGCGATTCTAAATTTGTGTAACTTTTGCGTGTTAAATTATTTGCTTCTTTTGTTTAAAGTTTAGAACGAGGTTTAGAAGTTTTAGCTTTGCGGATTCTGTTCTTATCGATTGTTATGTTTCTTTAGAAGTGTAACTTCTTTTTAATTTTAATTGTCCATAAGTTCGATTATATTATTTATATGTTTTCTATCGTCATTTTTATATGCAGCACAGATGCAATAGATTAAGAAAATTCTTGCAGCAAAATCATTGCCCAATGTGTGTCCAAGATAAGGATGTGTATCATGGGGATTTCGGAAACCGTAGAAGATACGGTCAAATTAGAAGTTTTTCGCTCATATCTAGTAAACTGTGGATTCTTTTCAAAAAACAAAAGCACGTCTTGAATAAGCTCTTAAAACTCTTTCCTCATTTAACCGAATCTGTATCTCTTATGGTTTCCATGATCCCAATGCTTAAAATAAAACAAACTCACCCTGTATAATGTCAATGATTCTTGCAGAGAATGTAATTCCCCACAACTACGTAAAAAGTAAGCAGGTAATGAGCTAAAGGAAAAATCTGAGTTTTTTTTAAATTGCTCACTTCCAAGAGCCCGTAGTTGTATAGAACCAAACTTGTACCAAGTTAGTAGCCATATAGGGGCAGTTCTGGACCAAATTATGAAAAAATACAAATTGGAAATTAATGCGATTAATATACCAAGTACGGGAAACAGATAATGTTAGATACAGATAACTTTCATTTTCCCTCAACGCTTTTTTAAATATTTTAAAGAAGGAAACCGCATGGCGATTTTTAAAAAAGTGTTAAAGATTAGTGACGTCTACATGGCCAGTTCAGGTGCAGTCCGACAAATAATATTTTCTTCTTAATGGTAGTTGGTTTAAGCAAGACTGAAAAATATTTAGTTGTAACGTAATTCTCCGCCAGTTAACTCGTCATTTAAATGTATATCGCAGGAGGTAATAAACTCATTCAGAGAACGATCAAAACTGTGAAGTTCAACTTTATATATGGACTTCCAATTGAATTTCACTTACCTGGTTATCAGTATTGCGGTCCTGGAACAAAATTGGAGAAACGAGTAGAACGAGGTGGTTCCGGTCAATGTAAAATTCCTGATATCAGCTATCAAAAGTATCTTGATTTAGACAATAGACATAAAGCTGATAGAATCATAGAATATTAGAAGAAAAAGCCTGGTTTTAAATCAAGAGACACAGGTGAACGAATTGCGGCTTTAGCAGGTAGTAGCACTATGAAAGTAAAGACAAAATTAGGGATGGGCTAAAAAAGGAAAAATCAATATGTAATCTAGGCGGTACTTTAGCTTATTTACCTAAATCAGCTAAAAAAAATGACCTAAAACTTCAATCTGAGTAGCTTCATCCATTATTCTTGGTCCGTCTCTTTTCTTATTTTCCACTGACCCAGTTTCTTCAAGTTTAGTCACTAACATTGCAACATAAGTGTGACTGACACGTCGTTCTGGGTGTCGGGCATTAAAAACAGCTGCTGTTCTAAATGCAGATCGCGCTTCAGAACCATAGATGAAATGAAAATAATTTCAACTCTTTCGGCTAACGTGTACACCATTATGAAATCTTTAGTTAAATTCAAAATTTGTAATTTTCTTGCCAAGAAATACTAAAAACGAGACTAAAATAATAATAACCGATCAACAAATAAAGCAATAGAAAATTATTATTTACTAAAAATTGTTGTCATTGTTTTTCCAAAGCATCACTAGATCTAAGAAATTTTTTTTATTTCAAACACTGACAAATTCATCAAATACTCAAATTACTCATTTTTATTACATAAATTGTGAATGGGCAGTTTAAATGCACCAATGTATGGTATTTCTGAAAAGCATTTTTTAAGAGCTTTCCAATGATGTATCACAAGTGATACGTCACAATTCAAAATTTAGGCATGGGGTGGCGGGGGGTACGAGGTTGAAGTTGGTTCCTTCTTTATACGACCATTTTGCTTCCCCCTCGATTCTACCGAAACGGTTTTGGCCATTTTGTGATACCTCTAATATAAAAAACGATATCGCCCATTGAAAGTTTTAAAAGTGTCACCCTGTATATTTAGATATAACGGGTTTACCAATAAGAGCGATAGGATTTTAAATTGAATAAAACACAGTCAATTTGGTCAAATTTAGGTTTGATTGGTTTTATTAGATGCTGTATTTCATGCCATTTATGATTTAAACAAAATATCGTTCAAATGGCCACCGCGGCTCTTTTTGCACTGGCTCATCCGATCGGACCAATTTTCGATGACTCGGTGGATCATATCGGGTGGAATGGCAGCTATGGTCGCTCGAATGTTGGCCTCGAGCTCGTCAAGAGTCTTGGGTTTATTCGCATAAACCTTTGACTTCACATAGCCCCACAAAAAGAAGTCCAATGGTGTTAAATCGCATGATCTTGGCGGCCAATTGTGGGGGCCATTTTGAGAAATCAACGATTCACCAAACTGTTGACGCAATAAGTCCATTGTAGCGTTCGCTGTGTGGCATGTTGTTGGATAATTTCCAAGCGTTGAGGCAACGTGAACTTGTTCATGATGAAATGGCAAGCCTTACTGATGACAACTGACAGCATATGTCAAATGTTTGGCATCCAACATAGCCGCCTTAAACGTTTAAAATCCTATCGTCCCTATTGCTAAACCCGTTATAGTTATGTCCACGACATTCAGTTTAGAAGTGTTGGTAATGTTGCAAACTATGATTTTTACCCGCCCGCCTATAGAACTAGACCTGAACAAAAAGTACGTTATCGGATTGGTAGGATTTTACGGATGTGGTACCCCCTCCCCTTCCTCTGGGGGTACCAAAATCACTCGGGCTTTATTACACAATTACCAGGGGACCACACAATCCCGAAAAAATTAGAACCACACGAATTATTTTTTCAATATTTTCTAAAATGCCCGGACTAAAAGGGAATTATTATATGCAACGACAGGACCCTTGTAGGTACTCGCTTGTAAATAAGCGGTGCGATATCCTCCTTAATTGAGACACGTTCATTAGCAATTAACGCAGTTTAACTAAGACGACAAAATAATATAGATACCACCGAAGGGTAGCATAATAAGATCGGACCTTTATTATATGATTAAAAACCAAATGCGAACTAAGAACGAAGTTTCTACTCGACATTTATAGTTTAGTTAGAGAATAGAGTGGATAAATATTTGGGAAACATCACAATTGTGTAAATGAACTAAAAAAGTTACATCACCTGAACAATATGAAAAGTCAAAACGTATACCTTTAAGTTATAAATAGCGTTATGGTTTATAAGTTTGAAATACATATATATTAGAGACGCTGAATGGAAAGAACATTAGTGTTATTTTCAGTCGGTGGTTATTGTTATTTTTAACGTAAGTAACAAAAAACATATGGCTACGAACACACGCAAATGAATGTAAAAAGACGCATCTGAAAATCGAACTGTAATTTCGTTCAAAATGGAAATGCGCGCATTTTCCCAAACGTCAAGAGCTTTCCACTTCAATTTTTTTCAAAAGTTTGCTGTCCCATTGAAAGTTGGAAGTTTTGATTGTGTAGAAATCGCGATTTTATTCGATGATGAAATGGCGCTCACTTTCGATTTTTTTTTAACTAAACGATTGCGAGTAAACAGTGCGCTTTTCCTACTATGAGACTTCACAGTATGCTTAAACGGCATAGTTCGCAATTTGAAAAATGTTATCAATAATTCGGGAAGCGCAAGTCAACGGGTATGATAAAAGCAGGTGAACATCTTCGGATGAGTTTAGTTCCCGCGTGGGAAGCGTCGAAGTCATTTACGACACTTTGTGAAGTTGATCGTGCGAAATTGACGAACTTTTAAATGTTTTTCCTGCCCAATAAATTGAAACACTGATATCAAACGTAAGTGATTTTAAACGTTTACTGTATTTATAACTCAAGATGGTGATAAATTTGTATAAATAATTTAATATTAGATTATCCAGTATAATTTTAGTATTGTTGATAAATAGTGCATTTGCTGTAGGTCGCGGAACTTTCGCACAAAGGTTTTTTTTATATTTTTGACTACATAATTGAAATTGAAAATGATTCCGTAAAGTCAGAAACTTTCTAAACTGTACCATAAAATTAAACGCATGTTTGTAACGTTCACTATACATCGCTCAATAGTGTATTTTTAAAAGTGATAATTATTACAAGGCTCATACTGTACTTGAAGGGCACTTGCAAAACTAAATCGTCACACAAACTTGTGGTTTTGCAAAAAAAATAATCAAAAGATGAAAAAAATTACTAATAAAAAAACACAAACAGTTTAAAATCAGTTAATAGATAAACAAATTTTCAAAATCTATGCAATAAATTCATGGTATCTAAATGTGATTTGCGTAAAGTATTCAATATTTATGAAAATTAAGAGATACACTTTGGCTTTGGGGTCATTGTTTTTTATATGGATCTTGATTATTCTAGTTTTATCTCCAATCAATGGCGTGGAAAGTTACCCAAAAAATTTATGGAACATTTTCGTTTTAGTTTACAAAATGTATAATATGCGAGTTTATCAATAAACGGTCATCCTAATCACTTGCCGTGCTCTGAAAAAAATCGCAGCCTTCAAATATTTCTGAACGTTTTATCTTTTAGTTGAAACGAACTTGCAATTTTAAAGATCAAATACTTGTCTTTCAACGCGATCTTCTTCAATTACTAACTAGGTAGAAGATTGAGGTTGGCAGTCTTGACTCCCTTAAATTTAAAACTTATTATCGCAATTATGCCTTCAAACTGAGTTATTTTACGTCCTATCACAAAGAAAATTCGAGTAAGTGAAAGGATAAGTCAAAACGTGTTAAGCATTTCTAATAATGGAACGATTATAATCCATCCAGCGTTAAGCGTTAAAGCTCTGTATTTTCTTAAGGATTAGGTAAGTATATATCTGCAGGCGACAACCGTATATTGAATATGTATACGAAGTACCTACACTACCATTTAAGTAGAACTTTCTTCTATTGTTAATTGTGGCAAATTTGATCGTTATAAGATAAACATTAATAGTTTGGCAAGAAAAGTAAACTTATTTTTACCTCTCCCGAAACGTGCTTTCACTATTATAATGACATGAAAAGGGAAGGCGAGATATTACTATAAACCAAGAGGCTTTTACCGTATTTTGGCACATTTCACTATAGTCAATCCTTAGACAATCCTCTACATAAACTGATCAAATGATATAAATTGCTTATTAGTGAACAATAAGTCTTTGTCAGTGAAGTAAAGCAAAATTGTTTCCATATTTTCAGGTAAAACTCGTCTTTCTTTTAATACGACATGCTACACAAACTTTACCATCTTATCGATGCAAGAAAGGTAATTGTTTATATTTTAATACTAGTGCTGTTATAGATATTGTTATATATCAGTAGTTTCTATTTAGTTATGTGTATTTTCGCCGCCCGCATTTGGGGTAAAAAACGACCCCGCGCGCGCTTGCTTAACATATAAATACACGTTTTGAAGCACCACAAATCCGAATCAAACAAAATATCAGAAAAGGTTAATAGAACTATAAAGTTATATATTATAAATTTGAAAAACGGAATAAAGTATTATCACAACTAAGAAACTTTATGTAGCTTGCGTGAAATCTTATTTTGAGCAAAGGTGCGATTTATAAAAAATCTTAATTCTCTTTTTGCATTTAGAAAAACTTATTTTAATCATTTTCCGATGTTTTCAAAAATAGCTCCACTTTTGAAATTTCTTTAGCAAAAATTAAATATGTAGCAAATAATGTGAATCACGTAACTGCTATTATTTTCTGTTATTTTTCTGGTCACACTATATATGTATAAAAGAAAATTCACACAGAACCAACCGAAAAATGACAATAGTGATATGCATAGAAATTATACCAGTAAAATTTTCTTGCAAATATGTAATGACATACTTATCTATTCCTTTTCTAGAGCATCCATACGAACAAATCTGTAAGGATACTTAGCATTTAGTTTTTTAGATATAGACTGCAGTTGGTTATGCAAAGTGTATGCGAAATAGACATGTTCCAAAAGGCAAACTGAGTAACTAATATGTTTAAAAAATGAGAGGTTGCCTAAATCCATATTGTGGACAACTCACATTTTCATATTATACTCCATGCAAAGTACAATATCCTCGTTGGATGTAGTGGTCCATCTCTGGTAAGTAGGGAAACGTGTGGGTTAATGAAGTAGGTGCGTTTTATTTTCTATGGCTATCGATTTCGACCAAGTATGGATCATTCTCTATCACGTACCTACTCCTCCGTATCCTCATTTAAAGATAGCAAGTTACGTGAAATTTGGCTTGCGGAAACATCAAAAGCGACAAAATAGAGCGAGATACTTATTAATTATAATATGTTAGTGGGATTTTGGAGATATCACGCCATATACGTACAAGTTCAAATTACGTGCGGTATTACATGAATCGACTAGTGTATTAGCAACGGTATCTAATCATAACTCTTATGTAACTGTAAGAGTGTAACGACATAATGATAAAACACTTTATTTCCGCCCTCTCACAGCTAAATACCTGTAACCATTTTTTCCCTTTATGTGATAAGATTTTTACTTCAAAGCATTTCATTTATAGGTTCCTGATCTCGTTGTTGGTAACCTCATTTGGTGATGACGCCTTGTTTAGGAGGGCAGCTACTAGGCGCCATCAATTACATCAACCCTACCTACCGTGTTTTGTTGGTAACAGTGTATATTCTCACGATATTACGACCTCATGCGGGGGGCCGTATCAAAGTTGACGCCTCCGGTTTGAAAAATGAAAAGTAAATAGTATGACTCAGTGTTCAATATCTCTGAAACTAAAAAATCGCACTTCGCACATTTAATTATTATTTACATCAGAGCTCTTATCTAAATGAACGACACTTTCATACTGCAACGCCCTTACAACATATACAATCGACGATAAAGCGAAAAAATTAAAGTGCTCTTCAGATAATGCACCTTAATTGCAATTGACGAAACTGCATTTGTAACAGATGTGCCGAACGAAGTGATGTAGAGATGCGTAATCATGTTCCCTACATTTTTATTAGAATATGCAGGAATTGCTCATAAACAATTGAAGGTAGACATATGCTGTCGTGGAGTTTTTTTATGGGAAAATTCCTTATTACCCCAAGTTTGAGGGCGGCTATGTTGTCATTTAAAAAATTCAAGGCGACCAAACTCAAAATTGGCGTAATGAAGACATTTCTTTTTCGTTTCGAAACATGCATAACGATGTCTCATTGAAATCCTCTGCACTGCCTTGTTCCTTTACTTTAGATTCGATAATTTAAAATTGTTTTCAAACAGAAACGCTTTCTAGTGATGTGTCGTATGACTCATGTTGTCATTAAAAAAAATTCTTTAAACTTTAATTGAAAACCCCTATTTTACGCACATTTTGAAATTACCACCTTGTAGACTCTCTAACAACAATGGGCACTTCTACAAGTGTCCGAAATTGTAACTTGATAAACAAATTCGACAAAATAAATCCAAATTAAGAGGCACCGTTCCAAGGTGATTTTTTAAAAGAGACTATTAAAAACCTTAATACTGTCATCGAGAGAAAGCAATGTTAAACCTTTTCAATTTATACGGGATTGCTTTTACTCTCGATGAATTGAAGACAAAAGACATAAGCCTGGAGAGATAATAAAAGGAAAAAAATACACGTTCTATTGGGGCTAACCCAAAAAAGGCGAAAAGGACTCAAACTTTCTTTTCCGTTGTTTATGCATATTAATTAAAGAAGGCGGGGGTGATTTTAGATAAAGGAATGGCCACAAAATTAAATTCGGGCTATTATTCGAAAAGGTTCTCTAGAAATATTGCAACCGACAGCTTACCCTTCTGTGTGCAATAGCGAGAAGTTTATAGTATTCATAAAGGAGGAAAGTACACGCTTCCTCAATTTTGATCAGAATATACCTACGCATCGGTTTCTATATTATGTTTTATACTTATACGGAATGCAATGCAATAAGCCGAAATTAAGTGAATGCGCCACTCACTCCTTTATAATTCAAATGAATTATTATAGTTCTATCACAAAGAATAACTATTTGTCATTGTTGCGACGTTGAAAGCCAATTTAATATGAAAAATACCTCCTATTCATATTCTTTAAAAAAACTAGTATCATACATCATAGATAAAAATATGCGATTGTTATTACACCGCAAAATCAATATTACACCTGTTTACTTGTAAATACATATAAGGTCGTTTAAAATCTTAGTGTTAATAGATAGCATAACGCACACTCGTGCAAAGCGCGAATCATGAAGTTTAATTGACTAAACAAACACAACGTTATTTTTACCGTAATAGCAAATATTAATTTGAAGAAGGTTCCACTAAAATTCTTGTATTGCATTTCAACCGAGATTTCAACAAAATCGACTTAGAGGTACCTATATTTGTCAACAATTGGAGATAGGGAATTGAAGTCCTTTTGAGTAGAGGCGTTTGACAGTTTTTTTATATATCTTGATTGAAGTTTAAGGCTGCAATGGACAGTCTGGCGAAAGTCTTTGAGCTGAAAATGTGTCTCCCAATTTGTATGTTCGTCTGCTGCGATGCTTATTTCTCTATTCCCTGGGTTTAGGAAATTGTTGCCCGACTGTATGACGTATCTGTATCTCGTTCGTTGGTTGTTTGGATTTGTCCTTCTTCGATATTGCCGAGGAAAAAATGCCCAAGAAATCTCATGTTTCAATCAAGTCGTTTAACATTTCGATAACGTTATACAAAATACGACAAAGACACTTCTTAAACCAAACATTCCTTTGTAATGCCGGCATTGTTACGAAATTCCTTAATATTTCGACAGCAACGCCAAAAAAGAAAATGAGGTATTTCGTTTAAAGTGCACAATTCTAAAAATTTGCGATAGAAAGATCGCACAAGAAATACTTTCAAGCTGGAATCTTGAAAGCTTGTGGTTGAATTCCGGTTTCGCCTTTTTTTCAGATTCCTGTTCTTGTTACGGACCCGTACAAAGATTTTTTAAGTAAATACCCGGGGACTACTCTCCAGCTTTGGAACTGTGTTGTGAGGGGGGCCCGTATACTTGCGATGTTTAAGGGTTTTATTTTAAAGAAGGTCACCAGGAATGGTGGCATCGTAAGCGATCTAGTTGTAGTTAAAGATTTAGGTGGTGCAGAATAGGAGTGTGAGCTTTAAAAGGTTGATTTCATAATAATAATAATAATAATATATTTGTGCTAAAAATACATTACCGTATTTACACTTGTCATATTTAAAAATAAAACAAATTAAAATTAACATCACAGCTTGGAGGACAAAAATTCATCGATCGAATAAAAGCTACCAGTTAGCAAGATTTTTTTAAGATCAATTCTGAATTTATTTAAAGAGGCAGTCCTTAGCGTGTCAGGTAGATGATTAAACAATTTGGGACCGTGATAGTTGGTTGAATTCCTACTCCTGTTGAGTGTTAAGCGTTTTATGTTGATTAAGTCTTTGGTACGGGTGTCGTGTGCGTGAATGTCATTTTGAGTCGTATATACATGTACGTTGTTTTTCACTTCGAGGAGGGTGTGATAAATATAAATACAAGGTAAAGTTAGTATACGATGTTCCTTAAACTCGTACGTCTTCAGTGTATCGAACACCTGTAATTATTCTCACAATGCGTCTTTGCAGTTTGAAAATTAATTTGGCACTACTAGAAAACCCCCAAACACTTATACCGTAGGACATATGTGTGACGATGAGGCTGTGGTAGCAGGTCCAAAGTACTTCCATCGATACAAATTACTTTAAATTTCTAAGAAGGTAAATGCTTTTAGAAATTTTGTTGGCCGTGTAAAGAATATGTTTCTCCCAGTTTAGGTTTTAATCGATGTAGATTCCTAAGAATTTCACTGGATCATTGACCTCCTTCTTGCATGGTAGGCATGGCTTGTCTCTTGAGTCGAGTACGAAAATGTATGGTTTGCGTTTTCCTCTTATTCAGCTTAATTTCATTCGAAATAAGCCAGTTTTCCATGCCATTGTAAGGACGAGTTCATAGCTTGTAGCATCGTTTCTTCGGATTTTCCTTTTGATAGTATCGTAGTGTCGTCCGCGTATAAGATAGTTTTAGATGCTGTTAGGTGATGAATCATGTCATTTATGTACAATAAAAATAGAGTGGGCCCAAGGACAGACCCTTATGGTACACCCCTTGTCACTATCAAAGCGTCCGAACTAACGTTATTTACTATAACGATTTACTGACGATTTTGCAAGTATGATTGGATCATGCTTAAACCAGTGTTTTCAAAACCATACCATTTGCATTTCTCTACGAGTATAGCATGCGATACGGAGTCGAACGCCTTTGTTAAGTCGTAGAATTGGGCCGATACCAGATCGTGATTTTCGAAAGCAGTGCAGACGAAATCTTGTAGTTGCAAGATAGCTTGAATGGTAGATCTATTTTTTCTAAAACCGTACTGGGAATTTGTGAGTATCCTTTCATTTTCTACGTGCGTGCATATTTGGGTCTGTAAGATCAGCTCTAGGATTCTTCGTCAAGCAAAGAAATTTTAACGGGCGACGACTGTACAAGAAATTTGTGAAAGAAGTAATTTCAAGGTGAAACTTTGTTCAAAATTGCAAAAGTAACTTGGAACATTCGGGAAGATGTCTCGTGACAATTATAATTATACGATCTGCCCCTGTACGTTCTTTGGTAAATGAGCTGTGAGTAAACTGAATACTTTTTACAGGTCTCGTATTAATTTCTTAACCCTTGGAATTATTGATAGAGATTTTTAATATGTTACGTTCGCACAATATGAACGAATAAGTTAACTGCAGGTAAAGATATGCTTGTAGGTACAGCCTTTTCCCGATACCTTTTCCAGCTCTATTCGTTCGTATAGTCGTGCCGTGGAAATTCGTAACTCGACAAAGAGGGAGGAAGAAACTTTATATAATTTACAATATTTTATTCCAGACAATCTACGATTCCCACATTTCATTCTTCAAATTAATATCGAAGCCAATCCCTAACAAATTGTGTGTCTTTTTTCTTATCCATGACATTGTTCGCCAATTTATTCTGAAGTCGGTGTCACTTTCGATATCATTAAAAAAGACGGAGGGCTAAATATAACACTATATAGCTTTGCAAGGCGAGGTACAGCAAAATAATATTTAAGTATGCTCACCGCAAAATTAATTACAATGTTATTTTAAGCTGCTACGTAAATTAACACAAACTTTTAATAAAGTGTGAATGTCCTGATTTTCTTATGCACAGTTCAATTATGAAATTGATTAGCAACAGAAGTATAGAAATTGCCAAGTGTCAGATTTATTGAGGTTCTGCTAAAATCCTGAACTGAACTTTACCTGTTTCGAGTTTGTGGCGTGGAAATAATTAATCCAAATTTATTCCTGTTCCATAAACAAACACGTTGGGTTCAGTGCTTCTTAATAGGCATTTACCATTGTCATTAATGGAATCTAAGACATCAAGGAAAAATGCACGCATTTTTATGAAAATCTAAGAGCATTAAGGCATTAAGACTTCCAGGTTTCACATAACTTTTAATGTAAAAATCAAATATCAGCATACATCAAAAATAAACATTGATATAGAGCACAGTAAAGGCCCTACAATGAATCCTTGAGACACACCGCATTGAATGAGCTCACTTGGCATCAAGGGAGGCTAGATATATCCTTTAAGACTGGGTATTTTCCTTCTTGCCCGTTTTTTAGTAGCCATTGCGGACCCTTTATTTGTTCCGCGGTATTGATCGCAAATTTTGGTAAAAGTTTCCTTATAGTGGCAGGGATTGCATCTCCCTACATCCGCATTTCCAAATGCTCAGGTCTTCAGTTTCCCTTACGGACATTTTCGTAAAAGACGGACTTTTATAGATTCCAAATTAATAACTGATTACCAGACCGTCCATTCGCCATGGTCCCCTTTTTGGAGAATCGTACTGTTGGAATTCAATGACCGAAACCAGGTGCGTGGAGATTTCCTCCCAACATGTTATTCCTGGCAGTCTGTGATTTGCTGAAATCGAACTCCGTAAACCTTAGATGTGGTGTAGCACGCTTCTTTTCCATGTTATCATTGACATGACATTGATATGACATTCACAATGATAATTGCACAAAAAATAGGATTAATGTATTTTATATCTGCTTTTAATTGCCGTTTAATAAAAACTACATTCACAAAACAACCTTCTTCGCTAATAATCATTGCTTATCGGCAGGAATTCAAAAACAAAATCTTTTTTTAAATAACAATTTCGAAGAAGTATCAAGTAATTTATCAGACAGATAGCATCTAGCTTAGCATTGGGAAATTGTTTTATTTTTATTTTTTGTTTGTGTATAGTTTTGAGTTACGTTGCTTTTTATGATTAATTATGGAATAAGTTGTAATTTACATTAAAAATTAACGAGTTTTAAGAATATTTGTTTTTATACACAGACTTGGATCGAGAAAAATTATGGGATTATCGTAAAAGAAAAACGTTATTTTATAATTATCATTAAACAGAAACACAATAAAAATTAGCGTCTGACACATTCAAAGGTGCCATATCCTCAGTCTTACGTGTAGTTGAAGTGGGTTAAAAGTTTTAATGCTCCCTTAGTGGTAACCTGCAGGTTTATCAAATATGCATCGATCGGACTCTTAATAAGCAAAACGATTTGCTCTACCTGCAGTAATATACGAGTAGATACATGTTCGCCCATCCGCCCTTTCATCCGCCCATTCATTCTTCTTTGCTTAGGTTCGGAAACTACCCAAAAGTCGCAGTTTTTTGGAATATGTTCTAGGATCCCTATAACCTCTCATTATCTGCAAATAATGAACTTTTTATGGTTTGTTCCTCGTTTTTTGTTGCTTCACCGGCTACAAAAATTCCAATGCTTCCAACTTTTACATGCATTAGGGCCTGTACTAAAAAAGCATGTTGTTTACCAATCTGGGTAGGACAATTGTCCTTATTTCTCAGTGTAGAATCCAACATTGAAGAAAAGGAATGGGGTTTAGAAAAATTTTTGCATTCCTGAGCGTAACTCAAATAATAGAAAGACCATTCGGTTTATATCTGTGACCAGCTCGTGGAATTTATTTGTGTATTACCAGGGGCGGACTGGGTACTTACGGGCCAGGTGGAATTGCATAGGTTACGGGCCATTAAAGTATTAGTGTAGTAATGATGGTGGGGGTGGGGTGGGGGGTGGGGGGGGAAGCTCTGTGGTGCACCACAAAGCATTTTTTGCTTCATTTTAGTACTCCCTTTTCGGAAATCAATTACAATACAGTTTTTTTTTCTAATTGCAGCTGATAATTAAAACTTTTGATTGAGACGTCCGATCGAAAAAGTACGATTTGTTTTGGATTCTACGCACCAAAATTAATAAGAAAAAGTGTTTTCCCGAGAAATTTTGGTGTAGTCGATTTTTGGTAAAAAAGAAAGGTTATACACTGCCTTTTTTTGAGCCCCGAAAAAAAAATTGTCTCAGATCGACCCGGAAAAAAATTTTCTTATAGAATGTGGCCTGTAGAATCCATAATTTCAAACAGTTCCAAGATTGAGCTTCTAGTTCCAAAGTTACAGCCCTTTGAATTTTCTTACGAAATTGGTTTCTAGTTCATAACTTTTGATTGAGAAGCCCGATCGAAAAAGGAAGGTTACACACTGCCTTTTTTGAGCCCCGAAAAAAAAAATGTCTCAGATCGACCCGGAAAAAAATTTTCTTATAGAATGTGGCCTGTAGAATCCATAATTTCAAACAGTTCCAAGATTGGGCCACTAGTTCAAAAGTTACAGCCCTTTGAATTTTCTTACGAAATTGCTTTCTAGTCAGGGGCGGGCCAGATGGAATTGCATAGGTTACGGGCCATTAAAGTATTAGTGTAGTAATGAAGGTGGCGGGGGGGTAGCTCTGCGGTGCACCACAAAAACATTTTTTGCTTCATTTTAAAGTACTCCTTTTTCGGAAATCAATTACAATACAGGTTTTTTTTAAAATTGCAGCTGATAATTAAAAGTAACAAAATATACAATCCAAACGAGGCGCGTCGCCTATCATTGTATTTCATCACTTTCATGCTACGATAAAAAATGATAAATTCATTGTGAACCACTTCAATTAAAACAGAATTTTTTAATTTTTTAACAACCTAACATCAACCCCAATTAGAGAAACGTGTTAATAACTTATTAATAGTGCAAGAAACTAAATACAGCACATACTTATAAATTTCCAACGGGCCATTATGACGTACAGGCCAGGTGGCAATCGCCACCCGCCCCCCCGGGCCAGTCCGCCCCTGTATATTACGATATATTGTAATGAATACGTCAATGGATTACATTAAATCATTAAAGTAGAATCACACTAGAATAGATACTAGATACGGATGTGTAAATCTTTGTACGATGGCAGTAGGAACAGAGACATTGAATAACGGTTCTTTTAATAGTATGTGGGCGTTAGTAGTTGTTTATGGATACCTTTTAATAATAATAATAATTATTATTATATTATATATATATTATAATAATATATATATATATATAATATTAATTATCCTAGATGTCCAATGTACCGTGTGTGATTTTTTTTTTTTTTTTTTTTTTTTTTTTTAGGACCCTACATAACTTCACCAGACACAGACACAGACACTAATCGTTACTTGATTTTAATCCGTGCGATTAGTTAACCAGGCTATACCTGAGTTCTCACAAGAAACACCGACCATAATAATAATAATAATAAGCCATTTATTGGACATACACTAGCGATATCGCGAGGTAAGTAGAATATCGGACACGTACACTTTGAAAGTGTTTTAAAGTGGTAAGCATCCTTCACTATGTAGAAATAGTTTTGCACCATTCGCATGACGCTAAAATCGTGAAAAACTCAGAGCTTACGGGGGTAAAATTACAGCATAGTTTACCTAATTATGTCTCATATTCTAATTCAAATTCTCGTGCTCCAAACTTTCTTGTTGAATCGAGTGTTATACATACATCAATATACCGTACTATGAGCAGACGTTAGGTGTCAAAACCAAGTCAGAAATCTAGTTTTCGATATTAGCGTGTTTCTCTAAGCACAATATCCGCTAATTAACTAGGAATTGAGATGGAAGGTATAAGACGGTGCAGAGTAACTAATAAATTACAGGTTTTGTTTGTACCCTGCGATATGTATAAATTCAATTAAATACAATGTGAGCGAGAAAAATTCTTTTAGTCCCAATCTAGACCACAAAGTGATTTGCTGATTTAATTACGAAAATGTCAATCGTGCAAAATGGAACAGATTACCATGCACTCTGAATATATGAATTATTTCATTAGAATTGTTCATGTAGAAATGTAATTACCGTAAAAGTGCCTGAACTTTCATCAAAATTTGCAACTGTGGATAGGATTTTCATTTCCTGTACAATATATTCCTTTCCCATTTTACAATTTTGACTCAAGTGATGGGTTGCAGATATTCGTTCAGGAAATGCAAGTGTAATCCTTTAGGTTTTCGTTTAATTCGAGTAATGTACTCGTACTTAACGTTTTAATGCATGCCAGCATAAATACGAAAAATGCGAACGGTCCGGAATACTGTTCAGTGTTCATATTGTATATGGTTTCAGATTAATGTACTGAAATTAAATTATCGAACCTTCCACTAATGTTAATTACACGTACATGAATTTACTTTTCTTTGTACCTAGTGGGGTATTGCACATTCTGAATGTAGTATAAAGGGATACCTATATAATGTATCATATTCGCCGCCACGTTACGTTTATTTAGTTTGAGTGACACACAGATCGTTGAATAGAACCTTTTGGGAAAAATGCACGATGTGACTTTAAAATTTTAGTGAGAGGGAAATTACGAAGACCCTTCCATTACCACTCTTAAATCGAGAGAACTCGCGATCGTCCTATTTATATTCTCATTCATATTAATCCTAATGCGCGTAGCGTTCATACCTTAATACAACCGGAGTTATATAAGAGCTACTGTCGCAATAGCCAACGGCCTTGTTCCCGTCTAAAACCTACGTCAGGTTGGGCAAAAGCTACATTTTCATCAAAACCGGGTTAGCAGCTCTCTGAACGCTTTTTAACATCCACGTCACCACATCAACGAGAAGAAGTATTTGCGGTGGTGAAAAAAAGCAGAACATAACATTTAGTACACAGAAGACCCTATCCTTACGTATTGAGCCCTCAGTATACGAGAATTTCGCCTCGTGATGCTTCTTGGATCTTCGCGGAACAATTTCCTATCTACGTGCAACAAGCCTACAGAGTGGAATAAGGGGTAAATGCTAGTGATGTTAAATTACACGTTTTTTTAAAGTGCGTAATATTACGTGTAAAATTACCAATTGTTTATATTTTTTTATTATACCTGCATCATAATCGCTGTTTAAAACACGCCTGAGCGTGCGTAAAAAGGTGATTAAAACACGCCGAGCTTTAAAGGTTGCTAACTAACGTTACTTCAAATATGACATGAAACTATATTTGTAATGTGGGATTGAAATAAAATATTCCCTCGGATCGCTTTTTGCAAATGAAAAAGGTGTCTTTGGCTCGTATCCATTGTGGGAAGTTTCAACGCAAGTTTTGAATGAATGCACCGAATAGTAGAAGATTTAAATACCTACCTTTGATATTTCCTTCATATATGACAGCATGAACGATGCATTTAAGACCTTGTTTGGTAGATGCTCCTATTATTCCACGCCATTTTCATATATTCTTTATAATAGGCTTTTGCATTTGAATGTTACAGGTTCTTCTGCTGCAGAAATAAGCCACTGAATAGACGGTGTATTGTCTTCTTCAACTGAAGTCATTTTATTTACAAAGACAGTGATTTTTAATACGCGAACGTCAAGTGACATTTCCATGGCAATCATGGAATGACAAATAATGAGCCCACTTAATTAGAAATGTATTCGAGTATAACGTCAATATGATTTCATTGTATTTCCCTTATTTTTAAATTATATTGCAGGTATAATAAAAAATACTATAAGAAACGCGTGTATAATTGGTCTTTAAAGCACTTGCAACGTTTAAAGGCACTCCGCTGCGCGTCGTGCCCTTAAACTCGTTGCGCGTGCTTTAAAGACTTGATTATACACTTGTTTCTTAATATACTATTATGTATTTCATGTAATTTATGTAACTTACCATTTTTTTTTAAAAAAACCGTAATTTTACAGTAAAATTACCAGTAATTTATGTTTTTTAGGTTTTTTTTCAATATTTTATAAACCTTTTTGAATTTTGTGAGTGTTTGAAAACAAAAACACTTGTTAAATTATATATTTTGGTGTATTAAATAAAATACGCAAGCAGTAGGTATTTCGCCATCACGCGTCGTTTGGAGGAAGAAGCTCCAGATCGCTGTATCATCTTCATTAAACCAAACTAAATTCAACGGTGAATCGTTTACGTTGGTAGTACCGTTGATGGTCTGTGGTAGTACCGATCAAAATGTATCAAATAAGTATTACATTTATGTAACACAAAAATTACGGTTTTTTAAATTAAAAACGTGAGTTACGTAAGTTTCATAAAAGACATAAATTACATAAAAAACCGACCTCTTGTAAGTTACGCGTAATATAACCGTTTTTTATGTAACTTACAAATCGTTATTTTACAATCCACATCACTACTAGAAACCAATTTCGAAAAAAAATTCAAAGGGCTGTAACTTTTGAACTAGTAGCCCAATCTTGGAACTGTTTGAAATTATGGATTCTACAGGCCACGTTCTATAAGAAATTTTTTTTCCAGGTCGATCTGAGACAATTTTTTTTTCGGGGCTCAAAAAAAGGCCGTGTATAAACCTTCCTTTTTTACAAAAAATCGACTACACCAAAATTTCCCGGGAAAACACTTTTTCTTATTAACTTGGGTGCGTAGAATCCAAATCAATTCGTACTTTTTCGATCAGACTTCTCAATTAAAAGTTATAGACTAGAAACCAATTTCGAAAAAAAATTCAAAGGTCTGTACCTTTTGAACCAGTAGCCCAATCTTGGAACTGTTTGAATTTATGGATTCAACAGGCCACATTCTATAAGAAAATTTTTTTCCGTGTCAAACTGAGACAATTTTTTTTCGGGGTCAAAAAAAGGCAGTGTATAACCTTCCTTTTTTACCAAAAATCGACTACACCAAAATTTCTCGGGAAAACGCTTTTTCTTATCAATTTAGGTGCGTAGAATCCAAATCAATTCGTACTTTTTCGATCAGACTTCTCAATCAAAAGTTATAGACTAGAAACCAATTTCGAAAAAAATTCAAAGGGTTCTGTACTTTGATAAAGAGTAGCCCAATCTTGGAACTGTTTGAATTTTATGGATTCAACAGGCCACATGTTCTATAAGAAAATTTTTTCCGTGTCAAACTGAGACAATTTTTTTCGGGGCTTTCAAAAAAAGGCAGATGTATAACCTTCCTTTTTTACCAAAAATCGACTACCACCAAATTTCTCGGGAAAACGCTTTTTCTTATCAAATTTAGGTGCGTTAGAATCCACAATCAATTTCGTACTTTTTCGATCAGACTTCTCAATTAAAAGTTATAGACTAGAAACCAATTTCGAAAAAAAATTCAAAGGTCTGTACCTTTTGAACCAGTAGCCCAATCTTGGAACTGTTTGAATTTATGGATTCAACAGGCCACATTCTATAAGAAAATTTTTTTCCGTGTCAAACTGAGACAATTTTTTTTCGGGGTCAAAAAAAGGCAGTGTATAACCTTCCTTTTTTACCAAAAATCGACTACACCAAAATTTCTCGGGAAAACGCTTTTTCTTATCAATTTAGGTGCGTAGAATCCAAATCAATTCGTACTTTTTCGATCAGACTTCTCAATCAAAAGTTATAGACTAGAAACTAGTGATTTTAAATTACCTACACGTTTTTTTTAAGTGCGTAATATTACGTGTAAAATTACCAATTGTTTATGTTTTTTATGTATTTTATGTAATTTATGTAACTTACCATTTTTTTTTAATAAAAACCGCAATTTTACAGTAAAATTACCTGTAATTTATGTTTTTTATGTTTTTTTTCAATATTGTATAAACCGTTTTGAATTTTGTGTTTGAAAATAAAATAAAAACATTAAACCAAACTAAATTCAACGGTGAATCGTTTACGTTGGTAGTACCGATCAAAATGTATTAAATAGGTATTACATTTATGTAACTTACAAAATAACGGTTTTTTAAATTAAAAACGTAAGTTTCATAAAAGACATAAATTACATAAAAAAACCGGCCTCTTGTAAGTTACGCGTAATATAACCGTTTTTTATGTAACTTACAAATCGTTATTTTACAATCCACATCACTAGTAAATGCTTATAAGGATGGAAAAATTTATCACATATGCTTCTTTGCAAGGACTACATTATTTTAGATATAAGCAATATGATTTACTCGTCCTTTTTCTTGGAGCAACATATCCAAATATAAATGTCAAAAAACCGACTTTAATTTCGACATTCTTTTGAGCGCCGTTCATCAAACGTTTAGGTGACGTATAGTGTATAGAGAAACTGAAATAGCGTCCTGGTTTTTAAGAGCAATTCGAAATAATCCGTCTCCGTTACATTTGGAGAAATTGAAAAGTTCCGAAGCGCATTTGTTGGCAGCTTTTAATATAACAAGTATAGTGAATGAGTACGTGTCGTTATTGAAAGTTGTTTTGAATAGATTTTTTTAAATTTTAAGCCGATTTCGAAAACCTTTTTCGTCAGTAATAAGATTTTGTGCGTAAAATGTTATAATATTACTCGAGTATGACGCAATGTAAATGTTTATTCAAAGAACAGATTATGAGATCGACACTTTTTTTGCTATAAGATTAATTCCAAAAATAAAAGGACGTAGAATTTGTCTTTTGTACTGAATATTAACTTTTCTAAAGACGCGGATCCTTTTCTAAAAGTTTGATACAGTTCGAAATTTATAAGCACCAACTTATTTACCTACATTCTTTTAAGACGCTCTTAATTTTTGATGTTTAGAAGAAAAACTTCAAGTTAATAGGATGAATTTGGTCACCCCATCTTCTGTAACTTTGCCATTGTCTATACCCAAAACCTTAATAAAATAAAGGTCTTCCTGCTCGGATGGTGCTGGTAGATTTAGTCATGAGATTTAATTTTTCGTAATGTCGCATTCAGAGAACGAGTAGTTAATTCGACCGTCCTTTTAAGGGTATAGCTTTCTATTTCCATTTTGATGTTAGTTACAATATAATTAACTGAACTGTTATTCTATTGTTGAGCGGATACTAAGGCCGACCTGCACAATTTGCAAATTAAAGTATAAAATAGAGTAACGTTACTCTTATGACTACATATAGAGCCTGTTTCAAGCTATTAAACGTCTTGTTAGTTGTTAACACACATTTTTGAACTTTCTGTTTATTTATACAAAACGTTTCGCGAAATTGAACTTTTTATAGAATCGTTCAGCACACTTTGCTTGCTCAAAGGATTATAATTACAAACTTCAATGTTATTAATTAGTACGGTAGGGAATCCTTTATATTCTGCTTCGTGTTGCATTATGCAAAATACCCTTTGTAAGTTGCTTCTTACTTCAAGCGGAAAATATTGGAGTTGTAATAAAAATATCTGCGACATTTGAATGGTCGGTTCCGTTTACAATAAGTACAATTGAATAGTTCAGATTCAGACGCGGAAAAGGTGTAAATCACAGAGCATAATAACACAAAACAAGAAAAGTCTGTTCTATTTTGAATAATTGGTCTATCCATAGCGTTTTAGATGTATATATGCAATTACTCATTATAACAATATTCAATTTGACTCATTTGACTGCATCAGCTTTTTGCGCAAAGAATAAAACAATATTAATATAAGTGCCCGCCCATGCAGAAAAAATGGGAAACATAGTAAACATTCTCCAGAAATTTATTAGACTTCCTTTAGCATTTTTCTTTTATTGGGAAACATTTTTTTTAGGTTAGGCCCCATATGTAAAAAATGCGCGCAAATATATATTACTTACGGTTGTAAAATACCTCCAACTTTAATAATCATGAATATGCAAAACATGAACGTTGTCGGTACTGAAAATTACAACCGCGTAAAATTTTTAAGCGAAATATCTTCAGACGGAATAGTTTAAGCTGATGGAGCATGAATATTGAAAATGAAAAGTCTACAGTAATATTACGATTGAATGCATTTTCGGAGAAAAAACCGGGAAGGTATTATGGAAATGTAAAACATCACATTTTTATTTAATGTGGGGGTGCTAACGGCACATGCCGGGGATGTATTAAGATTGATAGAAAAATAACCCGGGATTATTGCTCATGATGTGAGTGGAAGACGTGAGCTGCGTCTATATTATTGTATTTGAAGGATTAGCCGTTCCATATTCAATATTTCTTGAGTCGACAATCTGTTACACTTTCATTTTTTAAAAGTAGAAGCTGGGTTTTGGGGTTAACTTCAGATAGAAGAAATCTACCATACTAGACATATTTTCACCGTTTAATTTCCAGGTTGTATTTTTAATATGCTGTTATCTAACTTGTAAGTATCAAACGAAACTGAGACTTACTTTTTACGAAAACAATTATTCTATGGTGTCAAACCTCAGGCTTACCTATACTGCATGTAAATTTTCAATTTCAATTCAAGTGGAAATTCAAACAGAAAAATGCAATAGGTTTATGCTTGCTTACAGTCGAAATTCACAAAATTTGAACGAATTTGAGGTAGAAAAATAACTACGATCCAGAGAGAGAAACTACAATAAAAAAGACATTTACATGCAATGAGCGAAAGGGCGAAACGACTATCAAAATCATTTTCGAAATGTTTTTATTGAAACATTGTGAAGATACGCTTTTATATTAAACCCAGTGGAAATTCACCTATCGCAAATGAAAAAAGCTCTACAGGACGATTTTCGGAAAATTGTTTAAAAACTAGTTTAAGGGTATCCATTGTAGCCAGCGCGCACCCCCACTTAGCGCATTCCCGCTTATTGTCAGCGAGTTTACCTGGCTTAATAAATTATGTAAAATTAGGACTTCATTTAGAACCATGTAAATATAAACATCAAGAAGATGTACTCGTATTTTTCTATGTTAAATAAATTACATGTGCATTGTTACCAGCGCTATTTTTCTACATAAGAAGTTTTGGTCCTTCGAGCAAGATTATTTCAACGATTTATCGGCGGCTATTTTCCGACGTGACCATCTACGACTACGAGTACACCGACGTCATCTATTTTCACCACCGACGTCATCCATTTTCACAGCGAGTAAGTCCTTTCGTCTATTTTTCCATTTCTATTCCATTGTGTTAACTATTGTCCTAAAGGTCTTGCTTGTTTGTATATTCACAATTTATCAAATTATTTACAAGTTTATTAACAACGATAACAATATCCTTCAAAAGTTATAATGGCAGAAAATTTGAAACTATTAATTCGAAGTAGAGGCTCAATTAAACAAAAATTAACAATTTTAGAAAAATACGTCAATTCATTCTCAGATAACGTCCCATTGCTAGCTGATGTTAAATTTAAATATGAGCATTACCAATCTCTTTCTAAAGAATTTGACGCAATTCAATTACAAATCGATGGATTGTGTGAGGATTCCGATTTAGATAATCAATTTATTGAACGCGAGGAATTTGAAACAAAGTACTGTAAAGTTCTTGGCAAATTAAAGACCTTCATTGATGAAAATACTCCTTCATCTTCAACCCCGCAAGTCAATTCCAACATTTTTAAAGACTCCTTACAAGGGGTCATTTTACCCAAAATCAAATTGCCTACATTTAAAGGTGATTATGAATATTGGCTCGAATTTAAAACATCATTTATTTCTATTATACATACTAATAATCAATTAACAAATACACAAAAATTTCAATTTTTAAGGGCGTCTCTTGAGGGATACGCAAAACGTATTATAGACAATGTTGAATTTCTAGACCACAATTATAATTGCGCCTGGAATCTGTTATGTTCCCGATTTGATAATAAAAAAATGTTAATTAATAATCACTTAAATTCCATCTTTAATTTGCAATCAGTTCAAAAGGAATCTCCTAAGCAAGTTAGATTTCTATTAGATAGCGTATCGAAACATTTAACAGCGCTAGAAGGGTTAAAATTAGACAAAAGCAAATTATGGGAATTATTCATAATTCATGTTATTTCAAACAAGTTGGACAAGGTCACATACCGGGATTGGAACGAGAACAATACCCAGGGTGATTTGCCTACACTTGAAGAATTTATGGAATTTTTAAAAGGGAAAGCGGATTTACTCGAAACAATACAATGCAACGGCCAAAGTACAGGTACACAACATTTGAGTCATAATAAGTCGTCCCAACAAAATACTTCTTCTTTAAATTTATCTGTAAATAGTGTACCCAAATGTAATTTTTGCAAAAGGCAGCATTTGATATACCAATGTGACAATTTTTTAAAGTTAGATGTTCCCACGCGATTGGAAAAGGTAAAAGAGTTGCAATTATGTGAAAATTGTTTGAGAACCGGTCATGCTCGTTACAAATGCTTCTTTGGTCCTTGTAAAAAATGTAAGAGGTATCACAACACACTTTTGCATCTAGAAAAGGAAACCGCGGGAATTAAGGGCAATTCTAGTCAACCATACGAAACTGTTGTTGAAAATATTGAAACCAATTTATTAACCAGACCAATTACATCACAAACTCAAGTTCTTTTGTCAACGGTTTTGGTCAATACTAAAGACGTTTCGGGAAAAACCCATTTATGCCGTGCACTTTTGGACAGTGGCGCACAATCGAATTTAATCAGTGAAAGATTTTACAAAAAATTACAGCTACCGTTAAATTTGTCAAATCTATCAATTGTAGGTATTAATCAAAAGATATCAAATTTAACAAAACGGTGTAGTGTAAATATTATGTCTAGATTTGATAGCTTTAAAACCTCACTCTCGTGTCACGTCATTCCTACAATTTCCACTAAAATACCAGGACATCAAATACCATTATCCAATTTAATATTACCATCAAATATCAATTTAGCAGACCCAAATTTTCATGAACCTGGTGAAATAGATGTTTTAATAGGGGCTAGTTTGTTTTGGGATTTATTGACGGAAGGTAAAATACCCCTGGGAAAGCAATCTCCGACACTTCAAAACACAAAATTGGGCTGGGTTGTATGTGGAAATGCTCCGATTCATTCTTCATCTAAATCAATTTGTAATTTTGTGCAAACAATTAATGTCGAAGATGAGCAATTAACAAAGTTCTGGGAGTTGGAAGACGTACCTAAGCATAACGATTCATTATCCATAGATGATCGCGAATGTGACAATATTTTCAGTAAGACAACCACTAGAAATAAGGATGGTAGATTTGTGGTTTCTCTTCCATTAAAATATTCCGTAAATTTATTAGGCGATTCATTGCAGACAGCTATTAAACGTTTTCAGCATTTAGAAAGAAAATTTGCACTGAATAACGAGTTACGCATTCAATATACCAATTTTATACACGAATATATCAATTTGGGACATATGAGTAAAGTCGGTACAATCGGAAGTTCTATTCACAAAGAAAAACAAAAAACGTTCTATCTTCCCCACCATGGTGTCGTAAAAAATGACAGCTTATCCACTAAATTACGTGTAGTTTTCGACGGTTCATGTTCATCTGATAGCAGGTGGTCTTTAAATGACCTACAATATACAGGGCCTAAGGTGCAAAATGATATTTTTGATATTCTGCTAAGATTTAGAATCCACCAATTTGTTGTCTCCAGCGATATTATGAAAATGTACAGACAGATATTAATGGATTCAAAATACACACCATTGCAACGTATTTTATGGAGGGAGAGCCCACACGATGATTTTTCAATTTTTGAATTAAATACCGTGACGTATGGTACGAAATCGGCACCCTATTTAGCAATCAAATGTTTACAAACCCTTGCAATTCAAAATAAAGATAGATTTCCAGAAGCATCACATATTATTCTCAATGATTTTTATGTTGATGATCTCATTACCGGCTGTAATAACCTATCCACTTTACAACGACGTTGTGAGGAAATAGCCAATATGTTAGAGTCAGCTGGATTCGTACTAAGAAAGTGGGTTTCAAATAGCCCTGAGTTATTAAAAAATATTAGTGTTAATAGCAAGGATGATTCTTTAGGCGTGTTAAGATTAGGGGTTAACGAATACTCTAAATTGTTAGGCGTACAGTGGGTTAGCTCCACTGATGAATTAAAATACAATATTTCGGATTCGCAACTACAAAACAAACCAATTTCGAAAAGAGTGATACTATCAGAAATCGCACAAATATATGACCCATTAGGTTTACTAAGTCCCTGCGTAATCATACCAAAAATTATGATACAAAAACTTTGGCAATTAAAATTATCATGGGATAAACCAATCCCAATCGAATTAGCTACCCAATGGTTTATGTTTCGACAACAATTATTAAAACTAAATTCAATATCGATTCCCCGAAATGTAGTAGGTGAACAATTTCGAGAAATGGATATCCATTGTTTTTGTGACGCTTCTAAAGATGCATATGCTACTTGCATTTACCTGAGAAGTACCAGTTCCTCAAACGAATTTCGAGTAAGGTTAGTCTGTTCTAAAACAAAAGTGTCGCCTGTAAAAACGATTTCGATACCCCGTTTAGAATTGTGTGCGGCACTTTTAGGTGCACAATTATATCAGCAGGTACAGGCAGCTCTGGCAAGCAACGTTCCAATATACTTTTGGTCAGACTCACAAGTCGTTTTACACTGGGTAAAAATGGAACCCAACTTATTAGAGACCTTTGTATCAAACAGAGTAACGAAAATTCAGAATTTGTCCAAAATCAATCAATGGCGATATGTTAACACAAAACACAATCCTGCTGATGTAGCTTCGCGTGGTCTATTACCAAACAAAATAAACGATTGTAATATATGGTGGAACGGTCCTGAATTTTTGTATCAATCAGAATCGAACTGGCCGGTAACTTTATTTAATGTACCAGTAGATCAACTTCCAGAAGTTCGAAAACAAACGTACAAAATATTTCCCGTTACTACATTGACTGAAAACGAATTTAATATTTTTGATAGATACTCTAACTTAACCAAATTAAAGCATGTTTTTTCGTATTGCTTACGGTTCATTAACAACTCAAAACGAACCAATTTGAAAGTAACAGGTCCTTTAACAGCAATGGAAATTAATAAAGCATTTATAAAGTTAATAAAAATTTGTCAGAAACAGTCATTCCCTGAAGACGTCGAACATTTGAAAACAAAAGGAATGCTAGGAGACAAGAACAAATTACAAGGGTTAACACCTTTTGTTGATGAAAACGGATTATTAAGAGTAGGGGGGCGGTTAAAATATACCTCATTACCTCCAGATGTCAAACATCCCATTTTGTTATCCAGTAAGCACAATTTTACCAAACTAATTTTTCGCCACGAGCATTTGAAGCATTTGCATCCTGGTCCGCAATTATTATTGTCGTTAGTAAGACAAAAATATTGGCCAATATCTGGACGAAATTTAGCTAAACAGACAACTAGAACTTGTATACGATGTTTCAAATTCAAACCAATTGCAGGTATTGCTCCGATGGGTGCTTTACCAAATAATAGAATCTCACAATGCTTGCCATTTCAAGTGGTTGGAATTGACTATGCAGGCCCTTTCCAATGGAAAGACCGAAAAGGGCGAGGAGCCAAAATTCACAAATGTTATATATGTATATTTATTTGTTTTACCTATAAGGCTATTCATATAGAATTATTAAGCGATATGTCAACTGAATGCTTTTTTGGATGCCTCAAACGATTTATTGGTAGACGTGGTATTCCTACTCATATATACTCGGATAATGCGTCAACATTTCGAGGCGCAAATAACGAATTAAAAGAATTGGGTCAATTTGTAACTAATAACCAAAATTCAATATTGACTTATGCAACTAACTTTAATATCAGCTGGCATTATATCCCCCCTTATAGTCCAAATTTTGGAGGGCTGTGGGAAGCAGCGGTTAAAAGCATGAAGTTTCATTTGAAACGAGTAATGAACACTTCCGTTTTAACTTTTGAAGAATTCTCCACTCTGTTAACTCAAATTGAGAGCATTTTAAATTCAAGACCTTTAAGTTCAATGTCTAACGATCCTAATGATCTCGAACCCATCACACCTGCCCATTTCTTAATTGGACGACCAATTACCGCTGTTCCGACACCCGGAATCGAAAGTATACCACAAAACAGACTGTCTCGGTGGCAATACGTACAACAGCTGCGTCAACATTTTTGGACCCGTTTTTCCAAAGAATATATTCATCAATTACATCAAACTTACAAGTGGAAAACCGGCTCAGGCCAACAATTACATATCGGCAGTTTAGTGCTGATTCAGGATAAACACCAACCGCCCAACAAATGGGCATTAGGAAGAATATCGAAGTTAATACGTGGCCCAGATGACGTACCTCGAGTAGCAGAAATCACCACATCACACGGACTCATCAAAAGGTCTACACGACACTTGTGCCCATTACCAGTTGTAGCCGATTAGACGACAAGTTGTATTATAGACAAAGACAACCGTCGACTCGTTAGCCTCGTAGTGTACAGTGAAAAACAATATGTGTAGATAGCGTTCTTGTTCTTAGTGTTAGGAAGTTTTTTTTTATGAAAAATTGATATTAATATTTAACTATGTCTAATTTATTATACTCTTTCTCATGTTCAATAAGGTGTTTTAACTATATGTTATTTGTACTTTTGAAGGTTCCCTTCAAAGAGGGGGCTATGTTTAAAAACTAGTTTAAGGGTATCCATTGTAGCCAGCGCGCACCCCCACTTAGCGCATTCCCGCTTATTGTCAGCGAGTTTACCTGGCTTAATAAATTATGTAAAATTAGGACTTCATTTAGAACCATGTAAATATAAACATCAAGAAGATGTACTCGTATTTTTCTATGTTAAATAAATTACATGTGCATTGTTACCAGCGCTATTTTTCTACAGAAATGTCATTTTACATCTGAGAGAAAAATCATTAATCGGGGTTAGTCTTCGGCGATTAATATGGTTGAATAAAATACAATCGGATTCGACTCATTTTCACCATTCTACCGTTTTTTATGCTAACAAAATCGAGATCGAGTTAATTGGGAACATCGCGTGTATATTATTGGTGCAAATATTTAAATTGTGTGTTTATTCAACTGTCCAATTACAATAAAAGATCGCATACTCTGCCAATTTTTATAAATCAGGGCAAAAAGGTGAATATAGTGCTCATTTTATGCTGAACCGTTTCGAATCGTTTCCACTAAAGAGTTTTGTACTCCACAGTTCAATGAAGTCAATCAAGTGCCTAAAAATAGAGCCAAAAACATCTGCTTCGTTTAACTTGACCTAAAAGTAAATGACAATGGTGCAGGTAGAACTGTTCTGTATGAAAGTACAAGTTTCGTTAATTAATTCGTCCAAGAAAGTTAGCCCAGATAGATGTAGTCGCGTAATCCAGGTGCGGAGAATATTCCTAGTTGTGAATATTCAGGAAGTTAATAATTTGGTGGTGGATTTTCTTCGCGGTGGATATTATGCGATGAATCCGAGATGAATATTCCAGGAAGGGAGGGACTTTATCGAGGGACCAAATATTCCTAAAGAGAATTGTCCAGTACGAATATTTTGGAGTAATTATATGTATGTATTAAGGTGTATACAGATTTTTTTAAATTTTAAATTGAAAAATTTAGTAACGTTTTTAGTTTAATTCAGATTTTCTCTTTTTTATGTAAATGTTAGGTAATATAAGTACGACTTCTGTAGATCCAACACAAACCAATTACTTAGTCAGGGAGACATTTCTGAAAAGTGCATGTCTAACGGCGTTTTGTGCTACAAACTGGCAACAGGCGGTTCTAGACTAATTGGCCCCCGCTGAAAACGATGCGCCCTGTTGCCAGACCCGATTTTGGCATTTAAGCCCTTAAATCCAAGATGGCGGGCGAAATTACCGTTTTTCGGTTATTTCGAGACCACAAGGCACGCCACTGAACGTTTTGGGTAGTTTAAGGGTAGAATATGATCTAGTACACACGTCGACATCGTTTAGGCACACTTTCGTATTCATATTAGGGGCCTAAATGCCAAAACTCCGTTTAAAAACGTCAAAAATGCAAAAATTCGTCATTTTTTCTTCTGGCCGGTTGTCGGCGTCCAATATGTATTCATATGGTAAAGTTAACATTTAAGTATGTGGGGACCTCCAGCAGCGCCATATGCCTGGGGCCTAAATATCAAGATGGCGCCTGGAAAGTCCAAAAAACAGTGAAAAAGTCGTTCTTTTTGCCGTATTTTTACTACACTGGCCACACATTCCCCATTTCGATGGCCTGGAGCCATAATATGAGAATTGCGAATATCATTCTGGATGTTACACAACTGAAGGGCTTAACTGCGGAAGTGGGGACTCGTCTCCTATAAACTTTAACTATGGAACCAAGAGGCAGAAGTTGGTTTGGCGGCGTAATTTGAGGGCAAATATATTAAAACATGCTTCCCAAGTTTTCTTTAATTTTTTTTTAATTAAAACGTAACACTTGGCAGTCGAAACTGTTTAGAATATTGAGCACTAATACTATGAAGAAGGTATTATGCAAGAATAAGAACGTTACAGAGTTAAACGTTGTCTCTTGAAGCACTGACGTTTTCTCTCTGGATTGTTTTTGGCATATTACACATAGACTAGGTACTGTTAAAATCACCACCAGAGGATGATTCATGCTGCATGGCCTAGGGAAAACTGAAACAGTCAAATGGAAGTCACCACCGCGAAAGAAGACGTGAGCACCATTCTACGATCAATAGAGATGTGGCCTAACGTTTAAATAGAGCATCTTCATGCGTTAGAATGTAATGTGATATCATGTTAGATTAGTATGAACGAGCTTAATGTTAATGTTAGAAATTCCAGGTTAAATCCTAAAAAGACACAAATCCTTCCCCATACTATTTTAATCTCGATTTTAATAGACAAATTGTAAAAGCCACGACTAGTTTCGACCAACGGTCATCATCTGGCTTAAGGAAATTACAGAATAAAACTTGTTAAAATATATATATCGGGCGTAGGTGGAAGACGCCATCGAAGCGAAACAGACGAACTTCAGGAGCGGCGCCGACGAAGACGCACAACAACACGCGAGTGCACAGATTGATAGTTTCGCGAATCCGTTCGGTTGGAGATGATAATTCCACCCCCCTCTCGTGGGGGTGTATTACGTCCGGGATGGCAGTCGCAATTACTCAAAATAATCTTCCAGAACACTAAAATGAACAGCGAACGTAAAGAGTGGCCAGTGTAGTAAAACTACGGCAAAAAGAACGACTTTTTCACTGGTTTTGGACTTTCCAGGCGCCATCTTGATATTTAGGCCCCAGGCATATGGCGCTGCTGGAGGTTCCCACATACTTAAATGTTAACTTGACCATATGAATGCATATTGGACGCCGACAACCGGTCAGAAAGAATGAATTTTTGCATTTTTGACGTTTTTAATTAATAATAATAATTAATAATAGTAATAGTAATTTATTGTCCAAACAGACTATCTAGTCTAAATACAGGACAAACTTAAATATTGTTCAATAAAAGTCGCACAGAAATATAGAAAAATTAACAAAATGTAACAAAAATAATAATGATAGATTTATAACTAAAGCGAAAGAAAATTGTTAACAGAGTTATACAATAAACAAAATAAAGTCATAAATCAAAATACAATATTGGTAAATAAGAGAAATTGTATTAGTGCAATGGCAAAAGCAAAAAAGAAAAAGACAAAAATTATTGGATCATACTTATAAGGAATTTTAAATTAGTGTTAAAAATATCAACAGTATCGCATACCGAGTTATAATTATGACACATTCGATAAATTGGGGAATTTTGTAAGAGATTTGTTCTGCAATAGGGTAATTTAAAAGTTAGGAAACGGCTGGAGGAAGAACGAGGCACAGAGAAATTTAAATAATTGTGTAATGTGACACAATCAAATTTCATTCCATAATAATTTGTACAAGAACGACACACTTATTCTTTTACGTCTGCTACTTAAGGGTAAAAGATTGAATATTTCTAGCAGTAGATTTTGTGGGTAGCCTCTTGTAGGGTAGTATCCATCACAGCGAAATGCTACATATTTTAAAAGACGACGTTGTATACGTTCTAGGCATTCTTCGTGTTTTTTAAATGCTGGATTCCATACTAGTACACCATATTCAAGCTTGCTTCGTACAAATGTGGAAAAAAGTAGTATAATAGTTGACAAATTTGCAAAATCTGAACCAATGCGTATAATAAAACCTAAGGTTTTAAAAGATTGCCTAACAATTGTATCAATGTGTAAGCTAAATGTTAGGATGTTATCGAACAGAACCCCTAAATCCTTTGTTTGAGTGTCTCTTTTTAACGGTGTATCTTGAATTTGATAATTGTATCGGATTAATTGACGCTTGCGTGAAAAAGTTACCACCTTGCATTTATCAATGTTCAGGTACAACCTGTTTGCGTTACACCAACTTTCTAAATCGCTTTGAAGGCTCTCGCAATCCTTGTGGCCTGTGACCCTAGTGAAAATTTTTAAGTCATCCGCAAACAATAATCTCTGAGTTGAAATAACGGAGGGTAAATCGTTAATGAATATTAAAAAGAGAAAAAGACCAAGAGTTGACCCTTGCGGCACTCCAGATGTAGGAATAAATGATTGTGAGTCATGCCCGTTATAGGAAACAAATTGACGTCGTTTAGTTAGATATGACTTCACTAAATGAACAATAAGGCAACTGAAACCATATTCGACAAGCTTGTTGAAAATAATGTTATGATCAATTTTATCGAAGGCTTTGCTGAAATCTGTGTAAATAACATCAACTTGCTGTCTATTATCTAGTGCTTCAGAACAATATTGCACAAAGCAAGTTAAATTTGTAACAGTTGATCTATTGGGAACGAAACCATGCTGGTAACTAGACAACTGCGTGTTAAATTGTTGATAAAGTTTTTTGTATAGTACTGTTTCAAAAACTTTGGAGAAGTTGCATAAAATAGATATGGGGCGATAATTTTCAACTTTAGATGCCAAACCTGTTTTTAATATCGGGTACATCTTAGCAACTTTCCAAACAGCTGGAAAAGTCCATTGTTTTAAAGATAAGTTAAACAAAATTGTTAAAGGATATGTTAGAATACAAGAGCAATCTTTAATTAAAAAGGGAGGTATTTGATCTGTTCCGGCGGTCGGTTTGTTTTTTAAGCTTTTTATGGCTTCAATGACTTCCTGCTCAGAAACAGAATTAATATGAATATAAGGGCTGTTGATGTAAACATTATTAATTTTGGCACAGGGGCCTCCTTTTTCATATAACACTTGCAAAATATGAACCGAAAATATCAACAATATTTTGAGGAGCTCACTTGGAATACGTGTTACTCCTTTTTTGCTACGTACATAGGAAAAAAAAAAGGAGTAACAAGTATTCCAAGTGAGGTTGAGTGTAAATCTCAAATTTATAATACTCCTCAAAATATTGTTGATATTTTCGGTTCATATTTTGCAAGTGTATATGAAAAAGGAGGCCCCTGTGCCAAAATTAAATTAATTAAGCGGAGTTTAGGCATTTACGCCCTTAATATGAATACGAAACGGTGTCGTCGTGTGTACTAGATGTTATTCTACCCTTAAACTACCCAAAACGTTCAGTGGCTGCCTTGTGGGCTCGACATAACCGAAAAAACGGCAATTTTGGCTGCCATCTTGGATTTAAGGGCTTAAATGTCAAAATCGGGTCTGGCAACAGGGCGCATCGTTTTCAGCGGGAGCAAATTAATCTAGAACCGCCTGTTGCCAGTTTGTAGCATAAAACGCCGTTAGACATGATTTAGAGAGCCTTTTTCAGAAATGTCTCCCTGACTAAATTCCTTAACATGAATTGAAGAATGAATGAGTCCGATCGCCCTTCTAGTGTAGGCAGAATTCAAGAGTGGCCCACCTCAACACCTCTACTATGCAACATCCCCTTATTTTTCCTAGGTCTTATCACGGCAGTATACAACCACCAGACAACCTTCGGGGATGGTTCCCAAAGTCTTCTAATTGCGCGGCGACTTTTCCACTTTGCCAGTTTGGGGATAAAAACAATTTTTATCTCCCTCCATTGTTTAGGTTTGTATCTGAAAGCGATACAGCTCGTATATATTCTCAATAGGTAGATGTATTCACGCGAGTTCCGATAGATCTTGTAACTGAAGAACCACACCTCTTCGTGATACAAATACAAATGTAAAAATTATCAATAAGCTCTTAATCTAATTAAAATTTGTTTTATTATGCTCGCTCGCTGTAATCCATCTTAATCACTTCTTGTCATCTGCAAACCAGCCGCTATTATACTACAATGTGCCAATTTCTTGACACATACTGCAAAGTTATGTCCACCTTACCATTGTGTAGGTAATTACTTCCAAGTTAACGAAATCCATTAAGGAACATACGGACACTAACTTGATGTCTTCATTAAAGTCCGTTGAGATTAGCGTTTAGTAACCGAATTTAGAAGTTTCCATATACGCGGGTGACAAGAACTTTGTGCGTTCTTTTGGAAGTAAGCTGCATTATTCGTGCGGTTAGTGCGGGTATATATTTCTAGCAAAGTATTTACTAATTCACGTGCTAACTTTTCGAGAGTTTACTGCAACAGGTAGATAGTAGGATCGATCAATGCCCATTGCGGCTTACCTACCACCTGGCTTTTCCAAATCTTTGCAATTATGCCAATGATTTATTTCGCTGAATTATGTTTAGAAACCAAAATAATTCATATTTGAACAAATTTAACTTATAGTAATGCATAGTGCAAAACCGCGAAATCGACTAATTTCATTAGTTCCTCATTGAACAAGAGGGCTTTAGAATTTAAATAATAGGTACTCTTTCTCTATGTGAGACATAAAGGCGTGTTACATTATTCATGTAAAGTTTTACGTAGAACGATTTGTTTCAACACTGATTTCCGCACACATTAAGTAGATCCCAGTCAGTAATTTTTCATTTCAATCCCACAGTGATAACAGTATAATCGGCCCTTTATTAAAGAATTCGAAACCTTTTTTTGCTACGTTCCTTTATTCAAACATCACTTTATACCTAAAGATATTCGCACGAAACTCACTCAATTTGTTCTTGTCTGTAGGTAACAAAAACCTCCTCTGGAAACTGAAATACAAGGAAGGGCACAATTATTTTTAATGAATGGCGAGAAATTAGCAGGATGAAATTAAACGCAAGAAAATGGAGAAAGGGCAAGGTGTCATAAACACTAAACACTTGCAAAGAAAGCGACGGTAGAGTTCTGGGCGACCAATCATTGAAACTGGATGGAGTTAGTGGGGTGTTTAAAGAAAGTACTTTAACCCGAAACCTCACGTACTATTCTATTAAATGGAACATCCTGTACATTTTTTATCTTTGAATACTCCATAAAAAACTACAAATAAAAAAAGTTTCTGCTTGACAAATACAGAAGAAAATTAAAATAACATAGGCAAAATCATAAACCCCAAGAATTAAATGCAAATGCTTAAATTGTTCGCTGTTTACAATTCGGTAATGATCTTGGATCTTGGAAGCCTCTATCGACTTTTTGATTGGTCATGGAGATAAGTGTACAGGGTGGTCGTGGTAATTAAATTGGTAATTACATTTATTTATTTACGCAGTAGCCAATAAGCAAACAATTACACATAAAGGTGCGCTCGAGACTGTAATTTAAACAAAATATTTAATAAAAACTAGCTTGAAGTCGTACTTAATTAGTAAAGATAACTACCTACCCACACAATGCAAATCAACCCCCTTCAAACTATGTCACAAAGTATATTCGGACCATTACAAAAGTATTCCAATTACGAATCCACTAAATTGCAAAAATAAGTTAATTACAATATTACTACTTAATTTATGTTGCATCTACGTATAACATTTAGAACAATGTTGGTTATTTCAGTCATTTTACAACAAAAGCGCAAATGCAGTGAATAATCTGAATAATACGCACCAAAATTAATAAGAAAAAGTGTTTTCTCGAGAAATTTTGGTGCAGTCGATTTTTGGTAAAAAAGGAAGGTTTATACACTGCCTTTTTTTGAGCCCCGAAAAAAAATTGTCTCAGATCGACCCGGAAAAAATTTTTTCTTATAGAATGTGGCCCGTAGAATCCATAATTTCAAACAGTTCCAAGATTGGGCTACTAGTTCAAAAGTTACAGCCCTTTGAATGTTCTTTCGAAATTGGTTTCTAGTCTATAACTTTTGATTGAGAAGTCTGATCGAAAAAGTACGAATTGTTTTGGATTCTACGCACCAAAATTAATAAGAAAAAGTGTTTTCCCGAGAAATTTTGGTGCAGTCGATTTTTGGTAAAAAAGGAAGGTTATACACTGCCTTTTTTTGAGCCCCGAAAAAAAAATTGTCTCAGATCGACCCGGAAAAAAATTTTTCTTATAGAATGTGGCCTGTAGAATCCATAATTTCAAACAGTTCCAAGATTGGGCTACTAGTTCAAAAGTTACAGCCCTTTGAATTTTCTTTCGAAATTGGTTTCTAGTCTATAACTTTTGATTGAGAAGTCTGATCGAAAAAGTACGAATTGTTTTGGATTCTACGCACCAAAATTAATAAGAAAAAGTGTTTTCCCGAGAAATTTTGGTGCAGTCGATTTTTGGTAAAAAAGGAAGGTTATACACTGCCTTTTTTTGAGCCCCGAAAAAAAAAATTGTCTCAGATCGACCCGGAAAAAAATTTTCTTATAGAATGTGGCCTGTAGAATCCATAATTTCAAACAGTTCCAAGATTGGGCTACTAGTTCAAAAGTTACAGCCCTTTGAATTTTTTTTCAAAATTGGTTTCTAGTCTATAACTTTTGATTGAGAAGTCTGATCGAAAAAGTACGAATTGTTTTGGATTCTACACACCAAAATTAATAAGAAAAAGTGTTTTCCCGAGAAATTTTGGTGTAGTCGATTTTTGGTAAAAAAGGAAGGTAATACACTGAGAACACTGAAAGTCATCGCCGCCTAAAGTGGTTGTTCAAAGAAAGGTTCCGGTATTGATCAATCTAACGTGTTTGTTAATAAATTTTTAAATTGCATTTATATTACTTGTTTAACGGGTTAACGTTCCTATTAATCAAATTTATAATTTATTGCAAACAATGTCAATAGTTCCATTGTTTGAGGGTAGAAGTTCGTCTTACATGGCGAACGGACGTGTTTTGAGCGAGCTCCGGCCTTTTTTAGTGGTTTTTTGTGTTTGTATAGGTTTAAAAATGTATGTCGGTAGCGTACAAAATTTGCAATTGTTTAGTGCTTATTTCATCGAAATCGGTCCAGTGGCTGAGATTTTACGAATTTTTACAGTTTTAAGTTTAATCTCAAGATTCATAACGCGCGAGACTAATTAAATCGTGAGAAGACAGGGCAGGAACCTCCAATCAACAGGACAAAAAAGAACGTAAAGCTAAGATAAGTGCTTACTTGCTTACTTACTCACTTACTTACTTAGAATTAAGGCTAAATTTAATTTAAAAGTGAACAAAGGGGAAAAGATAGAATAGAGAGGCGCAAGTCACTGGGAGCTACATTGAATATACCTACTTCGAATCGGGGTGGAACAAATTGACCCTTGGGAAAGGAAATATAAACTTGTCAACCGGAGACATATAAAGAAACTAAGCCATAAATTACAATATTTAAGCTCTCAAATTTCGGTCTAATAGGCATGATTGACAAAAAAAGGAAACCTTTCTTACCAAATTTCAGCGGCTTTTTTTTCCTGTTTTTTTGCGCTTTTTACTTTCGTTAGTACCTTTAGTTTAGAGTCTCCCAGACACAATAGAATATACGGGGCGGTCAAAGATAGACTGAAGGGGCACGTCTCGGTTACTTAACAATTAACTTAACTAAATTATCTCTCCTAGGTATCTCTTTTAGCGATCAATAAACAGCACCAACCACCCAAACCAGGATTAAGACCTTAAAGACAAGTACTCGTAACAGCGATCAAATAGAAGTGCGATCAAAAGAATACATCCTAGAATGCATCAGTTTAAATAAGGATGGGGACTGCCTGTTTGGAGCCATTGCGCACCAACTGAGGCGACTGCCAGTGACATCAGAGCCTCACAGGAAATTAACCAAATGATTAAAAAAGAAATCAACGCATACATCAGGGAAAACCTGGAAGATTTCTACCCACAATTGATAGGAGACGTAGACGGATACGTGGAGGGAAGAAGGAGAGAACCAGCAGGGTTGCGGAAATCGTAATCAAGAAGCACCGATGCATTGAGGCGGAGAAATTTGAAGGAAAAGCAAGAGTATATCCATGGCCCAAATCAAGATGAAAATAAGAAGACTAACAATCATAGGATGCCACATCCCCTCGGACAAAAGAGGGCAGGCGGAACTCAGAAATCGAAGTGAAACAACAACAAAAAGTGCGAAAAGAACCGAGGTATCATACTAGGCGACTTCAATGCACAACTAGGCAGACTGGACGGAAGTGAATAGGAGGAAGGGAACGGCAGCGACCTTTACGAACATGGTACACCTACATGGACTGAGGGTAGAAAACATATTCGGCAAGTCCAAAATGGTTACATGTAATCAAAGGAAATCAGCGTCACGAACACAGCAGACATATGGGCAAAAACAGTAGGATCGGACCACAAAATGGTAAAGGGGAAAGTAAAGAGGGGGGAGGGGAAGAAGAGAACAGGAAGGAAAGGACAAGGAGCACAACGGGGAAACCGATGGGCGGAATGTGAAACTTCTGTCAGGGGAGAAGAAAAGAAAGGAGTACCGAAAGCAGTGGTAAAAGATTAGAAGCAAAAAGGGGATGGGATACCATATGGAAAAAGATCGGCGAAACGATCAAAGAAGCAACAAGGAAAACACTAGGGAAACAGAAACCGCCCATGTGACCGAACAGAAAGCGGGCCAAAACCCACACTAACCTGAAACAAAGAAGAAGCTAAGGGAAGCCAAGGAAGAAGAAAACAGAGCCTATGAGCAACACGAAATCAAGGAATTCGCCGAGTTCGCGGAGATCGCCAAACTCAGACCAATGGAGAGGAATACGGAAATGTAATGGTATAGGCACATCAGAAAATATAAAAAGAGGAAACAAGGGGGAAACAGAAAATATATACCAATATACAATGGTTCTGGAAGAAAACCGAACACCAAAAGAAAACCAGGGGGATCAAACAAGGATGTCCGTTTCCCCAAGGCTCTTCGCGATAGCACTAGACCACGCTATAGAACAAACAAGGATGGTGGTGAGGAACCTTAGCATAGGCGACCAATTACAACTACCGACATTACTGGCGTACGCGGACGATCTACTCGTAACCGCGGATAATTTATAAGACACTGAGGACTTCGTCCAGGCCATCGGGATACCAGGTACACCAGGAAATGGTGGACCTACAAACATACAACGAAAAGAGCTACATGATGACAAGAGTGCCAGCAAACAACACCCCCAGTACAAAGAAGGAGAGAAGACCATAGCCGGGAAGGAGATAACCATGAAGCACAAGATCAAATATACGGGAACGTATGTACATAAGCAGCACCCTCAGCAGGCACAACGCAGTGAAAGACAGAATAACCAACGCATTCAGAATCACACACGGAATCTGGAACTTCATACGAGCGAAGTAAATACCGGACAGCTTGAAATGATGATTTACAACACGATCGTAGCACCGACAATCTTATACGGAATTAACACTTCAGCGCCAACAAAGAGCAACAGACGAACATTGAGGAGGGCGGAGTGGAAGGCACTCAGGATACTGAAGAAAACAGCAACCTCACAAGAAAGCAGAGAAGAGAACTATTAGAGGAAAAGACGTTTGCCAGGAGACTGAAGATGAGGCAGATGAGATACTGGGGACATACCAACAGGAGGAACAAAGACCACATCATTCGGGCTGCCAAGATTCTATGTGCCTCGGAATGGAAGGTAGGCCGACCCTGCCAAACATGGAACACCACCATAAACCAAACGGTAGAGGTCTCGGGGATTACCATGGGAAGATGGGAAGAGAATAGCAGAGACAAACATCAAAGGAAGAAAGAAAGCAGAGGAATACTGGAGGTGGAGGACGAATCAGCCACAAAAACAAGTAGCCAAGGGGAGGAGGAAAAGGGGACAGAAAGTAATGCGGGGAGAGGACAACAATAAAGAGAGCCTAACACGAGGGAAAACAGGGAAGGGAACGAGACCAAAGGATAGGAACATCGGAAGCCAATGAACGCCCGGAGAAGAAGCTATCACTAGAAAGCAGAGTTCCCTCTAAGGCAGAATACCAGTGGCGAAGCTGTGGCCGTACCCGTTCGGGTCGGATAACACCCAGTTAGCCGCCCCCCCACAACCCCCCCGATCCACAAAATCCACCACATTGTTTGGCATATGTCGCGGCCCAGCGCGATGGCAACAAAGTAGTGGAGAAACGTCCCTGATAGTGTCTACCAGGGACGCATCCTCACGACAGTTGACTAAATCCTGGGAGAGGCGGCGACGCCAGGCATATGTCAAAGTTTCAAGTTTCAAGTTTCAAAAGGAAGGTAATACACTGCCTTTTTTTTGAGCCTCGAAAAAAAATTGTCTCAGATCGATCTGGAAAAAAATTTTCTTATAGAATGTGGCCCGTAGAATACATAATTGCAAACAGTTCCAAGATTGGGCTACTAGTTCAAAAGTTACAGCCCTTTGAATGTTCTTTCGAAATTGGTTTCTAGTTCATAACTTTTGATTGAGAAGTCCGATCGAAAAAGTACGAATTGTTTTGAATTCTACGCACCAAAATTAATAAGAAAAAGTGTTTTCCCAAGAAATTTTGGTGCAGTCGATTTTTGGTAAAAAAGGAAGGTTATACACTGCCTTTTTTTGAGGCCCGAAAAAAAATTGTCTCAGATTGACCCGGAAAAAAAATTTTCTTATAGAATGTGGCCTGTAGAATCCATAATTTCAAACAGTTCCAAGATTGGGCTACTAGTTCAAAAGTTACAGCCCTATGAATTTTTTTTCGAAATTGGTTTCTAGTCTATAACTTTTGATTGAGAAGTCTGATCGAAAAAGTACGAATTGTTTTGGATTCTACGCACCCAAAATTAATAAGAAAAAGTGTTTTCCCGAGAAATTTTGGTGCAGTCGATTTTTGGTAAAAAAGGAAGGTTATACACTGCCTTTTTTTGAGCCCCGAAAAAAAAATTGTCTCAGATCGACCCGGAAAAAAAATGTTCTTATAGAATGTGGCCTGTAGAATCCATAATTTCAAACAGTTCCAAGATTGGGCTACTAGTTCAAAAGTTACAGCCCTTTGAATTTTTTTCGAAATTGGTTTCTAGTCTATAACTTTTGATTGAGAAGTCTGATCGAAAAAGTACGAATTGTTTTGGATTCTACACACCAAAATTAATAAGAAAAAGTGTTTTCCCGAGAAATTTTGGTGTAGTCGATTTTTGGTAAAAAAGGAAGGTTATACACTGCCTTTTTTTGAACCCCGAAATAAAAATTGTCTCAGATCGACCCGGAAAAAAATTTTCTTATAGAATGTGGCCTGTAGAATCCATAATTTCAAACAGTTCCAAGATTGGGCTACTAGTTCAAAAGTTACAGCCCTTTGAATGTTTTTTCGAAATTGGTTTCTAGTCTATAACTTTTGATTGAGAAGTCTGATCGAAAAAGTACGAATTGTTTTGGATTCTACGCACCAAAATTAAAAAGAAAAAGTGTTTTTCCGAGAAATTTTGGTGTAGTCGATTTTTGGTAAAAAAGGAAGGTTATACACTGCCTTTTTTTGAGCCCCGAAAAAAAAATTGTCTCAGATCGACCCGGAAAAAAAATTTCTTATAGAATGTGGCCTGTAGAATCCATAATTTCAAACAGTTCCAAGATTGGGCTTAAATTATAGCAAATTTGGTCTGCTTTGAAAACTTATTGAACCGTTATTGGCGAAAAACTGATCCTTCAAAGTTAAAATCGTCAAAATCTGAAAAGAAAACGAAAATTCCTCGGTTTGTAGTATATTTGACTATGTTGCGTTCGCCGCTCGAGGTCGAAATCTTGAATTATACATTGGGTTAACAACATAAGCAATCCCACAAAAAATCAGAACTACCGGATTTGACGCTTGGTACCCCTCATTTTTAGGAACAAAGTTACAGGACTATAAACTGCCTGAAAACATGTTTGTCATGGTTTATTGGTGATTTTGTTTCGCATAGGTATATTTGGATTGGGTTTTCTACTTTGTCGGATGAGATAGATTCCTTTGTTCATAGGCATAGTGTATATTTATGCTTAAAATTGAATTCGCGATCCTTTTACATATTTTGTCAACTTCCAAGTCCAAATGCAAAGGACGAAATGCAAATAACATCAATTCAATTGTCTAGATCTTGTCAGGGTACACTGAATAAATAAAATAAGTCCCGATTGCTTTCAGTCCCCACGAGCTCAGGTATGAGACTTCTTAATTATTTTAATTCTCGACAAAGATTTTTGATGAATGGAGTTAGTTAAGCGCATTACACTCGAAATGTAAAATTAAAGTGAAATTTCCATACAATTTTCGCCTTCTGTTGTGCAATTCCATTTGAAATGATTTAGTATCCAATTACCCATACTCGTTTCCAAGTCCAGTTAGAAACAATAAGATTGCTAATCGAGTTAAGTAGGTGCAGAAGCAATTTGCAACAAGGTGTCCTCTTTTAAGCTTTGTATATATTACAAGATTAGGGGAAATGCTGGCAATTTAGCAGCAGTCGGAATGTTTTATCGCTACACGAGGAAGTGAGGTGTAAAAGTCTTGTTTTGTAAGCTGTATTCTGAATAGGAAGTAACTAAGTTTCACAACGCTGCGTGAATAACGAACACCAAGGCAACCTATCCAGATGAGGATTTGAACGTGCTTTGCCTTTTAAATAGGCTGAAACTCCGAGAAAGCAGCGCCAACTTTTTGCACGACTTGTTCTCGCGGCTGAGCTACAAAACGGCAGTAATTTCTATTATCTCCCATTAAAAATTTGGCATTGTTAAATTCGGTAAAAGCCTAATTTAATAAATCGCCCAGTACTACATAATTGAATATTCATAACGCAATCCCTTTCTAAGGATTGTGTTCTTTGGCGTTGAAGTACGATCTTCGTGACGCAACGTTTCTGTCTCTCAATGCCAATAGTCTTAATTGCAACGAAATGGGGGGGCGTCCCGAAATACACTTGGCGAATAATCATAATTGACACTTTCCCAAATAAAACGAAAAGAGCTTTTCTAGTGTGTAGCTTAGGTAAGTTTCCATCACATTACACCGCTACTAAGGAAAATATTTGATGAACCTTCAAGATGGGGAACTTATTATTACATTTCAGATCGAAAATGCCCTTGTATATCTCCCATTTTAATTAATTCGGGAATTACCATAAAGCGAAATGTTCATAACTAGATTTGTGGAAAACAGATTTCCTTCGTCGGATAAGCACTGAAGCAATTCTCTCTTTTTCTGGTAGAGTAGTTGCAGGACTTTCTGATTTAATATGCCACGCACGCAATAAAATTTGACGAACCGCCATCTTAGGTAGGGTTACAATGGGGACTTGAAACACAGAAGGTGGAGCCGCGGATAATAAACCCTTTAATTACATGATCTCAGACAATAAAAATGTAAAGTGTTGTAGATGCACTCGCCATCTTGTAACTTAGAACAGCCAATTTTTTTATTACTTCAAAAGGGAGGGCGGGGGTATTTACGCCCGCACCGTATATCAAAATCATAACTTCTTTAATTCTGAAGCAAAAGTAGTAAATTTAAGTTTTCATCTGTAACACCAACCGTATTAAAATAGTTTTCAGTGACGAGCCCCGTTATAAAATATTTAATGCTGAAACGTGTGAGACGTCCGATGGACAAGAGGCTTTGTAAAACAGCGAAAAGGTCATGTGCTTTTATGGGGTGGGTAGGTGGTCATTTTTCCATTTCAAAAATTTGGTTTTGTATTTGTATTTTCTTAATCATAGGGAAATTTACACATACCGCTTCAAATCGAACATGAACAAACGATGGCAAGCAACGTATTGAGGGAAAACGAGCGCGGTTGCCAGAGAGCCAGATATTACAACGCTACCCACTAACTGACTTTCCGCTGAAGAAGATTTTCAGCAGCACATTTTTACGACAGAACATAGCGCTGTCACCAGGTAGAATAACGTGTCGGTTTAAAAGAACATATATTGCACTATATACCGTCAGTAAAGAACAGCACAAATATACCAAATACCGAAATCCGCAATAAAATATGGGGTGCATACAATATGAGGTGCTCCATTTTACTCCCCGGAATATAGCACGCCACTGGTGATCATAACTATTTTAGAAACATGGCGACGGTTGTCGTATTTATTTGTATAAAGTTTATTCAATTTTAGTGAGATTACGAGTCAGGGCCATGGATAAGGATCCTATTTTATATTCGATAGAAATCTATTGTTCGAACGCGACGTACTTCACGAAACGTTCATTTTGATTATTACGATACTACACAATTAGCCGCGAATAGTGATTTGTGAAATGATTAAAAAACTTCCTTATTGGTCCTGCCAGTAATCAATCGCAAATTCTTCACTTTGTTTTATGATAATTCTTACCCACTCTTATATCCCCTTGGAACGAAGATTCCAACGCATTTTGGGGTAAGTAGAAATATACGTACCGTCCATTCAATTGTCAAACAACGGTAATTGTGCACAATTTTGCTCCAAGATCTTTTATAGTAAAGGACTTATGAGACAAAAGAATCGCAGTAATTTCGTTTCCTTGTACATAATACATACAGTGTGTCCCAGATCGGGTGGGATTGAATGGGTAACTTTCTTATTATTAAAGAGTAATCGGGAGCTGCTCCAGTACTTTCTAAGGGACGCAGCGGTAGGAGACGAAGTATTCGAAACTGCCAGTAAAGGTGGAGCTTAAAAATGATAAAGTATAACGTGCTATCCCTACCCTACACGCGTATAGTACCTACTCCGTTCAGTTCAGTCATTTCATTTCAATGTAACATGAATAGACAATTGAATAAGGAATTTATTTACACATATCACATATGTAGGTACTTACTCGATTTATTTTTTTTATTTCATACTGACCCGTAGATGGTCGATTACTATCAATTTACGTCCGTGAGTGTCGCTAAGCAACACTTACCGGACTGTTATTTATACTTACACCAAATTTGACATCTTCAAACAATTCATTAAAAACTCCAACATAAATTTGACCATAATTATTTATTTGGAACATTAACATTTATTGTAAAAGAACAATTTGTGGTTCCCGCACCACTAACGCCTGGATTATTACTAGATATCGAGTTAGTAGTTTGATTCCCTCCGAGGCTCTGCTGTAGAACTGCAATAAAATTCTCGTCATGAATTGATTTATTGGAAAGCGTAAGCGGGTACGAAAGATCACCTTTGAAACTCGATCAGGGTAAACGCATGTTTTGAGTTCCATAAGATACCACCAAACCCTACCCCCACCTAACCCTTAAAAAACCCTCAAAGGGTTGAAAATGCCTATTGTTGTTTTTTGGGAATACGTATCTTGAAATCAAAGCTATTTAGGGAAAAATATGAAGATAGAAAAATTTAAGCATATATATATTTTCCTATAAAACCTATACCTATACAGGGTCATTCTTGACGAGCGTCAGTTAGAAAGATATGGAAAACATTATCATAATAAAAACAAAAGAATAACAACAAGCGACTTAATTTTTTTTATCAATTTGCCACAAGAAGTAACTAAAACATGGAATATCTCGGAAACCGTTTGAAGGAGCTTTTGACATTTTGTATCAAATTAAAGGTCTGGGAAAAAGGAAAACAAGGGTGAAGAACAAAATGGGGGGTGTCATTTGAAAAAATGGAGTTATGGGTATTTAAAAGTTTAAAAGTTGAGAGCTTTGAAAAAGTGACGTAGTCTCACTTTCTTAGACTGTTACGCATACCATAAGAAAATTCGATCTTTCTTTAAAAAATCAGTGCAAACGGTGTTGCAATATCTCTCACCGTTTTCGAATAATAAATTTTTAAAGTTACCCCTGCAAATTCAATTTTTTACATAAAAAGTTGAATATCGGCGAAGCCCTTGGAGCAAAGGGTCAACTATGGGGTATCGTTGTACTCCAAATTCGACGTAGAATCCGAAAATGTAGAAAAAATAGAGGGTCCCTATTTAAAATATCAAAGTTGATGGCTACTTCCGGTATTTCCGGAAGTGGCGCCATCTTAAAAATATTTTAGTTCAATTCATCATGTGCCAAAACCCTTAAAGAACTTATTAGTTTATCTTCATTTTCAAAGGTTTTCCATATCTTTCTAACTGACGCTCGTCAAGAATGACCCTGTATATTTTCCTGTACCAGTGGCGGAGTTATGATATTAATTTTGGTTATTTTTAAAAAGACTAATGTTTTAATTTCTGATTGAAATAAAGACAAATTTTTCAAAAATATTTAGTTCATTAAGTCACTATGCCAAACAAAATTTATATATGTTGCGGCCAGGAAATTGAAAACCAAATAAAGTCATGGATATTTAAAAATGTCAACATAAATTAGGACCTCTAAAAATGTTATTTTTGCCATGCACGCCATTTCTGAATGCGATACCACATCTGGGCTTTTCAACAAATAGGAAATATTATTTTGTCTATACCTACTGTAGACAAGGAAGAAATATAACAAATGACAGATTAAGGACCTTGACGTTCTCTACCAGCAATATGTAGTACAGCAAAATTTAAATAAGGATTTTATTTTAGCATAGCTTCCACCAGCTCTGAAGGCAGCTCAGTACCAATAACCATGCGTTTTTAGGACTTTTTAACAAGTATTTTCTTTGAAAAGATTAATTATATTATTAAGAAGCTCCTAGCGAGTTCAGAATTTTGGTCTTTTTGTCCGTCCGTCCGTCCGTATGTGGACAAGATAACTCCCGAACGGTTTCGAATTTTCCAATTCTGTTTTCAGTATTTCGTTTATCATCACCCAAGGAAAAGATGTTCAGTGATCCCGGAGCTCGTTTGCTATATTTGTTACAAGTTTATTCTTATTTGACTCTATCGCTTCAATTCCTCTGTAGTTTCATTATACCTTCTTTACAAAGGCCTCAAAGCTGGAAAGTAATACTGACCCGGATGATTTTCCTTTTTAGTTTCAAACATGGCTGAATAATAACTTACCAATGCAGGAGTGGATCAAGACATACATGGACCTCGAAAGGGTTCTAAAGCAAATTTTTTGCAACTGTTCGTCAGGCGGTTGCAAAAAAGCTTGCTCGTGGCGAAAAATTGGTCTAAAGTGTACCCTAGCTTGTAGAATTGTAGACAGTTATAGAGTCTGACGAATTAATATAGGTATAGAAATAATTAAAAACTTATGCTATGTTAAGTATTCATTTGCCTAAACGGATCGTATTTTAGTTACACTACCTCATAATAAGTTACCCTACTGCACTGCATAGATACCTACTGACTACAATATATTACAATATATTATCGTTTTAATGCATTAAAAAAGGGATGACATAAAAAATTAGTACTGCCACTGTTATGATTTTTTATTTCATTAGAATAGGCACGAAATGAATGTTCTTACCTAAATATTTTTGAGAAATTTCTCTAGATTTAACAAAAAAAAATAAAAAATTAGATTTATTTTTTAAAATAAAATTAACATTACAACTTCGCCACTGGTACAGCACCAAACCTACGCTTTCATTTGTCTATCTTCACATTCTTTTGCAAATAGCGTTGTTTTCAAGATATTGACAAAAAACTTAAAAAAATCCCTTTCAAAGGTAGTTTGGAGGTGACAGACACGGCGGATCACTTATGGGGTTTGGTGGTATTTTAAGGACTCCAAAATCAACTTATTTACCAAATTTCAGCTTGTCAGTAATTTTTTCACGGTTAGACTGGGTCGACCCTGACGCTTTGGTGTAATCGGGGTTGGAAAGTTTCCAGAATTTTTAACATAAAAAAAGGGATTGTATGACATAAATTCCCACATCAAATTTAAAGACAATTAATTTCTCTACAAAATGGTATTTTTACCTCGAGCTAAAGTGCAACTATCAGTGTTCGAAGCATTGTGTTGTGAATTTTCAATCGTTTTTAATAAATTTACAATATTAGCGGTCATTTTCGGAGATCCATTTTTTGGTATGTTAATCAGCAGTAGGGCTGGGCGATTACGGGTTTGAATAATCGATAATCGATTATGAAAAATAATCGATTACACTGATTAATCGATTAATCAAATAATCGATTAATCAAATAATCGTTTAATCAAATAATCGATTAATCAAATAATCGATTAATCAAATCATCGATTAATCAAATCATCGATTAATCAAATAATCGATTAATCACCTAATCGTTTAATCAAAAGTCGATTGTCACGTACAAGGAGTGATAAATATCTGTTTGTATGCATTAATACGTTAATTATTTAATAATAAAAATAAAAAATAATTCCATTACTCTTTTCATCAAATCGTTCATTACTAGGCAGATCGATTAATCAATAATCAACAAAGTGTCCCTGGTTCGAATCCGGGTTCGGGCATGGATATTTGCAAATGCATAGTGGGTTGGTTGGTAGAACAGCCTTGGCTGAAACCCTGTCCATTTGAAAATGAAGGTCAAAAATAAAAATAAATAAATAAAAATAAATGATTAGGCAGCTTACTCTCCGATGAGGTGTGCTTTAGTTTTGATGATACAATCTTAATTCATTTTAGCTGCTTAAAGTGACGTTTTAACATCCGCTATAAAATAAAATAATACTTGTGAGCTGTGAGTGCTCCTTTTTGCGTAAACTGATGATCCAGCTAATAATAATCAATTAAAATTTACTTAATAATTGATTAATCAAACAATCGATTAATCAAATAACCGATTAATCGATTAATCAAACAATCGATTAATCAAATAACCGATTAATCAAATAATCGATTAATCAAATAATCGATTAATCAAATAATAGATTAATCAAATAATCGATTAATCAAATAATCGATTAATCGATTAATTTAATAGGATAATCAAATCCGATTATCGATTATCGTTTGATTATAATCGATTAATCGATTTTTTTGCCCAACGCTAATCAGCAGAATATCTACTTCTACTCAGTTATTTTTTGATTGACAGAAATTTTATATGAAGGTTTCTAGGGGGACAGAATAGATTGACTAGACTAGTATACAATATATCGTCAATCGCAGTAATTATAAGAAATAACGAAAATATACCAGCGCACGCCTATGACTGCTCACATCCCCAGCATGTATTGCCGAAGTAGGTACCATCCCCATACATTGCTGCTGCACATTTTTAATTTCTCACTTCAAATACCTATATGTTTGGTGGAAAATATTTGTTATCCGCTACGGCGCTACTTCTATGTAAAAATAATTATACTCTTTCGTAGGCCGGGTGGTTTATTACTCCTAGGTCTGAGACATACTATCTATAAATAAATTTGATTGTTGTACGAAATGTAGCAAAAAAATTGCAAACATTCTGACGGAAAGACCAACCTTAATTACATACCTATACCTATGTGCAAATTACGCACATTAATTCTGAAGAACAAAAATATACTGTTTACTTTTAATAAAAACTTGTTAATTTGAGGGTTCAAAATTGTGCTAACCAACAATCAATTTCGAATAATTTCAATGCTACTTTGTTTTGAGGTACAACAATTTTATCATTGCACGGAATTGTCTCACATTTGTGTCCCATGTAATAATTGCCTTGGACGCAAATGAAGCGAGCGAAAGGTTTCCGACACATAATCACAGTTAAAAGATAAGAAAATTTCCTTGCATTTTTAGCACCTCCCATAAATGCATTTGTCTCACAAGTTTCTCTGTCTATATAAAAGTTCGGTAATTTGCCGTAATGTGACGCTAAGATACAGACTTAAATATTTGCAAAACAGTGCCTCCGTTCTCCCCATAAAATTACAAAAACGGACTGTCTTTTTAATGATCTTTTTGTATATACTAATAAATAAAGAGCTAATGTATGCCTCTCTAATAGTAAAATTTTCATTTTTTGCTTTTTTAAGAAGAAATTGATCTTTAAAAATCACTAAAATGTCGCAACTTTAACGCCATATATTTTGTTTTTTTCGATTGTTTTTAAAAAAAGTGGCATTAGAGAAGCACGGCGGCATTCTTTCTGAATCGATATCACTCATCACATCAGTAAAATACCTTTGTCATACTTTAAATTTATAGGGACAACGTAGAGATGTTTAGGCATTTAATATGCGGAGTCCTGATTCCTCTTAAAGATAGAGAATTGGTTAAATGGGCAATGTTTTGCAGTTTTAGATGCTTATTTCAAATTTCCTTGTGGAAATTCAAAATGTCGATTAGGTTCGATGTAAATTCAAAAAAACTAAAATTGGCCATTTCCTTTAATCTCTTATATCATCGAAAGTATAAGAGATATAAAAAGAAGTTTTATATAAAAGTTATTGTATTTGACACCCCTAATTTAGAATTGATGTCAAACAAAAATTCAAAATGGCTACTTTTGAGGAACATTTACCAACTTCTTAAAGTTAAATAGGCGCCATATTGGATTTTTAGATTACTTGATAGAATTCTCTTTTCAACGAGCTATCATATCATAAGATTGAAAATAAGATACCAGTTATATCAACGGTTTTTATATTTTAATCAAGTAGGCTATGATGAATTAAAAAAAAAACAAAACAAAATCTATTCGAGGCAACAAAACGATGAAAGTAATTACATCAGATGTTTAAAATATCAGGGGCGCACTCATGGGAGGGGGCGTTACAACTCCCTCCAAAATTTGAGGCGTAGAAAAATTTTGACTTTTATGACGTCACTTTTTGACTATCATATTATCCATACTTACATACCTACAAAATGCTGGTATAACTACAAACTATCCCCTCGAAAAAATGCCATGCCATTATCCAGTTAAACACATTTCAAAACACTTCGATTTACTTTACACAACGTATTACCATTGATGCATTGTCCCAGGTCACATTTTGTAGGTGGTTTATCCATAGGAATATCGAAACTAACTGCAGTTTTACGAGTCCCAGTATATGGACAGATGAGTCTTATTTTGCGGAGTGTTCAAATCGAGATAATGAACAGTACTCGTCACAGGAAAACCTGCATGTTGTAATTTGACGCCGAAATCAAGTAAGGTTTTAAATTAATGTATTTTATGACATAGGTAATGGTAAGTCATGTAATTGAACCAGTAATCTTCGATGGAACTTTAACTGCTCACCATTATTTACAAATTCTCCAATAAACTTCCTTAAAGGATTTTCTAGACAACGTAAGTTTCGCAGAAAGGGTTAGTACCTACCAACAATTAAGCTGGCTGCCCGGGTCACAATTCACGAATTATGTACATTAAAGAATAAAGTACATATATGGAAGTAGCTACTGTACTAATAGGTAATAATAACACAACTGCACGAAGCCGTTTTAAAGGCGTCTTATAGCATCAATGGCAACACGTTGCCTAAAGTAAACGGTCTTGAAGTGTGTTTCACTAATAATGGCCAGTATTTTAAACATGTGATGTAATTATTTTTATTGTTGTGTTGCCTCGAATAGATTTTGTTTTGTTTTTTTTTTAATTCACCATAGCCTACTTGATTAAAATATAAAAACCGTTGATATAACTGGTATCTTATTTTCAATCTTATGCTATGATAGCTCGTTGAAAAGAGAACTAAAAAATCTATCAAATAATCTAAAAATCCGATATGGCGCCTATTTAACTTTAGGAAGTTGGTAAATGTTCCTCAAAGGTAGCCATCTTGAATTTTTTTTTACATCAATTCTAAATTAGACGTATCAAAGACAGTAACTTTTATATAAAACTTTTTTTTATATCTCTTATACTTTCGATGATATAAGACATTAAAGGAAATGACAAATTTTAGTTTTTTTGAATTTACGTCGAACCTATTCGACATTTTCAATTTCCACAAGGATATTTGAAATCAGCATCTAAAACTGCAAAACATTGCCCATTTAACCAATTCTCTATCTTTAATAATAAGAAAGATACCCATGCAATCCCACCCGATCTGGGACACACTGTATATCGAGCGATTCAGAAAATTCAGCGTCATAGTTGGCAATGGAAGTTTAATTGTGAACATCCATGTGATTGAAAATTCGCTTAATTAGAGAGGTATTTGAATTTTTAATTTAATTTAATGGTTGGTAATAAAGTTGAATTTATGGAAAAACAGCTTCTTAACAAAAAATAATAGTCAAAATGTGAGCCATTGACTTCAAGACATTTTTGAGCTCTACGCAAAATACCGGTGTTAACATTTGCCAACATTCGACGATCATGGTTGATTTCATCAATTTTTGCCACTATTGCTTCACGCAATTCGTCTAGATTTATATACATTATACAACCGTCGTTGAGAAAACGATTTTTTTTTAAATCTGGCCACAAATAGAAGCCGAATGGAGTGAGGTGAAGATCTAGCTGAATATGGTATTGCTGTATTTCGACAGTAAATTCCCTTATCATAGCCAAAGAATAGTATGTGCTGTAGCACCGTCTTGTTGCATGTAACAGCCCACAATTTCATCATGCAGCTGCAAATCTCTCTATATCTTGCAGCAGTTAATATTCCTGAACAACTTAAGTAAAGGCGATTTAACTACCTACTTGCAATTTTGCTCCACTTTTCCATTTCTGTTTTAAAGATTTCAAGAAACTTGAGAGATGCTTACAATTGAAGCAGGTTAGTTGTAATCAAAAACGATAATAAATTATGCCTGCTCTGGCAATAGTGATTGCTAAGTATGCAAGATGATGGGTCCAGCGTCCAAGATGTTTCCCAAGTCAACACTGACATGCAAATATGTGATCGTTTTAACAGTCATTATGGATTGAGTGCAAGAGCAGCAAAGTACAAACTGTGAAGTCCGCCCTTCGAGTTGTAATTATTTTTCTATCGTTTTCCTTCCAATATTTTGTAGCTGCATCTCAATAAATACATAATTATTATCTTAGATCTCCGCCTGAAGATTCTTAACATATTAATGTGTTTCTGTTCGCTTTATTTGTATTCTACAGGGTGTTTATTGAAATGCAATTAATTTTCTTTTAGTACTTGACGATTATCCAGTATACATTGAGTGGTTCCATTAAAATTAAATATTTCCTATCACTGCGAAGGGTGTTGTTGCAAATGCATGGTGTTTACTCATTTGCCTTCCAGGGCCATTCCGCCTCAAACTCCATTTAATAATATGTTATTCCATTGCGGCAAAGATATACTTTAAATAAAATAAGAACCGATTCATTGACTTATTATTTATCCATTTATCTTTGCTTAAGAGGCCAGCTAGCCGGCGGCGCCCATTACATAACAAGAACACAAATTAGTGTGTAAGACAGTTAACCCTAATTTAGAGGTCTGGGGTGGATCGCACCCCACAGCCACTTTCAATGTCCATATAAGTTTTTTTTCTGAGATTATGCAAGGAAACACGGCGCGTGGGGTCCGTTCCACTCTACGCCCGTAAACTTTGCACTTGACTCAGTTACATGAATCCGAGATACTGGAAGCAATTAAAAAATTGAAACCGAGGTCGGCTATGGGTGAAGATGGAATCCCACCCTACATCGTGAAAGGATGTGCATCTTTATTGGTAACCCCCTTACTACATCTATTTAATTTAGCTTTGCAAACATGTACATTCCCTGAAGCTTGGAAATGCACCAGAATAACACCAATTCACAAAAATGGAAGCCGAAAATTAGTTGAGAATTATCGCCCAATTGCAATTATACCAGCAATAGCGAAAATTTTCGAAAGAGTGATCTATACTAGACTTTATTCCCATCTCAGCAGTATAATTGCAGATCAACAGCACGGTTTCAAGCGGAACAGATCAACGATTACCAATTTAATGCAGTTTACGCATTTCTCAGCAGCAGCCTTGGATGAGAGAGCCCAGGTAGACTGTGTTTATACAGATTTTGCGAAGGCATTTGACACAGTATCCCATCAGGTCTTGCTCCGTAAACTTGGTTTAAATTGCGTAAGTAATCCGACCGTCAAATTCTTGAAATCATATTTATCTCTCCGTAAAACAAGAGTGAAATTCAATGGTGTGAATTCAGCCGAATTTTATCCCTCATCAGGCGTTCCCCAGCAAACACTTCTTGGTCCTTTTCTGTTTCTCTTATATACATAAATGATTTACCGCGAGTGATAAAAAACTCGAAAGCACAACTATTTGCGGACGACCTAAAACTTTTTAGTAAAGTCCAATCCGCAAGTGACTGTTTAAATATTCAAGAGGACATTAACTCAGTAATTAAGTGGTGTATCAAAAATAAACTAAAACTAAATATCAATAAGTGTAAAGTCCTTACTTTTACTAGATCGAAAAATCCCTTACTTTTTGACTATAAAATGAATGGAAAGGTCTTACTAAGAGTCACCTCCGTTAAGGACCTGGGCGTGTTTTTCAATACCAACCTTAACTTCAACTTACACATTGAATACCTAACAAATGAGTGTTACAAACTTCTTGGTTTCGTTATCAGGCATACACTCAATTTCACGAATATACAGACAATGCTAACCTTATATAATGCGTTTATTAGATCCAAGCTTGAGTATGCTGCATGTATCTGGTCTCCTCAAACTCTCAAATACTCAGACATGATTGAAAAAGTGCAGAAAGAGTTCATCCGAGTAATGTTTTTTAGGTCAACCCAAAATTATCCACATTTGATCTCTTACGGTACCCAGCTTAATTACTTAAATAGTACTTTCGGCTTAGATGTAACGAGGTTAGAAACCCGACGGTACATTGCTTCCACAATTTTTGTCTTCAAAATTTTACACAATTTGTTAAACTCTTCCGAATTACTTCAAAAAATTAAGCTTAAGGTACCATTTCTTAAGCTAAAGCAAAATAATACTATTTTTGTAGTTAACAACACAACTTCCCCACTTATTAAGATCTTGATCACTTTAAATAAGTTATATATTATATTATATATATTATATTATAAATAAGATATCGACTTTTTTCACGATCCCCTAAATTCAATAATAAATAAAATTAGATCTTAAGTCCTAATATTTGTTCAGAGCCCTAGTGCCATGTAATTGGAATTTTTATTCTGTATGGTTTCTGGTTAAATAAATAAATAAATAAATAAATAAATAAATAAATAAATAAATAAATAAATAAATAAATAAATAAATAAATAAATAAATAAATAAATAAATAAACTTGAAAGTTTTAGTGGCCAGTAAACTAGGGTTAATCAGAGGTAGGATGCAGCAGAAGAACACCCGTTACAGCTCTCAAAAGTTAAAAAAAAGTAAAGTATGTGAAAATTGTCTATAAACCAATAGAAAATAGTCCCTTCATCTCTTCTAAGCAGTGGGCCGAAGTATGAATACGATCCTTTTGCTATTATAGCAATATGTTGTTTTATTTATTCATTTATGAATACTTGAGTCTAATTTCACATCAAGCAATCAATAAGTCAAAATTGCACGGAGATATCCAATCAGGAGCGAATCGGGACACACAATCTAAGTCCTATGAAACTTTTCTGAGAAAACCAAGTTATAAAAATACTTTCGTTAAGTTATTTCTCACATAAGAGGCACAAAATGTGGCGTAAATTGAGAGTCTGAAATAAATGAAAGCGCTTACTTTGTGTACAAAAAACTAATATTGGTAGTGGTTTGTCGGAGGTTTCTATAGCTTACTTTGGGAAAACGAATGCTGAACACATTCACACGTGCTAAAATCAGTAGAGTTCACCCATATTTCCAAAGTATAACATTTTCGGAAATTACTCTTAAGGAAATAATACTATACTTATAAATATAATCTACAGGATGGTGTTACAAGTTGTTGGCCAGTTGGTAAGTAATTGCGGTTATGGGCAGCGACATAATGAATTTGTGTAACACTTATATCCCTCCCTGCAATTAATAATATTGTGATACTTGTTTTATGATTAAAACGCTCAGTTTACAATTACTTTCTTGACAACCTTGCATATTAATAGGAGGATGATAATTAAGTAAATAAATTCCTCTTGTGGATTAAAGTTGCTACGTAAAAAATAAGGCCAAACACTTCTTTGAAGTAGTTGAACCAGCGCGATTTTGGCATATTAATTAAAAATCTTCCACGCTTCTGTTTCTTCTATTTTTCGCGTTTTCAGGAGCCTATACGCTTTTACGAGGTGATACATTTTTCAGCTCTATTGCTTCGTCTGTTCAGGCACCCAGAAAGTATCACCTTTACCACATTAATGTATTGGCATCGAATAAACAAAGCGGAAGGTTATCTAAAGCTCTCAAGATTTATAGCTTTTAAACGCAACAGGACTAGAAAATGGGTGGTATCAACTTACGCAACAGCATTATTCACCGGCACAGTCTGCCTTGCCGATCATTTCCTCAGTAAACGTAGTCAATCAATAAGGAAAGCTTTGCCAAATAAACTCACTTGTCGCTTTTCATAATCATGATTTAGGTCGTAATCGTCTTAGCAAATTAGTCTGAAGTTTTGTAGAAAGCTTTTCCGTACTAATTACTCTCCGTTTACTGCACCACAGTTAAACACATTTAAGAGACAGGACAATGAAGTTGGACGCATAAAGGCGGTTTTTGAATTTTTGTCGAATATTTATTTTGCCAAGTTTTAGGGGTGTGCCCATTTTGAATGGGATAAATTGTTTAAGGGGGTCCAGATTGTCCAGATACATCTAAGATCCGTATTCGAGCAGACCACCCTTGACGACCCTGTGACAACTTTCTGTCCAGTTCTTAGATGGCAACTATTCTCGCATTTGTTAACCCGGGCACTAGAACAAAAACCATCTTGAAACGTTCCTTCCTCCTAGACTTTGCACTTATGAAATGCACAACGATTCCGCTGGCCCAATTATCTTTCTTAATTTAATTTCTACTGATTGAAAATTTCGAAGATTCTAATCGTTAAAGGTCACAAGCGGACTTTCGGCGTCTCCTGTAACAAAAAAAACGAGGTGCTAATTAAGTAGGTAGCTAAATTTAACAATTGTGCGAAACGCTTTACAACTAAAGTTAATAAAGCCATATTGATTTCGAAGTTTCCATTGATGACAAAGCAAACTGCTAAAGTATTCGAATTCATTGACTCGCTTATTACTGACGTGAAAATCGATGTCTATAGTGAGATTTTCAATTACGTAAAGACAATGGAAACGCGAATAATTGCATGACAAATACTGAAAGATGTTCGTCATACGTCGTCCAAACGTGAGAGTGTAATCGTGTAGGTATCTAAATTGCAATAGAGCTTTCTCTAGTCGTTGGTTTTAATTGTTTAGGAGGTGATGTAAATGTAAATGCGACTTTGAGCCTTTCAAGATGAGATGACATGGAAAATTAGGGATTAATTTATTTCATTAAGGAATGTAGAACTTTGTGCACTCTCACTTCGCTTTCAGGCACGAATTTTGCAAATATTTAGTAACGGAACCTACAAGGAGAGGGGGTCACTTTAAGTGCAATACACAAAACACTTTCTTCCATTGTCACTTTGATTCGTGGCAGCAGGGGCGGACTGGGTAACTGCGGGCCAGGTGGAATTGCATAGGTTACGGGCCATTAAAGTATTAGTGTAGTAATGATGGTGACCGGGGGGGGGGGGGGTGTTAGCTCTGAGGTGCACCACAAAACCATTTTAAAGTACTCCTTTCATCATTGTAAAACACTTCAATTATTTAACAACATCAACCCCAATTAGAGAAACGTGTTAATAATTTATTAATAGTGCAAGAAACTAAATACAGCACACACTTATAAATTTCCAACGGGCCATTATGATCTACAGGTCAGGTGGCAATCGCCACCCGCCCCCCCGGGCCAGTGCGCCCCTGGTTATACACGACCCGGAAAAAAAATTTTCTTATAGAATGTGGCCTGTAGAATCCATAATTTCAAACAGTTCCAAGATTGCGCTACTAGTTCAAAAGTTACAGCCCTTTGAATTTTTTTTCGAAATTGGTTTTTAGTCTATAACTTTTGATTCAGAAGTCTGATCGAAAAAGTACGAATTGATTTGGATTCTACGCACCCAAATTAATAAGAAAAAGTGTTTTCCCGAGAAATTTTGGTGTAGTCGATTTTTGGTAAAAAAGGAAGGTTATACACTGCCTTTTTTTTGAGCCCCGAAAAAAAAATTTTCTCAGATCGACCCGGAAAAAAAATTTTCTTATAGAATGTGGGCTGTAGAATCCATAATTTCAAACAGTTCCAAGATTGGGCTACTAGTTCAAAAGTTACAGCCCTTTGAATTTTCTTTCGAAATTGGTTTCTAAGTCTATAACTTTTGATTGAGAAGTCTGATCGAAAAAGTACGAATTGTTTTGGATTCTACGCACCAAAATTAATAAGAAAAAGTGTTTTCCCGGGAAATTTTGGTGCAGTCGATTTTTGGTAAAAAAGGAAGGTTATACACTGCCTTTTTTTGAGCCCCGAAAAAAAAATTGTCTCAGATCGACCAGGAAAAAAAATTTTCTTATAGAATGTGGCCTGTAGAATCCATAATTTCAAACAGTTCCAAGATTGGGCTACTAGTTCAAAAGTTACAGCCCTTTGAACTTTCTTTCGAAATTGGTTTCTAGTCTATAACTTTTGATTGAGAAGTCTGATCGAAAAAGTACGAATTGTTTTGGATTCTACGCACCAAAATTAATAAGAAAAAGTGTTTTCCCGAGAAATTTTNATTATAAATATATATAAAGGCAAAAAAAAAATAAAAAAAATAAATAAATAAATTAATGAACAGTTTAAGGGTTGTTTATACATTATTGAAACATAATCTATCAACGAAATAAAAATGTTCGGTGTATTACGAAAGTTACAACCCCCGCAGTCTAAGTACGGTGCATCCCATCCCGTTACACCGTTTTTCCGGCGCCAACCCATCCCGGCGACCATTACTATCCCGGCATCGGTCATCCCGGCGACTATTGATTTTCCGGCATCGGTTATACATTGCATACCTTCCAAACGATCCCAGTCCATCACCATCTTTCTTTTGTTTTTTCTATACACAAATTTAATATCTTTCAATTGCAAAAATTGAACACTGTTCATTGTCATTTCCTTTCATTTTTCCTGTATGAATAATAAATAGGCAAGGTATGTGAAAGTACCTACTTACTGTTAACGCTCCATTTTGTAGGTATACTCAGTGTGTCCGTTCGATAGAAAGAGGGGTACATCAGCAAAGTTTTGGAAAGTTCTGAGCTGATTTGAAATGATTTTAAATTTAAGTAATCTCATTTTTTTTGTTTTCAAGATATTTGAGAAGAGCAAATTGCCGGTACGACCGAAGCCGGGACGTGCACTGTTGCCGGGATGGTCATCGCCGGGATTGCCCATCGCCGGAGTTGCCCGTCGCCGGGTTTAAATCGCCCGGATGACCGAAGCCGGGAAGTAAATGGTCGCCGGGAAGTCGGTGCCGTGATGGGAATGGCCGGGATGACCGTGGACGTTAGTATGCTGTAAGTGATAGTTTTAATTACTTGAAAAATTGAGTAAGCATAAAGGATACGGAAATGTATTATTAAAGGGCAGTTTAAGGGTTGTTTATACATTATTTAAATATGTATATAAATATGATCGGTTTTTCAAATCCATTGATTCTATAACTGAGGCTTAGGATTGCGTCTACACCATAGGCACTAGCATCACTAGTTAAATATAAAGGATAAGACGAGTTATAAATAATGCTCGTCTACACTATCCGATGTAATCAATTCTTTACTCACTACTTCACAGTTTTTATTCAAATGTAGGCAAAGAGTACCCCTTTGATATAGGTATTCCAACTTCATCGATGCGATGACCTAAAAAATCAACTTGCTTTTTAAAGAACTGGCACTTTTTCATTTGCTTTTACATTAAATTCTTGTTTTCATAACAAGGCCGTAAAGAGTCACCAAACCCAAGTATATCATCTAGAATAGATAATTCCTGCAAGGTAATCCTGGCAAAATAGTTGACATGGCAGCAGAAAATATAGCCGGCGCAGAATTAATACCATATGTTAATCGTTTAAATCGAAAGAGTCTTTTATGCGTATTAATGGTTAAGGAATGGACTGGATTGTGGATCTACTTCTGAGCGTTGATAAGCTCCATTTTGCTCAGTGATACTAAAAGAACGACTACCCCGACTTTTTATGGACAATAGCAATAGGACTGACTATACTTGCCTTTTTCAAGTACCATTTTTGACTCTTTTTCAACTTTTTTCTATAACCAACTGGTACATCGTACCATAGAGTAAATACTCTATGATCGTAGGCATTGTGGTGTTTCTTTATTGACTTAAAAGGGGCATATGACGTGGTTGATTTGGATATCCTATACTTAAAAATGGTAGGACTAGGTATCAATAGGAAAGTATGCATAAATTTACTTAATCTTTTTGTAAATAGAAAAATACATTTGCGTGATCATAATAATGTATTACACGGTCCTAGAATGCTCTATAACGGTCTCCCACAAGGCTCAATATTGAGCCCACTCATCTTTAATATTTATACTGCAGGTCTGCATGATTTGGTGGCCGACAATATCAAAATTGTTCAGAACGTCGATGATCGATGTATGTTTAATTGCTTAAAAGACTGGATCAACGAAATGGAATTTAGTATTTCACAAGAAAAATCAGCTATAATGTGTCTGACAAGAAATAGGCTGCTAACTGCTGGAGAAATTTCCATAAGAGTGATTATACTTTCTCTATAGTCGACGAATATAAACACCTAGATATAATTATCGATAAGAAACTCCTATGGAGCAGTCACATAGAGTACATTAAACAAAGATGCGTCAAAGGATTTAATATTCTTCGCTTTGCGTCAAAAAAATCTTGGGGCGCAGATTAGCATATTTCCTTGATGTTTTATAGGTCGTATATATACGGTTCAGTCTCAAATTCTAATTTATTAACTGTGGACGAGATACAATTTAAAGCCCTAAAAGAAGTCTAGGCCCCATGATGTCTTCACCAAATCAAGCAGTATTAGCAGAAACCTCTATATCTACGTAGGCAATACAAATATTTAATTAAATACAGGATCTTTAATGGTCAATAAAGTATACCTAGTTCCTTACTGGAAAATTAAAAATTCACCACCATTAGCAAACTCTCTTATTGATACAAACACCTACCAAAACCAAATATTACAGCACGCTAAACTCCCTTTATATGAATTCAATTTGGAAGTCGTTATAGACACACCAACCACCATATTCCCTAATTATTCTGATAACCCTGTTCTAACTAATATCATGCTTAAATGTGCACTTAGTAATGTTGGAGAAAAGCTGGCCGCAATTAACACAGATGGGTCAACGAATGACGGAAGCACTGGCTGCGCTTTTTTTGTTGTAATCATAAACTATATAAACTACGAAAAAGGGTTTTCGGCATGCAAAGAAAGGCTATTCGAAGACTACCTTACAGAGCTGACTGCAAGTCTGCATTCAAACGACTCAGGATAATGACGTTCTATTCGCTTTATGTATATTCTTGCTTGTGCTATGCGAAAGCAAACTTACACTGTTTTAATACATGCAAAGATGTCCACTCACACAGCACAAGAAACAGCGAAAACTTACGCACTCCCTTCGTGAGACAAGCCACCTCACAATACGGGCCTAACTTCTGGTCCGTAAAGTTCTTTAATGCCCTACCCACTGAAATAAAAAATTTACCGACACATTTGTTTAAGAAACAAGTAAAGGAAACGTTGCTTTGCAATCCCCTATATTGTATAGAAGATTACTTTGTTGTTAAGTTTAAGTGTTAAGTTTTATTGTGTTCTCTACTTGACAATTGACATGTGTAAATATCTGCAGATAATACTACACGAATAAACTTTATTATATTATTATTATATTGAAAGTTACAGAATATCGTTAAAAATCTTATTATTGATTATAAAAAAGATAGTATAACAATTGCCTGACCTGGACCAAGGTGCATTGTGGAAATGAAGCTCAATATTGGAAAATAATGGAAAATGGCCCAATGCTTACTCTGCACTTTGAAGCAGATAACATTAATGAAAATTGTATGAATTTATCTCTTGTTACTTCGGCATTCTGTCACCAGGCTTCCTAAAGCTATTAAAAGTACAACACACTGTAGAATCCAACGACGCAGAAAAAAACGATCACTAATTTTCAATTGAAAACTTCGAACTTTGTTAGAAATCTAAATTTACTCAAATTTTTAAATTACCAACCCTATAAGTTGATCACCCTGTAGACTCTACCTATTAAGAATGTGCACCCCTAACAATCAGAAATTCTAATTTCATACAAAAAAGTTTGAAAAAAAGGAATCCAAATTAAGAGCTACCGTTACAGACAACGCCAATTAACATTATATGGGCGAAACATATTCAGTGATATTTTTTAACAATAGGGGTTTTACATACGTTGTTTTTCACTATCTCTACTTTTAATTAACAACATCTCTTTTAAAGGGCGCCTAATTTTGTGCAACTGCGTCCACAATAACTTAATATGACATTAATTAATTTGAATGTTGTTGCTTTGGCTTCACCGAAAATTAATCTCTCACGCTCCCTAAAGCTAAACTGTTACCGGAAATATAGGTACCAATTAACAACAATTTCTTTAGTATACACCGCACACGAACGAATAAAAATAAAGAAGCCAAAATTAATTAATATGACAGCCTGATGTTCATTTGTTTTAAAAAGTTATTTGGATTGCATAAAATGAGGCGGTCTTCTGAAGGATTTTGTCATTTAAAGGTAGACATTGGGAAAAACAATACGCGTAAATTCCTATGCCTACATCTTAATTGATATCACCGTAGGTATATTTAGGCCAGTAAACGGAAGCAATAAAAACAAAGGGAAAGATAAATAGGAATACATTCATTATTTTTAAGTTTGGGGATGGCAAACTTTTATCCTATCTCTTTTTGGTGCGTCACTTTGCATATAAATATAATGTAGGTACATGGTGAGGTGCCCTGCACCTGTTCGTTTAGCAATATAGAAGTTTATGTAAGATTATGTATGTATCTAATTCATTTTCGAATGAATCGCCAGTGAGAGCGAGTTGTGTGTGTCCCACTCGTATGAAACGAGTTTATATTCCACGTGTAAAGGGGTGAGTTTTGAATTTTGATTTCCTTTACAAAAGACGGGTATCCCATTGAGAAGTTTTCAACATTTTCTTCTGTATATACGTAATCTTTTGTTTTGAAGTTTTAGGGGTGAGAGGGTGCACTATTTTGAATTTATTACATATACTTTAAATGGAATTATTCCCTCGACTAGCCCTCTACATGAACATGTTTTAGTTTCCTTACGAATGTTCCATACCCCACAGAATCGTGCCAACTTCAATGGCCTTTTTTGTTCTAAAAAAAACTTGTGAGGTGTTAACGCTAAATTTTTTTGGGTGAGAATGTAGCACGGGGGGGGGGGGATAGTAAACAAAACTTAGTTTACCCTTTTTCGACCATCATCATTACCATCATGAAATGGTTCGAGTACTCGCATACTATTCCAGACCGCCCAGTTTTAGGTTTTTATGTAAAACTCTAAGCCCGAACAAAGAATTAGGTAATACGAGTATGAAGTAAATAAACGTAATTAAACAAATTGCGGTTAATAATGGTTTTTCTTTGACTACATCACAAGAAATTGTTAACAAAAATAAAGTGCAATGCTCCTATTATCAGCGTTAGCGTTTTGGTATGCAATAGCAAGCATCTTTGTTTGCAGCCCTACGGTTGCGCGTCACTTTGCAATAGGTTTTTGGAAATTAAAGGGGTCGTTTGTCCCTTACTTTGCTCGTAAATAATTTGAACTTTCAATTTTTTAAATGAATTGTTTCTCGGTATAGAAATTATTTGGGTTCACGGTTAGCTCTATTAAATTTTATATTTAGACTACACACGGAAAAAATTTGCTTCTCAGGGATCTCGAAATTGAAGCTTATTTCTTTTCCGGAATGTAGGAAATAAATAGAAAAACAAACATTTTCCCAGTCACTAATCGAATTTGGACACTTTTAAATTTCCAAAGTAGTAACAGACTATTTTTAACTAATGCTGAAACCCTCCTTGGCCGCTTCTTCTTTTGCTCCTGTGTACCAGCCACGGGAGCGATCTATTATGTGTTGGAGGTCGGAGTTGTCCATCCTTTGATAGATTTTGTCGGCCAGCGATCGGGTGTGCTGCGAGGGTGTCTATTTGCTGGTCCCTGCCTGATGGTGGTGTTGAAGACGAAGTAGGGGGCTCTGGTTATCGTGCGCAGCGCGATGGATTGTACCGCTTCCAGTGCGGTGGAGTTGAACTTCGAGACATACGCCTTCCAGCCTGCAGATGCGTATATCAGCACGGGGCGAACGTAACTCTACACAGGTGTACCTTCGTTCTTGGCGCCAGCGCTGGGGATGATAGTTATAGAGGGTACAATCTAGATCTTTCCCTCCGTCCTTTGGCGATCGTGTCGGCTACGTGTTGGGCGAAGTTTAGTCGCTTGGCGCTTCTTGTCTGATGAAAAACATTTTTGAAATCCCAACTCAACTCAATATGAAACTCCCAAAGCAACAATTACAAGAATTTCTTAGAATCCCGTCCTAGCGCCTTATGACTTCGATCGTGCCCTTGAACTCGAAGAATTGAGTTAAGGAGCAGCGTTTCCAAACTCGCAAGGAACTGAAAGAATTTGTCACAGCTTACCATCATTGGCAGCAAAGTTTTATGAAGAAAGTATTCACTTATGCGACAAATGCCTCTTCGTCAGGGTGAGTAACCTAGATGATACATTCTTTTTTGGTTTTTATCTGTATTCTCTTATAGGAAGTTTACCGGAAGTTAAAAAAATAGCCTTCTGTTCCACTTCGTTTGAGATCGTTCCTCGGAATACCGTAGTGCAATTACTACAAATGGATTGAGCACAGGGCGTTGGCGAAGGCGTTGGTGTCTACCTATATATTCGATGGTGGGCCATCTGCATTACTACAGGAAAGACCACTTGTAAGTTAAGGTAGACAACTTTGTTTCTACTACATTACAAGGGTAGGTACTTCCTGAAAAGGGATGAACATTGCTTTCTTTTATTTCCTCCCTTCCTAAATAAACTTCACAATAGTACATAATACCAAGGGACTAAAGTGTGCGTTTTAATCCCCAAAGGGGCCTCGTACTTCAATAGGTATTTCATCGCAGATAATGTGCCATTTTATTGACTTTTTGTAAATAAATAATGCGCGAAAATTTTTGGAGTAGTCATTTTTTGGTAAAGTGCAAAGGCTATTCTTGCCTATAAATTAGGATGAAAAACGTATCAAGTGTCAAGTGTCAAGCGTCAAGCATCAAGTATCAAGTGAGAAGCTTATGAGATTTTAAGAGAGATTTAAAAAAAGTGATTCAAAAAAGTCAGGAGAGATCCAAAAAAGTTAGTAGTGAATCAAAAAAGTTAGGAGTGATTCAAAAAAAGTTAGGAGTGATTCAAAAAAGTTAGGAATGATTCAAAAAAGTTAGGAGTGAATAAAAAAGTTAGGGGTGATTCAAAAAAGTTAGGAGTGATTCAAAAAAGATAGGAGTGATTCAAAAAAGTTAGGAGTGATTCAAAAAAGTTAGGAGTGATTCAAAAAAGTTAAGAGTGATTCAAAAAAGATAGGAGTGATTCAAAAAAAGTTAGTAGTGATTCAAAAAAGTTAGGAGTGATTCAAAAAAAGTTAGGAGTGATTCAAAAAAGTTAAGAGTGATTCAAAAAAGTTAAGAGTGATTCAAAAAAGATAGGAGTGATTCAAAAAAGTTAGGAGTGATTCAAAAAAGTTAGGAGTGATTCAAAAAAGATAGGAGTGATTCAAAAAAGTTAGGAGTGATTCAAAAAAGTTAGGAGTGATTCAAAAAAGTTAAGAGTGATTCAAAAAAGATAGGAGTGATTCAAAAAAAGTTAGTAGTGATTCAAAAAAGTTAGGAGTGATTCAAAAAAAGTTAGGAGTGATTCAAAAAAGTTAAGAGTGATTCAAAAAAGTTAAGAGTGATTCAAAAAAGATAGGAGTGATTCAAAAAAGTTAGGAGTGATTCAAAAAAGTTAGGAGTGATTCAAAAAAGTTAGGAGTGATTCAAAAAAGTGATTCAAAAAAGTTTTTTGATTTAAAAAGGAATGTTTCAAAAAAATAAAAAAAAATTTTAAACTTTTTTATTGTATTTCTCAATAGTTACATTTGTGTAATTTTTAATAAAGTTTAAATATAGATTCTCTTTTTAATTAAAAAAATTTCGTTTACTTTAATAGTTTTCATTGTTTTTTTGCTGGGGGAGACTGTCTTGTGTTGAACTAGTGCCAGCTGCCAGCAAAGTGCAGTTAGGGCAGTACAATATTATTCTAGAGATGAACAAATGTAATAAGTTTCTTTTTTTGTATTACAAAGATCTTCTTGTAACAGTGATAACTTAAAAAATAAATAACTTGATAGGTACGTATATTTTGTTCTCAATTGAAGCTACTAGTACTTAGTGAAACACCATAGTCACTTTGATTGACTACTAGTAGCTACCTTAGAGTAATCCTCGATGACGGATGGACCGGAATGATGATGACAGCGCCGAATTCGAAGTGGTGATGGTAAATAGTACTCACCCCTACAACAATAAGATTATCCAGTAAACGTGTAGACAGGATTTCATTGTCCTACCTAAGAATGTTGGTCTTTGTTGACAACTGCAGAGTTGACTAGTTCCTTCGGTCTTCGCATCGGAAAAGTGTCGTTGTTTTAGAAGCTAGCGATGGAGGTAGGTACTTACTGCTTAAGACCGGCTAAAAAGTGAAGTCGGATTAGAATAGTATATTGAAAGACAAGTGTTACAATGCGACCTATTGTAATACGACCATCTTGTGGCACGAGTGGCGACGCGAAGCGTAGCCACGAGTGTCCGCAAGATAGGAGTATTACAATAAAGCATTGTAACACGCGTTTTTCATACTATTTTTTCTATTTCGGTGCTTTAATTTAATTAAAAAAATCATTATCAGAAACTATAGGGAACATTAGAACTAACATGTTTTATGTTGGGAACACTTTTTATGCCGTTAAGTTTTAGGTTGGCAGCGTAGTAAGACTGACATTTTGAAGTTCAAACATGGAAGTACCCAACGAAGTACCTACTTGTACTAACTAGTAACTGCCAACTTAAGAGATGAGTTACCAAAAAAAAACGACTACAATCACTGTCTTTGTACAACTGTTTTCGGCCGAAACAGTTGTTACAAAATCATCATTGTGACACCGAAATAGAAAAAAGATCTTTTGATGGGTAAGTATATGTATCCCAAAATAGCTGATATATTTATGAAATAAATCAGATCAAATCAGTTGAATGTGGCCTGTAGAATCCATAATTTCAAACAGTTCCAAGATTGGGCTACTAGATCAAAAGTTACAGCCCTTAAAATTTTCTTTAGAAATTGGTTTCTAGTCCATAACTTTTGATTGAGAGGTCTAATCGAAAAAGTACGATTCGTTTTGGATTCTACGCACCAAAATTAATAAGAAAAAGTTTTTTCCCGAGAAATTTTGGTGTAGTCGATTTTTGGTGAAAAAGGAAGGTTATACACTGCCTTTTTTTGAGGCTCTAAAAAAATTGTCTTAGATCGACCGGGAAAAAAACATTTTCTTATAGAATGTGGCCTGTAGAATCCATAATTTCAAACAGTTCCAAGATCGGGCTACTAGATCAAAAGTTACAGCCCTTTGAATTTTTTGTCGAAATTGGTTTTTTGCCCATAACTTTTGATTGAGACGTCTAATCGAGAAAGTACGAATCGTTTTGGATTCTACGCACCAACATTAATAAGAAAAAGTGTTTTCCCGAGAAATTTTGGTGTAGTCGATTTTTGGTGAAGAAGGAAGGTTATACACTGCCTTTTTTTGAGGCTCGAAAAAAAAATTGTCTCAGATCGACCGGGAAAAAACATTTTCTTATAGAATGTGGCCTGTAGAATCCATAATTTCAAACAGTTCCCACATCGGGCTACTAGATCAAAAGTTACATCCCTTTGAATTTTTTGTCGAAATTGGTTTTGTGCCCATAACTTTTGATTGAGACGTCTAATCGAAAAAGTACGAATCGTTTTGGATTCTACGCACCAACATTAATAAGAAAAAGTGTTTTCCCGAGAAATTTTGGTGTAGTCGATTTTTGGTGAAAAAGGAAGGTTATACACTGCCTTTTTTGAGGCTCGAAAAAAAAATTGTCTCAGATCGACCGGGAAAAAACATTTTCTTATAGAATGTGGCCTGTAGAAGCCATAATTTCAAACAGTTCCCAGATCGGGCTACTAGATCAAAAGTTACAGCCCTTTGAATTTTAATAATTTCCATAAAATGATTAACGTTCGACTGTACCTTACTTTCAGACTTGCGGTGAGACGACCCTGGTGGATGTTGCGAAGATGATTTTACTGGACAAACGGGTGCCAGATGTCCTTTCTTATTGCAACGATCACAAGAATAGTCGCGGTACTTGCAGTCTTTTGCCATATGGATTGATCGCCCACAAACCGTCATTTACCACGTAACTTGTGGCGGCTATCGGGACTGATATGATGAAGGTCGGGTTCCCCTATAATAAATTGTCCAATCACTGTTTTTGAAACTAAATTCTGGTAAATGTCCAACACTTGCGGCACTGACAGCCATTGTTTAACCGATGCACAATTTATTTGTAAATGTTAACAATATCCTTTAAAAACCCTCGTCGCGAATTTTGTATTTGAACGGAGCCAGAGAAGGAAACAAACATGTTACTCTACACAGCGTTTATTCTATACTGAATTGTACGGGGAAGTCCGATATCAATTTTGGGAAACAACTGGGAAACTTTCAAACTTTTTTGAAACCTTTAATTTTTTGAATCGCTTTTTGAATTCCTTTTAAACTTTTGTGAACCACTTAAACTTTTTTCAAATCCCTTAAAAATTTGTTTGAATTTTTTATTTTTTGAAACTTGAATTTTTTTGAATGTATTTTAGTATTAAAAAATTGACTGGACTAACAACTTTTTTGTATTTTGCAGACATGGTTTCCTTACCGCACTTTTCGCCGTAAACTTCCACAGAGAAAAAGATGACCACGAAGATGGCGTTAGAACAATAAAAATATATTTTTAAGTGAATATAATTTAAATTGTGATTGAAGGTGTACACTGTGTCTTTGTTAATAAATTTTCACCATCAAAACTTTACTTTACCACTGCTCTATTTCTACAAAGGGCAACCAAAGTGATGATGAGAACCCTATATGAAAATGGAGGTAGAACACACCTGTGTATTTGAGCAACTCCATTTTGAATTAGAAACCTCCATATGACAACCTTTTCTAACGACTGGAAAGTGGCACCGGGATCGATTCGATGGCCTACCACCCCATCTCAGGCATCTTGGCCTAAAATTAAAATAAAAATAAAGATGTAGGTAATGGAAGTACTTGACGCGCCTGTGTATTCCGTTCCAAAGTGCTGTTGGGTCGGTTACAGCCCCTTGAATTTTTTAACGAAATTGGTTTTTTGTCCATAACTCTTGATTGAGACGTCTAATCGAAAAGGTACGAATCGTTTTGGATTCTACGCCCCAAGATTTATAAGAAAAAGTTTCCCCAGAAATTTTGGAGTAGGTTTTTGATACAGATGACGCCTGAGATGATGCGTCTTTTCGTTTGATTTAGTTACATCTAAGCACAAATTTGGATTCATTTACTGTTCAATGTCTCAAAAGCAGTTTGGTCGCATCAGAAGGTCAGTTTAAAATAAGTAATGTCTGGAAAAATCCCTTTTGATGTACCTACTTATTTGCAAGAAAAATGTAAAAACTTACCCTTTACACGTGGAATATAAACAAGTTTCATACGAACGCAGCACATGCAGCCGCACTTACTGACGATTCATTCGCAAATGACTAATATAAGTACCTACTCGTACATACATAATCATAACTGTAATGGTGATAAACAGGTCACCCGAACACGTGCCTAATTATCCTTACATACAGGATGGTGCACCAAAAAACATCCACTCTTAGGAACTGGGGAACGAAGTGGTTTTCACTAAACGTGTCACCACATCAGATTATTTAATTTATTTAAATTAAAGTTGTGAAGCAAACATTATATTGCTACTGAAACGCACAAAATGGACAAAAAACCGATTTAAAGAAACGGCAAATTGAATTTTGTTTGTAACTTTTAATGTAGTCGCAAAATCACGAAAATTTTAGATTACACAGCCCAAAATATACAAGAAAATTTCCTCTCCCGGTCGATCCGAGATTCCAGCCGTTTTCCGACAAAGTTTGGAGGCAAGAGTATACAGGTTGTTTCGCGTAAACCATTACGTAAAAGTTTTCAGATTCTCCTTGACACATTAAAGGATATTCATTTGCTGAATTACATTAAGATCCACTATTATCATTTATGTAACCCTATTTTGTTAATTGATGACATACTCTAACGACCATTGCAATGAATGGCATGAAAATTGTATAAATATATAGCATGCCTATAGTAATGAACCATTCATTCCTGTACGTGTACGATCACCAGAAAAGGCCGAAGTGTACCTGCGGTAGGTGGGCTACAAATTAAATCAGCTTCGCGGTCTAATAAGAGAACTATAAAGTAAATTATCATTGCAACAGACAAACATTGTTTGAAATAAATTTATGACCGATGAACATGTACGAACGTACATTACTCATTGCCCGACACGCGAAGTTGCTATTTAAGTAAAGTAACCGATAACTTCAATTTTACTTATCTATAGAAATAATTTGATATCTGAAATGCCGAACATGAAATTCGGTCATAAATTACGCTACCATATAGAGATGGAAGTTAATTTTTTACAAAGTAGCTATATTTAAGGATCGAAGTTCAGGACTTGCAAACTTAAAATAATCTATTATAGAAAGTTTAGCAAATTTCGTATTCTTGTCGCTAAGTTTTCTACAATTAAAACCATTTTAATCCACTAAAAGACTTTCGGAAATTAATTTTTTCTCCCCGCACGAAAAAAGTTTATTTATTCTAGAAACTTTACACGTAAGTCGATTTAGTGAGAGATTACAACTTTTTATGAGAGGATAAAGTTATTGATATTCCCAATATTTCGATACACGCGCAACGGCGGTAGGATTTAGATTTTCGGGCTTAATTCTATAATGTGATTCAATTCGCAGAGCTCCACAAAGACGTTAATTTCGCAAATGCCAACATGAACAAAAACTGGGATTAACTTGGATTGAAAGGAGTATGGCGGAAATTTCGTATAGGTACAGTTAAAATGTGCAGGAAATTTTGGGAATGTTAGTCTGAAATATCAAATTGGGCGATTTAATTTTACTGTGAAAGTTTTCCATCATAAGGATTTTTCGAAATATGACGCCTTGATTTGAAGCGTTACTTCAAAGAATTGTGTTTGCTCCGAAAGTTGAAGGTTCACATTTCAAGTTGGAAATTTAACCCCTATAAGGTTTGCCGCAGTTGATGTTTGAAGGTTCAAACGTGAGCACTGCATCGTCGTCACTTCCGAGTGATTGCAATTTCAAGCTGAAAGAACCTCAACACTTCAAGCTGAATTCTCGAACGTATCAACTCTGAACCTTGAGGTTTAATTAAATTCTGAAGCTTAACATTTAAATGAGTAGACAATTTTGGAACGCCTGGGAAAATAAGGATAAAAGTATCGTTTACCTTAGCGTAAAATTCCAATTCCAAACAGTTACATGTGTGTTAAAATTCAGACCATTACTTTGGACTGTGTGCCTAAATGAGACGCCATGATTGGGTCGAAAATTAAGTTCCCCACAAATTCGCCGTTTAAAGGACAAAACGCAGTGGTTTTATAAAAAGAAAAAAAAAACAAATTCCATTACTTTGGACCTTATACCAGAAACTGACTGAAACTCTTTCTGGCAATTTAAAACCTTACAATAGGAAATATCTCACAAACAAAAAATGGTCAAAACCGTTTCTAGGATAGAAATGGACTTGAAACTTTGGTGTCACTTTCAAGTCGAGGTTGCTAAAATGCTAAAACGCGTGTGGTGCTTGTTTTAGTAACTATTTTAGAGTTACGTTTCAAAAGAATCCAAAAACAAATCTTTTAAGTACAAAATTCATAGAAAAACTTTAGAATTTTAAAAAATCTCACACAGGACTACAATCTACAAACCGTTTATTTTAATATGTTATCAAACTTACAAGAAGCAGAAGCATCAGTAGTAAATTTTGGAAATGTCTAAGAAGTTTTCAATACCTATTTGGGAAATGTTCGAGTTGAAACAATAGTTATTTATTATACAAGCACTTTAGTTTATAGCAGAAGCCATATGAATCATTATAACACTTCTGAAAATTCTGTAGTTGTTAATAATATACTCGTATGCTATATAATATATAGGATTGCTCGATCACGAAATTTTTTCAATTGCATTTCATTATTCATATTATGTTAATTCTAATAGGTCCAAATGGATTTTGTAGTTAGGTATTTAAATTAGAAACACGTCTACAAGTCGATAAATTCTTCTTCAGTGTTTTGCTTATTGAAAGTGTCGTTCGTGTTCTTCATCTTCCATGAAAATTACAGCTAAATCAGTTATTGCAATTGCATTGTTTATGACACTGGCTAAAATGAGCGCCAGTTGAGTGTAAAATGTTATAACACTAAATGTAAAAACAACTTAGCGAATTATAACATTCAAGTCTGACAGCCAGATCCGTTGGTGGTCATATTAGGGTGGGGGCACCATCACGATTAGGGATCAGGCAAATCCTATATTATATATCATCCTTGGGTATTCAATTTAGACATCAAAAATAGCAAGTTTTAGTTTCTCCCGTCGTTTCCATGGAAACAATATTGTATTCTGCTCTAAACTTCATTTTATATAGTGTTCCGCGTCCCATTTTGAATAAAAATGGCAAATGTCATTGCAATGCACAATGACTTGTTTCACTTTATTTACCTTTGTGTCGTTAAAGTGATCACTATCTACTCTTACTGTTAAAAAGATAGACTTAGGTTACTTATTCAAACGTATTAAAATTTAACATCTGCTTTGGAATAATTTTTATAATGTACATGTATTCGAATTCGAACAATCTGTTTGATAAACCTCACATGGAAAGGAACCCAAGAACCGGTATCTGGTGACTGATCTATTTCTCCACTTTTGCCAAGGCCAATAAAGACGAATGAATTTACTGCAAAGTCGAAAGTGAACAAGAGGACGCCTGGTTTGCGGCTGTTGTCGCACAACATGGCGATAGTTTCTGACCTCGTGCTTGAAGTCCCACAAAACTAGGGTTCAAATCACGATGCCAGAGTAGAAGTTAAGTTCGAGGTTCTGTGTAGTGTATGATTGAGGTTTAATTAATTAACTTCAAAGAAAATTGTTAGGTATTATAAAAGCGGAAAATAAAAACCCAATTAATGAAATAAAAGCTACGGTAAGTAATTAATTGAAGTACTGACCGTGATCAAAGACGGAGCGAAAAATAGCTTGCGCACGGCGTAACTGTTAAATGAAAACTGATTTTGCGACGTGGATGTTTCCCACAAAATCAAAAGTGTGAGGTCCTTGACCGTGCGTCGCATAATGCGATATCAACAACCTTGCAAAAGTTCTCCCAATTATTTGATATCGAAAACACTTTACCGTTGAAATTAATTACCCATGCTACCCCGCAAACGCACCATTAAAACAATAGTGACGGAAAAATTATAATTACGAACTTTTTGATTACGGGTTTACCAATTACGAAGTAATAAGAAATGTACCCGACTAATCTGCAAGTAGAACGTGATTTCTTTTACGGGAAAAGTGAAAACCCATCTTGTATTTAGAAATGTTAGAGGTTCAACACTTTGGAGCTTGTATTCTTGAAAGTGACTCACGGGCATTACGTTTGGGCCGAAAATTTGGGGCCCCAATTTGAAAATATACCGGTTGTATGGAAAGGAACATATTTCGTCTGTTTGAGATTCATATATCCTTATTGGATTATAAAACGGTGCTTTTGAGCCGAAGCTGTCCCAACATTTCCTTGAGTAGTGTAGGTACCACAACTTCTCTGGTGAAACTCATTGGAACGTTCCATGAGTTTGAGGTTTGGAAAGGTTTCAAGCTTGAAGCGTTGTTTCCAATTTTGGACCGAACGTGCTCAAAACTTTGAGCTGTATTATTGTTTGTGGTACAAGCAAACATAGCATACAAACTTGAAAAATCGTAAGGATTTGAAAGAAAGCTCCAAAATGTTGGTTTGCATGTACCTTAATTTTGCAATGAGGAGCAGTGGTTCTATAGAAGTTGGGAAAATTGTATATGTTTCAAGTTCAAGCCATCACTATAGACTCGATATAGACCACTGCAGTGTTAGCGCTTTTATGGGCCAATAACGTCTTACTTTTTAACGTATAGGTGCCCTAATCTCCTCTAGAGATAATTATTGCGCAAAATGTTATCTGTTTGAAATTCAAGTTGGGTATACTGTTGACTATACGCTTGAAAATCACTCAATCTTATGGTTTTGGCGCTGTGCTTCGACCAAAAGTGGTTTTACGGAATTTAACTAAGATTGTCGTTTATATACGAGAGACGAGAAAAAAAGACGCCTGTTGTTGAAGTTCGATGCCGAACCGCTGTAGAAGTTTAATTTCGCCCAGTTTTGTGGCCGACTACGTTTTGAGTTGAAGAAGAACTGCAATCAAATTCAAGTTTTGTATTTCGTCTAAACTTTACTACGATTACGTTACGCCAGACAGAAGAAGCTGAAGGACCAAGTTTGTGCGTGTCACGGTTCATCAGGTGTCTGTGGTCTCAATTAGTATAATTAGTTATTTGAGTTTACGAACCTTATTTGGATATTTTGTCTAGAAGAAGAAAACTGTTTCAGTTGGTAGTTTATTGTAATATTGTTCTGAGCATTCATGTCCATTTTAACAGGATTGTACCTATTTATTTTATCTTGTGTGTGTAAAATAAAAATTATCTGTGTAATTCACGCAAGTTGTGTGTTAATTCGAAGTTCAAACCCTAATTCATTATCCGACGGTTCATGTTCAAATTACGACTAATTTGAGTGGATTCTAACCCAAAGTCCATTTTTTGTCTTAAGGTCAAAGTCAAAATTTAGTTAGTCCGTTTGGAATTGAAGGATTTTGAGCTTGTTCGCTGTCTGTCGGGAATAGAAAACCGAACTGAGGTCAGGATTGAATCATTTTTCTGTATGGAATGAGGATCTGTACCGGGAAAGTTATAATTCTGGAGCGAGCTAGGTTTGAAGCGTTTTATGTATGGTCCTTTTCGCCGGTTGATTTAATTTGCTTGTTAAACTTAGGAGTATTGACGCTGCTCGAGGACCAAACCCAAGAATAGAAGCAAATAGAACCCACATCACAAATTAGAGTGAAGGGCAGTGGTGGTAAAAACTGACGTATTTAGGACAGAATTTGAGACAAGAGTAGTAAATGGTCAGAACTTAAAATGTGCGACTCTCGGGAACGGATTGTTTGGGGTGGGCACTGAGAACAAAGGGGAAGTGGTAGTTACATTTTCACAATTACCTATTTTATATATCTAACAGTTAATCAAACCGGAACTACATTTTTTAGACATTTTCGTTTTTTCATAGACAGAAGTTAGCATAGAGGAAATGTTAGCCTCTGCATAAAAGGCCTGTTCATCAGATAACGCGACCTTTTTGTAGCGTTATGCGTTGTTCGTCATAACTTTCCGAGCATCCGTCTACTTGCGAACTGTTCACGTCTAGCATTTTTCTCAGGTTATTGTTGTACAAAAGGTTTCAACCCTCCTGGCGATTTTTGGGAGCAACAAGGGAATTTTGCTTGCAGTTGGAGAAAAAATTTACTGAAACATATCGACTTTTAGACAAAGTTGGTGATAAAGTGATCGTCAATCAGTGCAAGAAACCCTCCAATCTCTCTACAACAGTACAGCCCTCCCATTTCCGAAAATTGAAATCCATGCCAAAAGAGCGCTGTTTTGGCACCACTAATCACGCTAAATCACAACCTCGCCAGAACTGAATTGGAACCACAGCTTGGAAGTGAATAGGGGAGGGGACCAATACTATTAAAGTTCTGTTATATGATGAACAAGCCTGTAAGCCTAAAAATCAAAAAGAAACAATTTAAACTGAATTACTGAAATTTATTACGCAATCTCTAAAATTTAGCATATATACAATAAACCATCTATATTAAAATGATATGGTTAATTAACAATATGCCAATAGATGAATTGAGAACTCTGGACGGTACTTCACAAATAAAACTGCATTTACAATTTACATTTAGCAACAATTCGTCTAATCCTTACATGCTGCTGCATTAGACTAGAACTGTAAAAAATATTTCATTTACATAAATTAAAAAATACTCTTACGGTACAAATTTTAACAATCATCCATCCAGCGGAATATGCAATAAATACCTACTCAAACTTTATTCAAAAAATACTGAAATCTAACACACAAAGATCACTAAACGGTGCACTATTTCACTAACAGTATAGGATTTGTCATGCTCATGGTGAGAGTTACATTAATAGTGCTCACTTCCTAACTTTGTTATAAATTACACTTAGAACATCTACAGCTAGCCTAATAAAGTAGAAACTTTCTCCTCAAACGCACCCCATTTAATAAACAAAGAAAATCAATATCACATTATTTTCGGTAACCTCAAAAATTCAGTCTTACTTCTTTGATAGTTGACCAAATTTGTTTAAAATAGTTTTTTTTTAAGAAAAATATTTTTTAACTTTCCCTTTTATAACAATGAGGTGCAATATTTACACATTCTGGCGGAATCACAAGTATTTGTTTTTAAGCTAATGTATTAGGGGTAGTTCACCTGTTAAAGAGCGCTAATGTGACTACAACTAAAAGTGCTCTAATACTCGATGATAGCTTCTGTGATGCGTTGTAAGGATATGAAAGGCCTTCCGTGTGAAAGCCTTCTATGTGAAATCCTTTTTGTCTGCAATCTTCCGCGCTGAAGTCCATACAATGCATCTGAAACAGAATGTTTGATGTAAAATAATTGTAGGCGGAAAGATATAAATAAAAAAAAGAGATGAATCCAAATTTTCTTTAAGGCGATCACGTAAACGTAGTAATTCGTAGGGGTTTGCATTTTAGATATCTATACGCGAGCATTATTTATCATCTTGCTCGAATTTCCCTTACACGTTCAATAATCAATATGAATTGTTTTACAAAAGGAAAAAGAACAGACGTGTTAATTACACCAGTTGAAATTAATGACGGCACTTGTAAAACCATCGCGTGTATGGAATTGGGTTATTTAAGTTTAATTAATTTCTTATTACTTATACAGATGCTATCAAACTAAAAATTATGGCATTACGTTTCTAGTGAACTGCAGGTGCCGAAATAAAAATTTGGTACACAATTTTCAAATGCCCTTTTTTGTAAACAACGGTAATTTTTCTTTCCCTGTACAAACCTTCAGGGAATCAAGGGTAACCGCGATTAACAATTAAGTAAATGAATTGTAATGGAAAACTTAAGTAGGCTGCTGAGGATTTTCTCGTACCAAGACGATACTTAACAATATTTTTAAGAAATTTTCTTTACAAGAAGATTACTAGAAAAAGAATAGTTTCCATAAAGAATTTCTAGGATAAATTCAAAAAATTGTCTCAAAAAATTTTTGAAGCGGACATTACCGAGATGATTTCTACTGAAATTTCCAAGAAAATCCCTGATGGGTAGATTTCTAGAGAACGGTTTCGAAGGGAATTTCTATAGTAGGATTTTTAAGAAAATTAGATTAATTGCTACACTTAACTGAAAAATAGCAATTTGCCAGTAAAACTTTTAATTAGGATAAACTCCCGATTAAAGCCAGCAAATGTCAATTGAAAGGATCAGTTATAAAACTAAATTGTATGTTAGGTACAAATCTAATAGTCTTGTGCTTATGGACGTTTCGTTCCGCGAAAGAAAAACCGAATGAAAAGGCGACGAAATCGCTCCCTCGCACTGAAATGAATGTAATTATTCTTTACAATTAACAAGATCCTCGTAATAATTAGTATGAATGGCCACGGTCGCATTAATATTTTTCTATGGGCAGACACGAATTATTTGAAGTCACGTTCGTTTGATGCTTCTTACCTTAATCATGGATGAGGCCATTTGATCCAGAAATCTTCTACTAAATAAGGCTGCGTCTTCACCGCAGGACCTCCTAATTGTTTGCGTATAACAATTAAGGTACTCTTGGAACGAGCTGAAACAGAGTAAATAATTGAAATTCGCAAAAAATTTACATTACATAAATCTGAGGACATATATTGCTAAGCGTGCGTACAAAAAGGTTTTCCATGTCATTTACATTAAAATACGTACAAACATTTTTGCATTCGGTTTCCTTTAATGTTGACCAACCGCATCCCATGCTAAATTCGACCCCGTTTTTTTAAATTGAGAATAATTACGAACCGACGCTCATCAATACGGGAGTCAGATACAAAAGAAAATTTGGACCAAGTTGTACAAAGTTATAATAATACCGAATACGTATATCTTCTTTATTATCCCATTACAACTTCCGGTAGAATGAGGAGCGATTAATTTTGAACGTCTTGTTGGTTTTTGTTCTTTTCACAGACGCCCAGACGACGCTTTTCAAATGTTAATACCGAATTATAAAGAGGGGAGTTTGTTTCACTATTGTTACATTATTTCACTCATTAAATATTGCCCGAAATCACCCTTTTCCAGTCCGAGAGTGATGCGCTTCCATTTTGGATCACGTTCAAGGCGACATAAAAATAGGTAAAATTAATGCGGTATCGACCTTTCCGTGCGAAACTGCCAAAATTAAAATAGGCGGTCTTCGCGAAGTTAGAAAAAATCGTAAAATTGTCGATTACGCAACTTAAACATTTATTGAGGTCGGAATAAATTAACAATCTCCGGAGAGTTGAAAAACGTTGCGTTGGTTAAAATTTGAAATGCGTTAATCAGTGCAAAACTAGGACTCATCGTACAGATGAAATAGCTAAGAATGAGAAGGGTACAAACCATCTTGTTAGACTGTGTCATTTAATTGTGGGTAATGAATAGAACAAGGAAGCAGTGAAAGTTGCTGCTAAGTAATATTTTGGAGACTTTGGTGTAAAATGGCTTTTAGTTGAATTAATTTGCATTAGAATGGGCTTGTTCTACTGTTAACAATTATGAATTTTGTGACAGTCTTTCATAACTTCATATGCTGGATGTGGAAGAGACTTGTACATAATTAAGGGATGCGTCATATTATTATACTACTATATAACATTTCTTCTTGCATGTCGATGTTTCCATGTCGCCTTGGCGATGATCATCAAGTTAAAAGCTCCATTTTAAGGGTGAGTAAGGTGTCCAATTTCTTCAATTCGTAAGAATGTTTCCAAGAACATTAAACAAGGGACTTCTAGGAGGGGACAGATTCGTATGATGATTCTCAAACAGACATCTGCTTTTCTAGTAAGACTTTCACGGAGATTTAGAAAGAGATTACTAAGATTCCCATAGATTATTAACTGCTACAGCAGAATTTCTTAAACATGCCATAATTTCTAACTCGCGAAGGGTTGCATTTATATGCGCAATTGGAGGGTTATTTGTAGACATTTTAGTCCTATTCAAGCGAAATATTTCTGAACAGTTACAACCCTCACAATGAAAAATTCGCTGCAGCTAGCACAGATGTCACCCGCGCACCGTATTCTGCCCTTATTTTGTCCAAGAATATGTGTAGGCTAAATTTGGTTCCAATCGGTTCAGCTATTTAGCAGGAAATGAGAGTATACAGACAGACAGACCGACATCGTCGAGATTTTGTTTGATTCGGAGTCCTGGTGCATCAAAAAGTGTATTTCCCTAAAAAAAAGTGGGAGGGGAGGCATTTTTGGCCCCAGTGCAATCCCCCCCCCCCCTTATTATGTTGTCAAGAGTGTGCTGATTGCATAACAAGAGACACAGCTGTCATATGTCAAGTGGTCCGCGTATCTACATTTCTTGCACGTTAGTGAGGGGGGGGGGGTAATGCCCTGGGGTAAAAAATGAACCACGAAGCCACGAAGAATAAAATTCATGTGGTGCTTCCGGTCCCGACTTCAGAAATTTTTTATGTTCCCTCCTGGTCTTAAGCACTCATCGTAATTACTTTTTTGATTCAGTGGTAACTGTAAAGAAGAAGTGGAAGGAACTTTCTGATTCCTTGTCGGATATAAAGCACCCTAGAGCAGTAAAAGGAGACGTCTCACCTGTAAAAGATGCAAGCATGGCTATTTGGGACACATTACAGACTACGCACTTGCATTTTCCAACAACTTTTGAAGAAGTAAAGTCAAACACGCAACAATTCTGGAGTAATTGGAGTTTCCCGCCGCTTGTTTTTGCTTCCAGTGAACGACCTGACTAAGATTGTTTGACACTACTCCCACCAAGGAAGATCTTTCTTTATATCGCATTGGATCAGGATCTGCATCGACCTTAATTGCTATTTATGTCGATGATCTCGTTATTTCATCAAAAAATCAACAAATTGCCAATGATCTGATATCTTTTCTTAGTAATAGATTTGAGATGAAAGATCTGGGAAACATTCGATATTGCTTAGGCATTGAATTTGTCCGAAATAGAGATGGAATTTTTATGAGTCAAACGGGATATAAATGTACTTTTGAACCGTTTCGGAATGACTGATGCCTACTCCAACGAATAAGTTTGACACAAAATCCTATGCTGGGTCATGTTTGGAGAAGGCCCAATATCTTGAGACTCGAAAAAACATAAGACGGTGGCTTTTCCCTCCAAAGAAGCAGGGCATATGGCTCTGACGAAAGGAACTAAGGAAACCATCAACTTTAAATCGTTTCTTATGGAATTAGGAATAATTTGTTTCAATAAAATAGTTATCTATGAAGATAGATATATTTTAGTCACAGGCGATCCGAGGAACACAACTATGTCGTGCACCTTAAAACTTACAACCTTTCCAATAGAAAATTGAGATGACAGAGAGAAATTGCTTTAAAAAAATCAGTAATTTTAAATTGGCGAAGGGTTGCAATGAGTAGTTCGAGGGTTGTTTGTAAGAGATTAATCGAAATTCTCCAACAAATTTTGAAATCATTCTTGGTAACCTTTGAAGTCCTAGACATGTTAAGAACACTTCTGAATCCTAATATAGTTCTTAGAATATGCGCAATATAAGTTTAGGAAATTATACTGTTACGTAAAGGGTTCTAGGTAAATTAATTTCGTTATTTACCTGTCGGTAACTGTGGTCATTTGATCAATGACACTTTTTGAAATCTATCGAAGTGTATGTATGAAAAGACGGTTTTATAAAAGTCATCCTCCCAATTTGTGATAGTTTTTCTTTAGAAACGAATGAAACGAAGTCTAAATGTGCAGAAAATGTGGAAATTGAGAAGTATTTTTTTATTGCTTTACTTCGAGAGTTGTTGAGTTAATTAAAAACCCATACACTCACGGCAAAGTTAACAAAAAAAAGGGAAAAAAAATGGGAAACTGCAGCAATATTGAAACGTGGGTTTTACTAATTAACTTTTGGAAATATTGCGGCGACCTGTAAAAATTTTACAAGTTAGTAATCTAGTAATTTCATTGGCCAGAATTAATGCGAAGTCTCTGTTACATGGATAACATGATATTTTAGACATTTCTTCAAGATTAATTTAAGAACTACGTTTACTATTGTTTACAGATGAGTAACAAATAAAATATTGTACATTATACGCCAGGTAATAGTTTTTACTGGCTCTAGGAGATGACAAGCTCGCCTAACGGCTCGCTAGTCAACTTCTCCTATCGCCAGTAAAAACTCACTTACCTGGCTAATAATGTAAAATACTATTACATCCCCTTTACGCCCACAACCGTCGATTTTACGTAACTGATTGAAGGAAATATACACTCACCAGCACACGCTTTTTAGTCCGTCGTCCGCCGGCTCCCTTTTCGCCTTCTGATACTTGTAGGCGGTTTCCGCGTCCGTCTTGTTCCTGTGATGGTGGTGATGGTGGTGGTGATGATGGTAGCGGTTACGCTGCGCCGCCTCCTCGAGTTCTTGTTGCTTGTTCGTAGCTGCTTGAATTTCGGTCATGGCAGCAGAGTACCTGCTGAAACAGACCTCCGTATCGCCCGCGACCCTCTGCATGCAAGGGGCGTGCGACAAGAACTCCTCCTGGTAGGTGCCGTTCCTGCAGAGGTCGTTCGCCATTGATGCGGTGCCGTGGAAGAGCTTTCTGAAGTGCTTGCGTTGCTGCAGATTCATGCAGAGTCGACTGTATCCGTGTATGCATGTCAGTGACTTTTCCAGATCCCTGAAAATGAAATGTGTGTGTAACCGCCTAATGAGAATCTTTTTATTCCCCTTATTTGCTAAGTACACGAAAAATATCGCTCAGCCGCATAAAAAGAGCTCATTAATTTAGGAGATAAGTTGGCGCTGACTTGGCGTGCAAATAAGAGTTATACGTTCCGTGCCCACCGATGGAAACTTTCGCGAACTTACATTGTTATTTTTTTCGGGGGTCTTAATTAATATTTGTGTGTTTTGTATACAATCCTAGTTTGTGGAAGTTTTAAATAACGTAAAACAAAATATTCGAGTTTTGGAAAGTATAAATAACGAGGCAATATTTTCCTGACAGCTTTATTTATAAGAAAAGAAATTCGCGGAGAAAACTTTTCTAGTGCCTTTAGGTCAGAATGTACTTAACTTTCCCATACATATAAACAAGTCCATCAAAAACTTTTTAATCTAACAGATTTTCTCGAGACACATTGTTTAAAATGTAAATAAATCAAGTTGGCAATTGCAATTCGAAAAAGTTGAATATACGATTTCGCTAAAGCTCGAGGCCCGGGGCGGATGGGATCATTGCGAAATGCACATTCACTTTTTCTGAGCTTCTAATATGTGAAAAACAAACAACCGCAATTAAATTTTTATAAAACACACCACAAGGGCTAAACTTGCCTTAGAATGGTATTCTCGTAAACCGTGGAAAAAGAAGACTGCTACCTCATGGCATCATATGATGGTGGCAGTTTCCGTGCTTAAAAAAGTTGGTCAGCACACGTGAAGAACGAGAAGTTTAAATCAGGAAATCGGAACAGACCAAAAAGGACCAAAGAAATCAGAGCTTAATATAATTGAAGGGTTATCCACTATTGTAAAATATACACGAACACGTTAAATGCATTGAATTACTGATAAACACCGATACTGTATACTGCATATACATGCATTTGATTTTAAAGTAAAATTTTGGTCGAAACAATTTCGATTGGGTTGAGATTGTATAAAAATCTAAGTTATACACGAAGATTTGGGGATTTGAAAAAGTATGTTTATTGAGAATACATGGTAAATACGCGATGCAATTTTCAGGTAAAAAAATGGACAAAATTAGTAACTTACGCAGATTCGGACCTTCAGACTGCAGTATTTATAAGGGTCTATGGACTCTCTTACTAATTGCGTAATTTTTTGATAACTGCATATGGTAAGAGTAAGTTTTCTGAAAGTTACCCTCGTTTCCTCCGGCTTGCTTCCACCCGCTAAACGGGGGAAAGAAGTTAAGTAACGTGAAAACCCACTAAATCGCTACTAGCGGCTCATGCTATTGGACCGATTTTTTGAGTTGGTTGTGGTCTTAAATTGTTCAGATAACAGTGGTTAGTTAGAATAATAAACCCTGCCACATACCACCAAATCGGTGCCACAGCGAAATAGCGAGTTTTAGTAGGTTTCGCGTCACTTAACACTTTTCTCCAGGCTATAGCAAGTGAAGCAAGGGGAACGAAGTGAAGGAGAACTTTCATAAAATACTTACCTTATTCATATACCAACCGTCACGGAAAAATCAGCTAGTTACTAATTTTGTCTAATTTAGCGCAGAATTATTCAAGAATTCTCAAAAAGCACGGATGCCGAAAAATGATTTTTCGCAGAGGTTTGTAAAAAAAAATCCTATAGAAGTTTCAGGCTGCTCAAGCATACTGACCCGAGCCACGAGAGTTTTTTTTATTTAGATTATTTAGAAAAGACTTTCAAAAACCTTTGGCTAGTAGGAAATTCTTACTGTTACCATTGAATAATAAATCTGAATAGAAGGTCAGTGAGATAGGAGAAAAGGTGGCCAGTATTCATTATCTAGAATGTGCTGGTATCGTACGGCAAGTAACAAAACGTGATTAAAGGAAACTCTTCAACATTTTTTAATTCATACAATATAGCCGAGATACTCACTTCAAAATGAGTAGAGAGGTGAGAGAGAATGTTTTGACTACGGTGACATCATGCCATTGATAAACTTACGCACGTCGGTAACTGGATACCTTTGATACAACGATCGTCTAAATATAGTTTTCAGATGAATATCCGACTTAATGTTTTAACAAATTATAAGTTCTTAATTCAATAATAACAGCGTTGTTGCAGAACGTAAAAAGTCAATTATTGGATACAAGATAATTAGACAACAATATGCTATGATAATATGATAAAAGGTCCGTTCACTTAGCCAAAAATGAACTAATTTTTTTTACGTATTGTGCCTCAATAATCATTTGTGCTCAATAGTGCATTTATGCGCACCGTTTGTGCCTTTTTGGTTTTGGAGATAATAGGACAAATCAAATGGGGGCAACTTAAATCGTTATTTTACATACGAAATTAGATCATTCACTATAGTAGTAGGCGAGAGACGCTTTGTAACCCCAAGGCCCATTCTCCAAACGAGTACCTATAACTTTTGTTTGAAAAGTTATTTTAAAATTTTGTTCCTTAACTCATCCAGTATGTACACAACCAATTTCGTGGAATTCTCTCCATTTTCGTTGTCCGGCCAAGAATTGCAGTGGAACTTTTTTTTCGAATTTTCAAAAACTAATTCCAGATTCGTGATTTTTATGTTCAAAAACCGCCAGGCACCAAATTTCGTCGAAGCAGGGGTGCGCCCTTCCGTGATAGGAAATTTGAAAATTTTTTTCAAAATCGGAAAGGGCATACCCGAAAACCTAATTAAAAACGTGTCACTTATCATTGTAACTGTTGTGTAGTGATTGTTTCAGGTACGGTGAAAATTTTTTTGCGGTTTTAGGTCACTAAGTAGGTCTATTTTAAGAATCCGCCCAAAAATGTCTGCAAAAAATACAAAAATTAAATTTTTTAAAAATATGGGCATGTAGCACATCGATTTTAGGGTTTTGAAGTTTTCTGAATTTAAATTTTTAGTTAAAAATGTTTTTGGGGGCATTTTGGAGGAGTGGGGGGTGTTTTTAAGGGGTGGGTTTTTATATTTTTTCAATATTAACGTGTCGTACATCGATTTATATGTTTTTATGGATAAGGATCCCGAATTCCATATCAAAATGGAGGTACAGCAAGTTATTCAATGTTAAAAAAGTAGAACGACGCCGACAGACGGCCCGAAAATAACATAAAACGCGCGGTACGCCTCGCCCGCGCTGCACGACATCATTTTAATAAAAAGATAATAATTTTGACGCTATCTTGTATATCTTTCTAGGATTTATTCAAAAATCATACTTTGACATCAAAATTGTAATCTCCACCCCAAGAAACCTATAAAAAGACGTATTGCACTTGTTATAATTATTATCTTTTTATTAAAATGATGTCGTGCAGCGCGGGCGAGGCGTACCGTGCGTTTTATGTTATTTTCGGGCCGTCTGTCGGCGTCGTTCTACTTTTTTAACATTGAATAACTTGCTGTACCTCCATTTTGATATGGAATTCGGGATCCTTATCCATAAAAACATATAAATCGATGTACGACAAGTTAATATTGAAAAAATATAAAAACCAACCCCTTAAAAACACCACCCCAATCCGCCAAAACGCCCCCAAAAATATTTTTAACTAAAAATTTTAATTCAGAAGGCTTAAAAACCCTAAAATCCACGTGTTATATGCTCATATTTTTTAAAACTTTAATTTTTGTATTTTTTGGCCGCCATCTTGAATTTCTCAAAATGCTCAAGGGTGTCAAGGTGGCATTCTCAAAGTAGACATCCTTACGAACAAAAACCGTCAAAAAATCTTCACCGTACCTCACTTCCAGGTTAAGCCAAAAATCCCAGTTTGGCATCCAGACTATTAGGGAAGCGATTTAAGAATGAAAGGACACGGTTCATTTTTGGGCTAATGGGGGGCTAAGTGAACGGACCCTATGATGTATGTTCTCTTGATTTATTTTTTGACGGTAAAAAACATTCCATTGAATGCGATTGACGACTGCGTCTTTTCTCTTGCTATGGAAATTCATAATAGCTTTGAAATTTCTTATTCGATCCGTAAACTCGAGAACTTAAGAGGCCGTTCTCAGCATACGACTAGGAAAGCGCTTCAATAGAAATTATATGGGTCGAATAGCGTGTCTAGGTGTGGGACTTAGTATAACATTTTGAGTAAATTGGATTCTATACCGTGTTGTTACGTTGTTAGGTGCCGATGTAAAGATAAAGGACACATCTATGCCTCTATTGTAACAGATTTTTGATTTAATACTCGAATTTTGCATAAATAATTGTAGAAGTACTTGATATTTATGGTATTTTCAGGTGCCGTAATTATTATCTAATATTTAAAAAATATCAAAAATATGTTACAAGAGAGACGTAGAAAAAGGTTTAGAAGCAAACGTGCCGGCATGGCGTTTTCGAGTCTTCGTTTCGTAAAAGTGCAATACAATTTCTTTCATGAAGCCGATTTAAAAAACCTTTCATTTCACATCATAATAGATTATATTGCACTTCTCTCATTTGAATTTTAAAGTTGTTGTTTAAAGTAGTACTTAATTCCAAATTTTGTCTCAAAAACATGTTATTTGTGAATTTATATACGGAAACAGCAATTAAACAATATCTGTAAATGCTCGCACAACTGAGACTGACAGTATATTGCATATTCTGAAATATCCCAAAACATTGTCTATAGGTACAATAATAGTAAAGTTTAATTTCGATCTTAAAGTCTACATAAGGTAAGATCGTTGGAATCAAGATTTACTTGTAAGTTGATAACTTTGACGTCATTTCCTAAAGAGGTGTGCAAATAATAACATGTATTACGTAAGCATAAGTTTGTAAATACAGAGATAATATTGCAATACGATCTTCACCTGCTGTTACAACTCCCACGCAGTCTACGAGATAAGTACGCGAAAGTAGCGTCATCTAAAGAAATCTAATCACTTTGATTCAGTTGAGTAGGTGGTATAAAACCTCGATTAAAATTTAGTTACTTTTGATAGTTATAAATTCAATGCTTTTAATAAGCGGAGTTTGTCCCAGAGGGCAACCTACGGAGAAACTCCGTTAAAGTGGACCCTTCAAAAAGCATTGCGTTGTCTTTCTATTCAGATTTATTATTCAATGGTTTTGGAGAGTGCAGAATAAACAAACTGGACGCGGTAAGAGTGACTGAAATAGTTATACCACCACCTCCCACTTATCTTATTATACTATATTTGTGTATATTTCTGTGACTCAAACCTGCTTCTTTCGTCGGTCGATTTAGAAATCATGCACCGGAAGCAACAGCAATTATATGCGCCCCTAAGCACAATGGCACGGGATAGGTATTTCAAATCAATCTCGAACCATGGCATAAACCTCTCGCAACATGTTATAAATAATAAGACAGGCATCCTACAAATAAACCTCTGTTTGAAACGTTGGATCACACAGTCTTATGAATGGTAAGAGTAGATCTATATAAGAGCTAGGAGATTTAGCTGACCTGTGATCGTGCGTTAAAATTGAAACAATTTTGAGGTACTGTTTATCGATAATAACAATTTATTTTCACAAATACAAATATTACTTAAAAATTAATTCAAAACATCACATTTCCAGATTTTATACATTGTAATGAAGGTAAATGACCCAGTGTTAGTTACTAATTAGCATTTATAAAATATAGGTAGTATCATACAGGTAAAGCAATAGCAATGGAATAAGAAACGTAAATAGGGCAAATCTGTTCTATTACAGCTTTCCGAGAATCGCAAAGAGATGCTTATCGATACAATTTGTCATCCTAAGAGCAGTTTGTCCGTGCGACTCGCCTGCTGGAATATTTTTACAACTAAAAACTGCCTGAGTCCTTATCTCTACCCCGATAGGAGTGTTGTCATCTGGTTTTCCACCGTAATGCTTTCGAGCGGCAGTACTAATTCGTTTCACTATTTTGTCAGAGTTGAAAGTACCATCTTCATTTTGGAACTCTATTGATTTCCAGTAGCAGAAGAAAAATAAGTTAAACTGGGTATCGTTTTCAGGAAGAAATTTGTCGGAATCATTTGAAAGGATCGATTCAATGTGACTTCTGTCGAGGTTCAAGTCCTTTATGCATTTTACTACGTCGTCGGGAAGATCCATCCCCATTGCCTATAAATAAACAATAAATTGATTAAACTGATAATTATTGCGAATGATTTGTCTTTACCAGAGAAGCGCATAGGAGCAGGCAGATTGCAGTAAAGGTGTTCATGGTGGCAGGTGTTGCAGTTTACAGTTGTAAAACTATTCTGTTTCAAAGTTATAAAATCCACCGATTATATACGCAAGTCGTGTTTACCTTTATATGAAGATAGGATATGATAGGATAAGAATTTTGTCGCTTTAAAAGCTTTACCAGCTTCTCCTTTTCTAGTCGGTACTAGTAAAGTAGTAAAATCGTTGCAGTTTCGATTTTTTTCCTTGTATTGTTATTTATTCCGTAATAGTGGTGTTTATTACTTGTTTGTCTCAAACGGCATCTATGTTGCGTTCTTTTTGCTCTCTTTGATGCGATTGTAGGTTTCTTCGATACTGTGATATCTAAGTTGTATTCATTTTTAGTCTATTTATATTTTATTGGAAGAGTTCTGTTCTTGACTGTTTTTGGAGTAGTTTTATGTCATACAGTATGTAAAACGCCGTGTCTATAGTCCCGTTAATAAACGGTGATCTATTGCGCTCCCGTCAAGCGATTTGAGGTCATAAAAATGACGGCGTTAATGGAAACGCTAAGCGCACCACTCGTCTGGCTTCACTAATATGCGTGTTTCCTTTCCAGTTACGAGTATAACATAGTTCTGTTCTAGGTTCTGTTATATTCGTAGAAAGTTCGTGAAAAATCGACTAAGAAGTGTTTTTACGGAGTTATCAAATGTTCGCGATTTTTTTAATTAGTTTTTTAAGAGTTATTGTCGACGTTTTCATTTGGTGTATAACTTACTTTCTCAAAAAAGAACCATTTAGAATTGGTAGATACTGCAAGAAGTAGGTACCACAGCGTAATACGATCTGAGGCGGTAGACGGTCGATTTTAGCATACTCGGTTAGGCCAAAGTGGAACTCCATTGGTTATAATTTCGATCACTCTCGTTCAGTGGATTTCGAGCTAACTCCTCTGCTATTAGGAAGTAACCATTTTATATCTGCCACTTCATTCAAAAATTGAGTAACTTGCTCCCTTGTTAGGTAGTTCATTTTGTTGGGATGCAACCGACGGTCTGACGTGTCAAAAACGCGATGGTTTTGCAAAATTTGTTAACGTTCAAATTTTCTTTTATTGCAAGACTACTCTTAATCATTGAAAACCTACTCCATAACGTACTTGGTTCCATAGATTTTCCTCTTTTCGATAAATAGCAAAACACTATCGGCTACTTTTTTTAACGAGCGCATTCAGTTGCATACGACTATCAAATCTTTAAGTGGGGGGGGGGGGGAGTTAACGGACCCCGTACCTTCATAGGTATATGATTTTGTCGTTTTTATTGGGGGGGGGGGGGTAACGGACCCCGTACCGTACCCTTCATAGGTACATGATTTTGTCGTTTTATTAACGATCCTCGAGATCGTGTATAATTTTGTATTGCTGTCTGTCTATCCGTCTGTCTGCCCCCGTCCGTCCGTCTGCCCGACCGTCCGTCTGTCTCCCTGCCCGTGTGCACGATAACTTTGTGTAGAAACGTCCAATCGCTTTAAAAATTGATACACATGTTCTTCAGAATATAAGAAAGGTCGCTACATAGACTAACGATCCAAAAAGTTATAGCCCAAAAGCTGCCCAAACCTCTAAAAAGGGTTTCTTTTATTCTTGTTACAAAGGACATCTGAATGTCTGGGTTTTCTGTGTTAGGAAATATTCCTTAAACCTCAGGCAACTATGCAGATGAATATAAAGAAACTGCGCATGCGCAACCCGACTTTTGTATTTGCGCAATCCTCATTTTTTTATGTGTTAAGATATTTAAATGAAGTTTTGTATGTACGCACCTCGAATAAAAGTAAAACTAATGCCTAATTCAAAAAAATTGTTTGCGCATGCGCAATCCCAATTTTTGTTATGATATTCAAATGAAATTTTGTATGTGGGCACCTTGAGTAAAAGTAAAACTAAAGCCAATTCAAAACATTTGTTTTACTGATCTGGTGGAACAGAATCAACCCCTTAAGGTGTGTCGTAAAAATGATATATGTGTAAAGATATCGAGGATTGTTCGGTATAATATTAAGTTGTATCGAATTTTTAGAATTTACGTTGCAGGCGATGTCTCAAGCTTCAGAAATGAATGCTAGTGATTCAGAAAAGTTGCAGTAGAAGTGGTAGGTTCACTATGCTTCCGCATGTGCAATTGTTTGCGTTTTGTTCGTCCGTCCAGAATGATCCTAGACTTCTGGAATTTTTTCCAATATGAAAGTGTGCCAGACGGCCATCAAATTTCATTTTCAGCTCAAGAGCTCAGAGACCCCCCATGAATTACTTCCTGAGATTCTGTTTTTGAATGTAACTTTTACATGCGACAACCAACTGGTCTCAGTAACATTTTTGAAAATGGGGTGGGGGCGGGAGTGAACACACGTTCTACCCTTCATGGTATTCTAATGAAAGGTCTCGCCGAAATGAATTGGTTTGTACAAACTATAACTTTCTTGCGCGACTCCTTTCCGAGATTACTAGTAGGTGGCCAGGAGAGGAGGGAGGAGGTAGAAATTATTTGATCTTTCATGGTATTCCAATTAAATGTCTCAACAAAGGAAACGGTTGTCTACCAACTACCGCCCTACTTTCGGATTCCTTACCATAAGAGAGGATTGGGGGAGGGGGTGGAACTGGTTTTATCCTTGATGGTACTCTAATGAAAGGTCTCATTATTTCTACTAGCCATAGCCTCTTCTTCGACTCCTTATCGTGATCTGATATAAATAATTCCTTATATCTCAAGATCAGATGATCGGAGGGTGGTACTCACAAAGGGCGATTGGGACGTCTTGAAGAAATATATCTATTGGTGATGTCAAAACTTTAAGATCGGAGGTGAGTACTCACAAAAACAAAATGAATTGTTTGGAAGAGACATATCTATTGGTGGACTCTCCCCAATAATAATCTAACAAAGGAAACATTGATAAATATAGCATGCTACTTACTAGGTACCTTAAAACCCATCCATTTACAAAAATATTTCGGTTTAAAAAAATGTGCTTTATCTGCACAAGAGTTGTGTACAATTTATACTTGTTAACTCCTGTCGGTGTACCGTCATCTTGACTATTCTCCCTTGGTGTCTATTGCGTCTTTTTGTCTGCAGAAGAACTTGACTGCCAACTTTCTATCATGTATGTACTGAGCGATGAAGCAAATCAGAATCGATAACCTAAATCTGACAGACATAGGTATTATACAATATAAAATTGTTAAAGAAGGCTACTTAGATAATCAGTTTTGGTGTTTAGAACAAATAATTATGAAAAATAAGTAATGGAGTACATTCCAAAACCGAAAAAATCATACCGCATACGTTCTTTCTTCGAACTGATGCGGCAATTCGCTCTAACGATACTTTGTATTTTAATATACTATTCCAGGGAACACCCTACACCGACAGTACTTTCGGAGAGGTATAATGAAAAACGTCTTTCAATTACGTTGAATTTATTTCAGCAGGTGGAATATGTAGACTTTACATCCCAATTTACATCAATCAACGACGTTAGACACAAACAGAATATGATGAAGTGCCCGAGTAAACTTGAATCTGCCAATTCCCTTTAGTGTGCTTTAGCCTAATTAGTAATAGTTTTATAACGTTAACTTGAATGAATTAACTTAAAATTATTCACCAGTTATATTGATATTCGAAGAATCGCGTAGGCACACATTTTTCGTGGTTATTACGTAAAAATGAGATATAAACAACATATAATTAAAATTTTAATTGGAAACTGAAAAACCTAAACCAAATTAACCGAAACTCATTTTCCGAATGTTCCTTTTGCCTTTTTGATGTAGAAAGTGGCAGTGAAATGAAATATTTCATAGCTGACTGTTATAATTCGTATAAACATGCATTATAAAATGTATAAAATGCGTAAGGTTCAAATGTGAAACACATGTACATTTTCTACAAAAGGTATCGATTTCGTACCGAATGTTTCAGAACGTATCTTTCCAAATACTGTAGATTAAACGCTCATGCACCAATTACCTCGTAATTGAGCTCTTATAGAGGATAAATAAGTTCATGAAATTTGAGGCGTATATGTAAACTCGTATCCATACACTATAGTATTTTTCAAAATAAGACTAAACCTAACCCGCCAATTAATTCGCTCCGCTGTTTCACAGAATACCTCTCATTAAAGAAAATCCATCTTTTCATAACGGCTATTGCCCAATGTTATACGTTTTCGGACATGTACTACAACTTTTGTCTGTTATTATTACTACTGCTTAACAGCTGACAAACACTATAAACTATAAGGACAAGTTTTGTGCCGATTTCTCCGATAATATTTAATTATAGGTACCTAATCTAATCGACAGAAGTAAAAACAAAGTGTAATTATTTTCACAAAAGTGGCAAGTTTTGTCAATACCGATAGTGCGATTGTATTGAATTAATTTAGTATCGGTACTTATGGCACGTGCCATTGTTATGTTAATAGGTTTCTCCAGCCCGCGTCTTTTGTTAGACAATACATTTGGCAACGTTACCTTCCATAAGACCAATACTGATCTCACGCACGGACCGTTCTTTTAAAGAATGGTGTTCACAGTGATGGTGTAGTTTGAAAAGAGCCTCGTCAAAATGCCTTCCGATTAGATTATACACGTCTATGGCGTCATTAAAAATTGCACGTTGACACATAAAGGTTGGCCACCCACCCCTGTTGTAGAGCACAGCGGAAAATTTGAAGGCCCTTAAAAAGGTGCTTTAGTACAGAGGTTTATGATTTTATGAAGATTTTTAGGGCCGGTTTTTCATATTTCAAATAAACTTTCTTGATAATATAGCTAATCTCCTACTTTAATACATTTGTTTCCATGGAAATTACTGTCACAAAACCGGCCCTTGGCAAAATAAGCAGATATTTACGAATGTTTTTTATTCTTCTTAGGCTAAACAGTTATGAACGGAATGATTTCAAAACACGCATGCATTATTGCTTGATTCTGTTTCATTTTGTGATGGGGAAAATTGTCAAAATTTTGCACCTTCAAAATTATTTTCTGCGTCATGATTGCAACAAATTCAAAAATGTATATACCTATTGCTAAACAGAATTCAAATCCCATTTAAACAAGTACAACGCGGCCCTCTTTTTCATTTAAGATTTTTGAGAGGCGATCCTTACAATTCAGAGGGAGTGCTAGAAGGGTGTAATATTTTCATACCATAAATTGTCATATGAAGAATAGAAATCGACATTATTTTCAGGTTTTTTTCCCAAAAATTAATTATTCAATTCAATTCGACCGCTCTGAATGGTATACAAGGTTTATATTATTTAATTAATTAATTAATTAATTATTTTTTAATTATTTATTATCCCTCTCTTGTTCTGGGCCTTCAACAGGCTTGCGCCCAATTACAGAGTGACCCGCATAATGCTATTTAGAGGTGCCTCTGCAGAAGGTCTTAAGTTGGTCTATACTACTCCGGTATTTACCTTACGAATTAGGAAAACTGCAGGAAAACCTAATTCGGAGTAGCCGGCAGAATGCTCGAAACTGGTCTAAGGTAATTCCTATCCTATCTCTGCCACATATGAAAAATTCACCTCAACCCAAGTTCGAACACCCGACCTCCGGATTTATAGCCCAACGCACTACCACTGAACCATAAAGCCGGTTTATATTGTAGTCTTGGCTATTATTTGGAAAAGTACTAAAAATGCGAGGAATACATCTCTCATACACCTTTATACTTGTTTTCATTAAGTTATGTATGGATCAGAATTTTTTTTTACATATACTCAAAATTAATAAGCGGAATTATGATAATGATATTGATTGTGCCTAAAAAAATGTAACTGCAATTCAATAACGTTAAAATACGTATCGAAATTTCACTTGCAAAAACCGTAGCTGAATAGCGCATTTAAGGAACTCAGTTTTACGATCTAATTTTCGAAAGTAACAAGCCTAGTTTGGAATTATAGTTAGTCATACATCTTCATTTTCAGATGTTAAATCATCTCGCATACAAACGGGAAAAAATTAGCCAACCAAAGAAGCAAATTACACCCCGTCTACATGGACGATATTTAATTTGAAATTTTTGTTTAATTTTAAAACGGAAAGTATTTCGAAAGGTACTCGAGTTGAGTATTTTAAAATGAAATGTTGGAGTTGGAGGTAGGTGCACTTTAATTATGTTTTTGCGAATAACACTAACCAGATTTGCCATGATTTTTCTGGAGTGGTACGTTTCAGTTTCATTTCATTTATTAGCGTACAGGTCAAGTACCTACTGAGGGCAATAACTTGCAAAGTGGTAGTTCTAAATTTATTCTAATGTTGCTTAATTGAATGGTTTTTTTTAAACATTTGATCTCCGATATAAATATTTCAGTTTCTCGTCTTCTAATTTGTTGAAACCATAATACACTGTTTGGCTATGGCTTGTGCCAATGTTAAATTATAGTTATATAGGTATGTAACATTAAGATGGGCCGCCATTTTTCTCCGAAACGAAAGGCGCACAAAACTTGCTGATGGGCGCACAAATCAGGCCAAAATAGGCACAAAATTATGACATTGGTTTCAAGTGGATTCGATTATAAGAGGCTGTACCGTTGGCACCCCTGCCATAAAATGGAGGGATTGTAACAGTTTAGTTTATTTATATTCAAATTTCAAAATTACCGCTTGCTACGTTAGGCAGGATATAGGTGAGATGGCGTCACTTGTACGCGTGCTTCTTTCCTCGCGCAGAATCGCGTAATTTTTTCACTTCATTTCCGTTTTAAAGCCAACGAGGTTGTACTTGTAGAGCGTGGCATTGTGAATTCTTCTAAAACCAGTGGGTAATATTTGCCATCATTCACGTAAAATCTCTGGCAATTTTACCTGTTTATTGGCGTTGTCGAGTAGAGTAACTCAGAAGCCGTTTTCTCCGTTGTGAGGCTATATCTGGTGGAAGTTCATCGCCCTACCTACATGTAAGTGAAATGGCGTTGACTTTCTTTTACGTTATGTTATCTAAAATTCTTTCAGATTCACAACCTCTTGGATAATTTCCATACCTATTTCATTGATTTAAGTATTTTTCATTACCCTCCTGACGATTTCAGGTATGTTATTAAAAATCTCGTTAAGGGAGTTTTACATCTTCATTACTTTTAGGGGGTCCAGGTAGTAGACGAATTCTTGTACCGGTCAATCCAGGTAGTAGATGAATTCTTGTACCGATCAATCCATGTAGTAGGTCAATCCTTGTACAGACGAATCCTTGTATGTAAATGAATTTGCATCTTGCGAATATTCCGGAGTACGAACACCTGTTGATTGCCGGCAGCTATCCGGCGTACCACCGAGTAGATAAGCGCTAACACCTAAACGATACCGGGAGCGACCAGCTGATGGTGGAATTTTCGGAAGATACGATCTTTTACACAACCTTTTTTTTTATTTGCTTCAATACCGTTAATCTAGTGTAACCTTCCGACGATTTATGATCGGAGCTTTGTATTTTGTTCGCATCTAGTGTTTGAGGTCGTGGCTCTCTTCAAGAGCAACGCACCTGTATTTAACGTATGGGTAAACGAGCCGGCTACGAGTAAGCTATTTTTGGCCCTTCCGGCTCATATAATCGTTCCGAGCGTTGTAGCTTGGGGTTTGTTTTTGTGTTACAGAACTGGAACTTCGAAGGAGAGCTCTTTTTCGGAGAAGACAGCGTATGTGTTATTCAAGGTAAGATTTTTAATTTACTTGTACCCAGTGTTGCCTATATGAGTTGTTATTCGGGTTAACTTAATTCAATCTTTGAATCCATTGAAACCTTAACTACATTTTTGCTCGATCATTGTTGTAGGGGGCTGGTAACGTAATTATTAGGGAAGTGTTCAGGAATTTATTTGGGGATTATTTTTGTCATTTAAAGTATTTGTTATTGTCGTATTGAAGATACATTTTATTTGCCGATCCTGCACCGTTTTGCCAGGATTAATAAATCAGAATTGCTCGTAGTGAATTTATTATTTGGCTCTCTTGTGTTTTCCCAATTTCTATACAGGAGAGGTCAGAATTTGTGCAAAATTGGGTGGCGCTCAACTAATCATTTCTAGTGACTACCAAAGATCAAAAACTTATGTTATATGCCCAAACGAACAAACCGCTGTGGAAGATTCTCATCTCGAGCCCTTCTTTTAATTAAGAATCTGAGCTAGCTGGCCGTTTATGCGGCGGGGTTTGAGTTTTACAGCGCCGAACTAACCTCACGTTATAGGATTGGCTCACAAAATAAGGACAATATTTTGACGATGTAATAAATCAGGGTGCCGATTTAGGCGTGCTATTTTAACCCAGCCTGGGTCGTACGTACGTACGAATCCCTCTATCTCCTTCGTTTTGAAAGACTTTCGTTCCATGACAGGAGGAGGATGTGAATCACACATAATCAAACTTTACAAGAAGCCATTTAGCTAATGCTTGAATGGAATATCCTATCCTATCAGGACTACGTGTATTTCAAATCCATACAAAAGTAACTCCAAGTTACGATACCACCGAGAACGCAAAGATCGTTAAGTCCTGGCGCTGTCCCTTAGGGTATAAGTCAAAGTAAAATAAATCCACAAAAGTTCATTAATTGCAATTCTACACAACGGAATGTTGCGCAATGCGTATTTAAAAACCTCGGGCTATTTTATCGTAAACCTTAATTTTGTGTTCTGGAATAAGAAATAATAAAGCTTTATATTTTACTTTGCTTAGTACCAGAAATGTGAGTTTCCGTAAATGTTGACTGTTGATTTTAGATTTGACATTAGCTAATGAGTTCAACAGCCCACTCGTAAGAAGGTTTAGTTCAAATAATTGTCAAGAGGTCCCTATAGGACAAAGCTCGGGACAAAGTATGAAAAAGTCGTAGATGAGAATCGAGAAATGCTTAAGTATCGGTTGAACATTCAATTCAATGGACAATTGCGCCTACATTAAAATGAGATCTAGCTAATATTGTTACAGAATTTACTAAGAAAACATTGCTTTTGCATGACAGGCTATAAAAACAACCAAGACTGCTTCAATATTTGATTTAAATTACTACTAGTACCTACTGTTTCAGATTTGACATCTCTCCCCTAACTTCGACTCCGGTTCCGATAACCAGATTTAAAAACTCCGCTTCCGAATTCGGTTCTGATATAACCACACATCCGTAACATCTCTAATATTAACGATACTGTGCGTTATTTGTTTGTCTGTTTGTTTATTTATTGAAAAGTGTTGAAATTATTCACCTCCTGTACATATCGAATTGTTGGGCTAGCATACCATTTGAGTAAAGATAGCACGTTTGGGTCATCTCAATTTCCGACGAGTATGGAGGCGGCAGCATTTCTGATGAGGTCAGGTAAACATTCCCTAGCCAGTACAAATGTATGACGAAACCAAAAATTAACCTATTACTTCAATCAATAGTTTAATGCAACTGTAAATCAAACTTGCCAATGAATCAGTTTTGTAAGTGAAGTTTTCCATGGTTTTGGTTTCGACTATATTAATGGTAAGGTGTTAGAATGGCAAGAAGACGAAAAACAATTTAGGTAGTTTTTGTCATTTGTAACGGCTTCGACACCCCACTTGTAGAAAATGAATTTTAATTTCTATCAGTAATAATGAATAAACTTTTAATGACTCTTACTTTGCGGAAGGTTCTTTACCTCCACTTTTAATCTGAAAATAAGAACCCGATGCTCTGATTTGAGCACTCTCAAATAAATGCTCATGAAAATTGATTTGTTTGAATATTTTGGTAAAAATAAAATCGTTCCAACTCCACTTTGCTTTACATTTTTCGTACTCTAAAATATGAATGTCATTCTAGACCGGTGGATAATGACAGATTTTCGGACGTGATTTCTTACAGTATGCCTCTTGGAGTATATTGAGGTGTGGATATTCTAACGTTAATAACACAACTATGAATGAATCACTCCGTGTTCTTCATATATCTAATATGCCGTCATTTTCTTCAGTATGCTACGAAGCTCTGGATAGGACACATAGGAAATTGTTTTGTAAATTACAGTTGTAACTGGGAATTATATATACTACCTAAATACATCTACGAGATGAAGTGAAAAACAAAGGGGCATACTGTATCAATACACGAAAATTTGTTTAACAATTTTGCAACTTCTGTTGCGTATGCCTGCACGTTTTACCATTGAATTTTACTGTCCCACTCGTTATGCCAATAGAGCATATAGATCATACGTTATCATAAACTGCATGGGAACGTAATGGCATTACTTAATTAATTAATTAATTAAGTTAATTAACTTTTATATATGAAGAACACGGAGTGATTCATTCATAGTTGTGTTATTAACGTTAGAATATCCACACCTCAATATACTCCAAGAGGCATACTGTAAGAAATCACGTCCGAAAATCTGTCATTATCCCCCGGTTTATTCATCTCGTGATCACGTTCCAAATCTAATTTTTCTTTGTACTTACCTAATTTATCTATGTATTTGTAATTAATCAATTACACATTAAAAACACCTGGTACAATTCACTTCACAATTCATGAAAACAAAAATCACCAATATCTTGGGTTTGGGTTCACTTATCACGCAATGAACGTTCTGCACCTTGAGCCACAACGCTTTCGTGGTAACAATTTATTTAAACGCTAATACAATAACACGCAAATGTTTGCTCACGTAAGATTTGGTGAATAACATAGCAATAAAATATCACGTGTACGACTACGCGGCTGGCAAATCTTTCGTAAACTTCGAAAACACGGCTTTAGTTCGAAACTTACATTAAAAATGAATCTCTTCGCGATCTCCAAATGCCGCACTACTATAGTTTCATGTCGAATCTGACCAAAAATCCAATACGCGCTCGAAAAATATCGCGCTCGAGTTACGTAGTTTTGCCGCGAAGAATCCCTCCCTCCCACCTAATTTTCACTTATGTGCTTGCTGAAACGGACCGCTTCGGAGATGTTTTTTATACATGCGAAGGTATGTCATTAAGTATGTCCCTCATACCTAGTCCGGAACGTTTTTGGAACCGGAAACACTGTGGCGTTTCAACGCGCTTTATATTCTCGCCTATGATTATGAAGCTTTACTATAGAGACCACCTGTTACACATTCAATTATATTGTCATCGATAGATAAATTAGATAACGCATCTTCAGTACCAACATACTTCTGCACAAAGAAATAGAGGAATCTGAAGCACTATAGATCGTATCATCTAAAACAGGAATCGGGGGGAAAGTAGTGTAACTTCCCACTAAGTTTACTGTTCATCTCAATATCGCTGTGCTATGACCACCCTTTAGACTCCCAATCAGAGCTGGGCAGTATTCGATTTTGTAAGTACTTTTTAGTATTCAAATTCTTTAAAGTATTCAAATACTTTGTAATTAAATACTTTTATGGAAGCAGTATTTGTATTTGTAACTCAAATACTTTCACAAATATTTAGTATTCGAATACTTCGCAAGGTATTTGAATACTTTGAGAAGTATTCAAATACTTCGCATAGTATTTGAATACTTAACCTTCCTTTTTTACCAAAAATCGGCTACTCAAAAATTTCTCGGGAAAAAACTTTTTCTTATTAATTTTGATGCAAAACAATTCGTACTTTTTCGATCAGACTTCTCAATCAAAAGTTATAGACTAGAAACCAATTTCGAAAGAAACTTCAAAGGGCTGTAACTTTTGAACTAGTAGCCCAATCTGGGAACTGTTTGAAATTATCGCTCTACAGGCCACATTCTATGAGAAATTTTTTTTCCGGGTCGATCTGAGACAATTCTTTTTTCGGGCCTCAAAAAAAGGCAGTGTGTGTACCTTCCTTTTTTACCAAAAATCGACTGCACCAAAATTTCTCGGGAAAACACTTTTTCTTATTAATTTTGGTGCGTAGAATCCAAAACAATTCGTACTTTTTTGATCAGACTTCTCAATCAAAAGTTATAGACTAGAAACCAATTTCGAAAGAAAATTCAAAGGGCTGTAACTTTTGAACTAGTAGCCCAATCTTGGACCTGTTTGAAATTATGGATTCTACAGGCCACATTCTATAAGAAAATTTTTTTCCGGGTCGATCTGAGACAATTTTTTTTGAGGGCTTCAAAAAAAGGCAGTGTACAACCTTCCTTTTTTACCAAAAATCGACTGCACCAAAATTTCTCGGGAAAACACTTTTTCTTATTAATTTTGGTGCGTAGAATCCAAAACAATTCGTACTTTTTCTATCAGACTTCTCAATCAAAAGTTATAGACTAGAAACCAATTTCGAAAAAAATTCAAAAGGCTGTAACTTTTGAACTAGTAGCCCAATCTTGGAACTGTTTGAAGTTATGGATTCTACAGGCCACATTCTATAAGAAAATGTTTATTTCCGGTCGATCTGAGACAATTTTTTTTTCGGGGCTCAAAAAAGGCAGTGTACAACCTTCCCTTTTTTCCAAAAATCAATCACTCCAAAATTTCTCGGGAAAACACTTTTTCTTATTAATTTTGGTGCGTAGAATCCAAAACAATTCGTACTTTTTCGATCAGACTTCTCAATCAAAAGTTATAGACTAGAAACCAATTAAATTTGTATATAAACAAGAAATATAAAATCTATCCCCATACAAAGTATAACTTGAATTTTTAAGTAGTATTACGCCTTTTATCTAGTATACTATTTTAAATTTTTAATGTATTTGAGTGACAAGTATTCGAATACTTTTTAAAGTATTCGAATACCTTTGAAAGTATTCGAATACATTGTAAAGTATTTGAATACTTTTCAATGTATCTGTATCTAGTATTCGCTTGTGCTGGACGTAAAAGTATTTAGTATTCAAATACCTTTGATTGGTGTAAAGTATTTACTATTTAGTATTCAAATACTTTTTGAATGTATTCTGCCCAGCTATGCGTAGAGGTAATGAGTCTAGTGTATAAAACGCTTTTTGAGTCTTTAATTCGTTACGGTATACAAAATTGGGGTTGCGTGGAAGATATTTACATAAATAAATTAAATAAAATACAAATGAAGGTGGTAAAAATGATATAGCAAAACATGAACAAACACGATATACTAGACAAAATTGACACATTAACGCCGGTAGGGTTTTATAAGCTGTACCATATAATTAGTAATTTTGAGAACGATCAATATAAGGTAACAATTGAACACCAATATCATACCAGAACCACGAAATATGTAGGTAGTACCACGATCTTACAATAATTATGGCGAACGTACACTTAAATGCACTATACCGAGGTTGTATAATATGAAATTACGTTTGACTACAATTCATTGAATAGACAATTGTTTATAAAGCAACTTAAAACTATGCTCCGCAATTATTAAAGTACTGATATTGCACTTCCCCTCACAACGCCCTCAAATGTATACTTCATTTTGTGAACCTAAATGTGAAATTCTTATATCAATATGATCGGTACCCACTGATAAGTCTGTGACTTAGTGGGACCGCATATTATTGTAAAATTGCAACGAATAAATGAATGAATGAATGAAATTGGTAACTAATGCCCGTTTGCACCGACAAATTTAAGAGGAGCTTAGCTTAAGCGTCCCTTAAAATCCATGGCAACATTATTGAGACAATGGTTGCCATGGATGTTAAGGGACGCTTAAGCTAAGCTCCGCTTAAATTTGTCGGTGCAAACGGGCATAACCCAGTTAAGTTAAGGGTACACCATCTTGGGGTAGGAATTTCAGAAATATTTATACAAATTCTCAATTCTATGTTATCTCTTTATGGATCCTGAGAAGAAAAACATTAGTGAAAAACTTCGGAACTTTTTGGGTCGTACTTCCCAAACTACCTATTCAAGGGTTTTCACCACCTTTTTAGAACTATTGGGGTATCCCCACAAATGCATAGGTGTTTCCGAAAGTGAACTAAATTTAAATGTAATCTGTGTGGAAATAATCATAAATTAATATATTTTGCTACGGTTTAATGAACCGAGCTACACATAAAGCTAAAATGATATAGTAACTATTGTGCATTATGATAGGGTTCCTAATTTTGCACTTCCCGGTTTAAATAAATTATACAATCAGCGCTACATTAGCAGTCCTGAGAAGTACAATTGAAAGATTGGCGCGCACGATCTTTTAATGCCCAGAGATATAAATATCATTATTATTTATTTACACACATTGGCAATTTACTTGCTATTATCGCTTAAGTTCATCAGTGTCAAACTTAAAAATTTACCGTTGTAAATAGTCAGTATTCGTAGAACGTCTGTGTCGGTAAGGTTAGTGCGATGGGAATAACCGCGGTACTTTACCAATTTGGTTGAAAGATAAAAGAAAAATACGACATGTAGGGCACACATTATGAGGTATAAAATGTGCAACACGTAAGATGTATCAACAGTATTGTTTTACAGCTGTACTTGGACACACGCATCAACATGAAATTTATAAGCGGTGCTTGTCTGCTTTTCTGCATTTATTACGTAAGTACTTGCATTTATTTAATTGTCATTGTTCTTAGTTACCTACATTGTTAGATAGCCGAAGCAGTTCCGGTGAAAGATGAGTCAAGGTTTTGTGAAGAGGAATTAAAGTGCATACAAGAATTGAAACTGGACAAATCATACATTGAATCCATCATCACCGACGATTCCTCCAGATTTCTTCCAGAAGACGATGACGTTTTCAACACATACTTGCATTGCTATTGGAAAGCGAGAAATTTCCAAAACGAAAAGGGCATCTTGGATTTTGATAACATTATGGAGTCGATTCAGTTCTTTCCGCGCAAGCATTTTGGTGGAAGACCCAATGACGACAGTCCAATCGGAGTGGAAATTGCGGCGGCCGCTATAGAAGATTGCAAACATGTTCCTGGAGGCGAATCACATGGACAAACTGCGGTGAAGATGCAAAATTGTATTGACAGGCGTATGATGGAGTTGGTAGAGAAGGAAAAGTAGGTTGTTAGTTATTGATTATTTATTTGTTTTGGTTAACAGTTAAATTGGTTTATGTGATATTTTTCGGTAATCTGAATAAAACCATATTTTAGAAGGTTGATACGACGAGAAATTACAAAGATATTCATTCAAAAATATGTAAGGAAAGCTTTGTTTTTGATTTTTTAAATCTTTTTAATTTGTTTTAAATCCTTTTCAATTTTTTTGAATCACTTAATTCATTATAAAGAAGCTTTTGTAATAAACACCCCTATAAAAATAACATGCTATATTCTCTTTTCAAAAATTTAACACACCAGAGATGATCCAACAAAATTGTCTAATGTACACCTAAAGGGGTAACTCTACGGGCGTTCCCTAACAATGCCGAGATCGCTTTCGGTTTGCTCGATATTATAAATTAGACTTTCCCAGCGCCACTGAGCTTCTTGGAGGTTTCGACGCTGCTTATATTTCCGGCGGGTGGCTCACTGTGGTGTTTGATTGGACGAGCCGCGTTGACCAATAGGAGGCTCGCTTCGCCTTTCCTACGCAGAGCCTCCACCAGGAACGGGTGGAGGTGGTGCGGATCGCAGGTCGTGAATGTGGACCTTAGTGTGCTCGTCAGCGCATCTATGGTGTGGGGTTTTTCCGTGGGGCGTGGGGTGGAAGTTCCCTACTTGGTGCTGGGTGACCGCGGGACCATAGTTGGCTTAACGCCTTCTGTAGGGGTGTTGGTTTCGATGTACCTGCAGCATGACCTCCTGGCGGTTTTCGCCAGTGGGTGGAGGTTCTTGGGTTCCCGTTTGCCACTCTGTCGGACTTGTCAGATCGTATCCCAAGAGAGTCTTGCTTGGAGTGACGCCTGTAGCCGCGTTCTTTCTTGGTCCGGAGGTTGAAGAAGACGAGAGGTAGTACTCGCGCCCAAACTTTGGGAGATTTTCCGGTGAGGTTTTTCACCCCTTGGTTCCTTCGTTGAACTGAGTTGGCTTGGGGGTGCCAAATAATCTTGCTCTATACGTTTTTGGTTTAAGTAGAACTTAGGATGATTAGTCCTTTGTCACGATCTTACTGCTGTGATTAGATTTCAATTCGAAGATAAAAATACGAAAAGAACTGGTGTCTATCGAAAGAAACGCATTTCTCGATTTTAGAAATTCTTAAATTAATTTTGCACGTGTTATCCAGGTGCGTGGTTTTCTGAATTCATCGAATTTATGGAGTAACAGCTAAGAAACAAAGAAACTTTCTTTGTTTATTTGTCTCGACCACCTGCATGTGCGATAAATGTAACGGGCTTGTGCCCCTCTTAATTTCAGGTGTTTTTGACGTATGATTGAAATAAATTTTTTGTCTTTGCCAATTAAATAATTAGTGCAGCGGAGAGCCGGCGCTAACTCGCTTATTTGAGGTAGTTTTTTTTTCGGAGTAGAAAGAATTGGGACCCACACCATTTTGTTCAGAAATGTTTGAACCTTCAGAATCTCGCTTTACGACATTTTCCCGTGGTCCTGACAAAAGTTATAGGCCGCTAAAGTTGAACTTTACTCATTTTCGCGCGCGCGACTAGACCACCGAAAGTATTTATTTTCTCAGCAACTAAGCGATATACATCAATAATTCCTTTTGTAAAATGAAAGTACATTTATAGCAGAATCTAAAACATTCATATTTACCTACCTTGTTATGCACAGTTTTTAGAAAAATGACCGTCAACTTCCAAAATTCGTGTAGCAGATGAAAAGTGCGCACTTTGAACTCTCATAACTTTTTATTTCACGATATCGATTTCCAATATTTATAGCTCATTCGATGCTCCAAAGCATTGTGATTATTTTATTTTCTATAACATTACCGTGAATTTTTCATAATAAAAAAGTTACGGTCATTTAAGTAAAAACCTACCGACCTGGCCGAGTCGGGAGTCGCGAGTGAGACGGAGAGGGAAGGATAGTCAGCAGGGTGCGCGCAACAAGGAGCGATGCGTAGGTAAGATGTTCTACGTTACTAAGAAATTTCTCTCCGAATACCAAAACTAGTTATTTAGGCCGTTTACAAATGCATTCCGCCGGGTTGCATTGTAAAATCTCAAACAATTCATTAACTCCATGTATTCGTTTATGAGCCACCCTCAAAAAAGTGGTAAAGTTTCCATTTCTCCTTTAATTTTTTTCTCAAGAACAGTTACAGAGACTGGTGGTAAGTCTTTGAATAGGTTTTGCTGTATGCCCTTTCCGGTTTTGCAAATAATTTTTCAAAATTCCTACCACAAAAGGACACACCCCTCAATAGGGGTGCGAAAAAATGTTGATTTCGACGAAATTTGGTATCTGGTGGTTTTTGAATATAAAAATCACGAAAATTCGAAAAAAATAATTCCACTGCAATTCTTAGCCGGACAACGAAAATTGACAAAATTCCACGGATTTGTTGTGTAGGTACATACGGAACAAAATTGTTGAACAGTTTTTCTTAAGGTCATTTTTCAAACACAAGTTACACTCATTTGCAAATTGGTCTTTCGGGTCAGAAAATGTTCTCCGACAGTGGCATAACAAGCACAGTAAACGTCAATATTACATGTTCTGCTAAGGGTGTCTACCTACATTTCACAAAAATTTGTCAAATAAAAAATGATAATTTTATCACAGTGAGCATTAATAACTTCGACATCAATGAGGAAACAGTCACAGAATAAGAATAAGTAGTCCATCTTCTGTGGAAACAGACGAAAAAAATTCAACGCACAGTCCTTTTTCAAAAGCGAGATACATCGGCAGAAGAAATCCAAATTCCTCGTTTACCTATCACTAGATAACGACCAGATAACTGACTTTAACAGCCTAAGTACATGCTGATAATCCTAAGTAAGTTCCGGTATCTACTATTCAATATATGTATGCCGTTTTTGAATTCTCCACCAGCGAGCTACAATACCATCCTAACCAATCGTCTAGTGAAATCAAAAAACAAGCCTGAATCTTTGGGACAAAATCATACCGTTGTCACTGCTGATCTTGCAATATACAGCACAGCACAAGAGATACCTAATGTGGAGTAACCCCCAAAATTTACAGGGAAAGGTACGTATTTGTACCTATATATTTCACTAAAGAACTGAGATACATGGAGTTAATGAATTGTTTGAGATTTTACAATGCAATGTTTAGCGAACGCTGCTGACTATCCTTCCCTCTCCGTCTCACTCGCGACTCCCAACTCGGCGAGGTCGGTAGGTTTTTACTTAAATTACCGTAACTTTTTTATTATGACAATTCAACTCATGTATAAAAAATCGCATAAGCCGCAGTGTAATTGTCACTTTGACAGCGGCAAAAGTTACCTGCAACTTTTCCAGCGACAAATGCACTAGTGGTTTTTTCACTTATTCATTTTCGAACCAATTATCGCATTATCCTTTCCCATATGATTAGCTTGACGTCTGTCAATAATTGACTAGTTTGGTGAATTTCTTGTTCGTTAAATTGTCCTGCCGAATTACACTCGAGGTTTGTATTTAAACCGAGTAAATTTGGGTTGTTGCAATTCAAATCTGTTTCCTTTTAGCAATTGAACTCGAAAAACTGTCAACCTAAAAATGCTCCACCTGCGGTGTCGCATTTTTATTAGTTGACAGTTTTTCTTGTCTAATTGCTAGGCAACAAATTTTCATTACCTAAACAACCCAAATTTACTCGGTAAAATACAAACCTCTTGTGCAATTATAAGTGAAAAATTCACGGTAATGTTATAGAAAATAAAATAATCACAATGCTTTGGAGCATCGAATGAGCTATAAATATTGGAAATCGATATCGTGAAATAAAAAGTTATGAGACTTCAAAGTGCGCACTTTTCATCTGCTACACGAATTTTGGAAGTTGACGGTCATTTTTCTAAAAACTGTGCATAACAAGGTAGGTAAATATGAATGTTTTAGATTCTGCTATAAATGTACTTTCATTTTACAAAAGGAATTATTGATGTATATCGCTTAGTTGCTGAGAAAATAAATACTTTCGGTGGTCTAGTCGCGCGCGCGCGAAAATGAGTAAAGTTCAACTTTAGCGGCCTATAACTTTTGTCAGGACCACGGGAAAATGTCGTAAAGCGAGATTCTGAAGGTTCAAACATTTCTGAACAAAATGGTGTGGGTCCCAATTGTTTCTACTCCGAAGAAATTTTTTGAACGATTTCGCGGCTCTCTCCGCTGCACTAAATTGTGTGTTTATTAAGGATCCTCAGATCCTTTATAGTTTTGTATTGTCGTCCGTCCGTCCGTCCGTCCGTCCGTGTGCGCTCTAACTCTTTTTAAAAGTGGCCGATTGAGTTGAAATTTGGTGTACGGGTTCTTTGGACATTAAGGACGGACGCTATTGATTTTCAGGAAGCTGGTTCAATAGGAACAAAAGTTATAGGACTTCGAGTGAATCGGGAACAGGAAAAACTACGGGCTCAATATAATAGAAATCAACATATTTCATTCCCTAGGTCATGTATCGGGTTGGGACTTCCGCTAGATTATTCCCTATGACTCTTAGATGTGTAATACTTTAATATAACTCTTCTCTGTGGTATAGGTCGAAAGTTTTAGAGCAAAATGTAGCAAAAATTACACTTTATACATGAATTTAGAGTTTTAAAAGGTTTCAAACGCATTATCTTGATGCAGCAAGAGTACATCACGTGCACATTTGATAACCGCATGTGTGTGATTCAAAAATGTTAAATTATTGCCATATGGGTTTTGATCAAAATAATCAAAATCGTTATTTATGCACCAAGATCGTCGAGAAAAAGACTAGGGGCATTATTTCAATGCTCAAGACATAAATTTGATGCATTTCTGGCGACCACATGGATTTTGATCAAAACATGTCAAAATCGTTATTTATGCACCAAGAACGTTGGGAAAAAGACCAAGAGCATTATCTCAATGATCAAAACATGAATTTGATCTATTTTTGGCGACCACATGGATTTTGATCAAAACAAGATTAAGAGCATTATCTCAATGGCCAAGACACGAATTTGATGTATTTTGTAACATTAAAATAAATTATCGTTAAAAGTTATTGTAATACTGAGGATTAATTATCGTTAAAAGTTATTGTAATACTGAGGATCCTTCGATATTTCGTTGTATCGGTTTATTTAAATCCATTTTACGATCCAGATAGAATAGTATATTAAAGCATAAGTTGCAGAAGGCGCTATATTCTAGCACGAGTTCGCGGCGAAGGTTCGAATGAACGAGTGCTAGAAAGGCCTTCTGCAACATATGCTTTATACTATTTTCTCTGTTGAGCATTTTAATTGTATTAAAAAAATTAACAATTCTGACATTTCTGTAATAAATATTTCAATAAAGAAATTAAGTTGGCAACACCAACAATTTTTCAATAAAGAAATTAAGTTGGCTACCCTACATTTTGAAAAAATTTAACAAGCGCGTCAAATACGAATTTGTGCAGTATATTTTAGTTTTTTCAATAAAAAGTGAATAATGTGCGAAGAAATTCTTCCTTCCACTCCTCCAGAACTTCGACAGTTAGCAGAAGAGACTGTTCTTAATTTGCTACCAGGCAATAATTCCACAATTAGGTATTCTAAAAGTTTATAATAATTGTACATTTAGTGACAAAGATTAGTTTTGTAATTTTGTTAGGTTATAAAACCTCATTTGTATTAAATGGGGATTTCTCTAAGTACCTACACTGAATTTTCAATACCTAATGATTTCAATTACCCGTATCGTAAATAACTGTAACATAATGTTATAACAATAAGTGAAATTAGTCCACATTTTACTAAACCGTTGAGATAAGTATTAACGTCTAAATCATCCAGGCAGAACTTTGAATTGAACATACGCGTATATGATCAGCGTGGATGATTTAGACGAGCATGCCAACCACTGAATACCAAATGTTCTTAAAAATCTGTCAGTTGTGGAAAATAGGTAGTTACCAAAAATAGTGTTGGAATGAAACTCATTCCAGCACTGTTTTTGATGTCGGAATACTGTCATTATAAACGCAAAACAGAGAAACTCATGTTCAGATTTTCTTTTATTTAAGGTGGTTAAGACTACTGAGCCATCTAAATTATTAATTTGGAGTCATTATTATGATTTTTTTTTAGCTAGTTGGTGAGGTGTTTTATAGTTAGTGTAGTTGACGACACACCGTTGCACACAGCAGTATTTATTTGGCGCCCAACTTTACCAGCTTTTAAGATCGAAAATATATCAGTGCAAGGCAACTCATTTCATAACTCATAACTTTACTTCAAAAAAACTGAGAAATTCATTACAACGATGAAATGCATCGCAATTCATTACAGAGAAGAGTGTAATATATCGGTACTCGCCGTTTTAATTAAATATGATACGGTTTATGAGCTCGCTGCATTTTTATTGACGCCTTAAAACGTGTACAAAGCGGTGACAGTAAATCGTTCTTTTATGCAACCTTCTGAAGCTCACCTCATTACAGTAAAAGTTGTGCACAACTAATGAGTTTGTAATCTATATTTAGTATCGCTCGTTTACACTCACTGCACTATGAAGGTATAAAAATTAATAACATGTAAAGCAGCAAAGCGAAAAATACTTCTTGGTATAGAGATCATTTTCTAAATTTTTAGATTTGTCAACTGTTATTTAGCTGTAACTAACAAACAACTTTGTCAATTATTGCTAATCGACAGATGAATAGTGGAAGTGGAATCGGAATTGCTTAGGCCCTTCTAACTATTCCCAGAGGATAAGGGTTGTGCAACGATAGCTCAATGGAGGCTCCATTATGGAGCAGATTTTTAGCTTATGTTTTTAGTTCATTGTCGAAAATTGTTCCATCAGACCCCAGGTCGGGTTAATAGCATAGCATATGTTGGTTCTTTGTGGGAATTTGATTTGTAGGGTGGGAATTAAGCAAACGAATTAACGATTAAAGATGTCCGTCTGACTAAATATTATTTGCAATATTATTATATTTTATAATATTTTATTGCAGACATCTAGGTTCCCATGGTGAACAAAAGATGGCAGGATTGTTAAAAACGAAACTTTCTTGGTTATCTGAAAATGGTTATTAGTTCCAAATATTATGAATTTCAAATAACACACAAAAAACAACAAACATGGAAACTTATTTGAAGTACCTATTATAAATTACATAACAAACGTAACTACATAATACAAGTAATAGATATAAAGGTATATATTTGTTTTCCATTCACTATATTTGTAAATGAGCGGATTGTATCTTAATTTTAAATCTAATAATCTTACCTTTAATTTTAGGAGTTGTCAGGTAGTGAAGAAAGGGAACAATGGAAACTCAAGTAGGTAAAAACTAAAACTTTAACTCTCCCTTTAACTTCAAATTTACATCTAAATCTAAGTGCACGCATTAGTTTTGCGCAAGTACTTAACTAAAATTGTCTTTCTTAACTTCTACTACAGTAGTTATAATAACAAGATGTTTTCATTCAAGAAAATGCCGAAAATGAATCGTTCGGCTATATTCTTCAAATGGGGATATTATCTTGGTTATAAAGGCACATAATTCGGTGTTTGTTTTCTATTTGCGAGTCACTTTGGTGAACTTTATTACTGTTTATAGTATAATAGACAAAAATCTACAGTAAGCACTTACATAAAAAACTGCGACTATAATGACATCTCCCACAATGAGACCGATTTAGTAGTAGTAGTAGTAGATTTAGTTATAATATTATATATATTATAAGGTAGGTTCTCTTTACTTAAACTTCTCCATCTCTAGTCCAGGCTATAAAATATTTTTTTACAAAAAAAAGGGGAAGAACAGAGGAAACAAATGAACGCCCGGAGAAGAAGCTAGCACTAGAAAGCAGAGTTCCCTCTAAGGAAGAATACCAGTGGCGAAGCTGTGGCCGTACCCGTTCGGATCGGATAACACCCAGTGAGCCCCCCCCCCCACTCCCAATCCACAAACTCCACCACATTGTTTGGCATATGTCGCGGCCCAGCGCGATGGCAACAAAGTAGTGGAGAAACGTTCCTGATAGTGTCTACCAGGGACGCATCCTCACGACAGTTGACTAAATCCTGGGAGAGGCGGCGACGCCAGGCTTATGTCAAAGTTTCAATTAGTTACTAGTTCAAACCGGGTTTTTCATGCTGGTGAAATGATTAGAAGATGGGGAAAAATAATTAAAACAGCTGAATTTCTCCGCGGGTGAAATCACGGGGGTTGAAAGGGGTGGAAACTGGTATTTTGAAATTTGTGGCAAAACTAACAATTTTAGGCGAAAATGTTCAATATAAAAGTTATAGAAAATAAAAAAATTAATAACTGTTGTGTCTACACTATTTACACATAACCTCCAATTTTCCTAGAAAAACCGGAAAAACCTTTTTTTTCGATTTTTATTCTTATTTTTACGAAAAAAAAAGTCATAGGGGTTTGAAATTTGGAGTAAAGATAGCTTGTTTGATGATAAAAAAGGAGACAATTTTTTGGGCCCGTAAAGTTGAACCAACAGAAAAATTTTAAGAACAGCGGCAAAAACTGGGGGAACAGTTTTAAGATAATATACCGTTTTTGACATAGTAGGTAAATAGCTTTTTTTGCAACAAAATTAACGTAATGGATCCGCGCTAATAACAAGTTTTTGAAATTTGTCCTCTCTCTCCTCTTTAATGTTGCTAAAATATTTTCTTTTGATTCCTAGTGTCCAACTGCCTTAATTAAAACATCTTTAATTATTTCTTTTTTCTGCATTTTTGCCGCAATAAAAGCATTCGAAGTCAAATCGAATTCTTTTGCTTCCTGAACAATTTGTTTTTGTTCACTAACACTTCTTCCTGCCTGTTTTACAGCTGATGCGATTACGCTGGCCCTGTTGATCGTTAATTTCCAGGAATTATGATCAAAATCCTCACGACTAACGTTCTTATTGCAGATTTTGCAAGTTTATCAACAGGCCCAACACAAATGCATCAGATATAAAACACGCAGGAAGAAAAATCAGGGAATAAAAAATTGTTCAGGAAGTAAGATAATTCGATTTTATTTCGAATTGCTTTTATTGCGGTAAAAATGCAGAAAAAAGAAATAATAAAGATGTTTTAACTAAAACAGTTGAATATAAGATAACAATAGAGAATATTTAAGCAAACATTAAAGAGAAGCAAGAAGACAGATTTCGAAAAAATCTTTATTAACATCCAACACGTTGATTTATCATGGCAAAAACCGTGTATATCTTAAAACTGTTTTTCCAGTTTTTAGCGATTTTCTCGAATTTTTGCTACAGGAATAATTTTTGTTTGTTTATTAAAATATAAATCTTCCCGAAAATTTTGCTACTCCGCGTACCTTTGTACGATGAAAAAAATAGATTTTTCATCCCCTTGAAAAAGAGGTGTTTTTTTCAGAAATCGTGAGATCTCGGAAACGGTTCAACTTTACGGGTCCAAAAAAAATTATCTCCTTTTTTATCACAAAACAAGCTCCAAACTTCAAACCCTTATGACTTTTTTTCGAAGGTTATCTGAAAATAGTGCAGATACAACAGTTGTTCATTTTTTTAGTCAAGCAATCATTTGCAGTTAATAGCAAAATATGGTAAATATGTTTATGCATTGCCCCATACTCATCAATCGCTTTGAAACTAGAAACAACAGCGTTCCCATAGAGATGAAATACCTACAGAACAGTCACATTTCTATTGCAGAAAATGAACTATGGCATAAAGTTAAAGTGACCTCTTACTTTTTTTAGACTTTTGCTTGAAAGTGTGATCAAAGAAGCTTTACAAAGATACGAATGTCAAATATGTTTCCAACATCTTTTAAAACGACAACGAACCTAAAAATTAATGGTGGAACTGGAATTCTTTGGTCACCAGAGATACAGTATAAGACATCGAAAATGACCAAATTAACAATATTTCGCGATATGACTTTTCCTGCAAGCCGTCTCAAAGATTTCCTTTATTATCGTAACTGAGACCTCTGATGCATAAACCACGTTCTAAGTCCTGGTACCTAATTCCACGTCTGCCCCTGTACTTTGAAGTTACGAAAAACTTTCAAGATAAATGAATTTACCTTTGTCAGTTAACTTTAAGCAATTTGTTCGTAGACGAAATTTGCTAATTATACCTACTGTATTATTTCGTAATACAAAGTTTTATTCATTTATCAAACGCGCTCTTTAATTAAAAAACGTGCGTATTTTGACAGTGATTAGTGACCACGATGATCGATTAAAGCTTAACTAAGTTGGATAATATAAAACCGGAAATAGACGTTCGTAGAAATAAATGTTTAGTATTCAAATAGCTATTAGGTTAGTAAGTGAAACGAAATAAATCAATATTACAATTTTAGTTTGAGTTTTATGTAATAGGTACGATCGTATCTCCTTCATTTCTCATTGCAAACTTTTTCCTTACACGCGCAAACATCTTCAAAATTGAAAACAATCGTATAATTGAACTTTTCGCCAACTTGGGAAAAGTTTTCCACGTTCTTCGCTAGAAACTCAATTTACACTACACTAAACAAATGTTGATCATAGCTCACATCCGATTACTTTTCCGCAAAAAAATTAAAAATCGTAATCCTACCTTTATTATATTATATCTCGTCGTGAAAATCACCAAACACTCACCGCCTTTACATACTGACGAAGAACAATCGACTGATACCTACTTTCCAGCGTCGTTTTCCAGACGCCTGAAAAGCTCTGTCAGCGCACCGCGACGGTTTCAACAGTTGACGGTAACAGGCATCCTCGCTATCACTATCCGTATAAACCGTTATAATTGATTGTTTATGAAACCACATGCTTCTTTTTTTTAAGTAATGACCTTTTAACGTGTTTTTCTTCCCTCGCTTGTTAATGAAACTGAGGTAACGCAAACATTTAATTTGTCGTCCCTCATTTTTAGCATTACCTTCCATAGTACCTATAGATAAAATCGAGGTTAGTTTTTGCTACTGTTCGCAGGTGTCCGAACATTTTTAAATTACCTTCAGCTTCAAAGGATTTGTATTACCTATACTTGTATTATTAGGGAGTAATTTGGAGATCTATTTTGCAATAATGACCCATTTTTGACAAGCACAGCTTGCCATTGAAAGTTTCAACTGCAAAACGTCCCTTTTTTATTAGCTGTTCCACTATACAACATGTGTGTAAACGAGGGCAGTTTTCATAAAATGTAAAGACGGCTTTTCGCTGTATATTACTACACGTATCCTTTTATTTTAGGGACGGATCCCTACAAGTTTTTTATTTAGGTAATTCACAATGAATTGTATTATTTATGTGATTATTTTTAAACTGATCAGCCGTGAAAATAAAATAAATAAAGAATATTTTAACATTATGTAGGTGTTCGGAGAGTTTTTATAAACATACAAGTGTGATGATGGATGAGAAATGAAATAAACTTTTTGCATTGTTCCGCACGCCCAAACCTACATACTTGATTATTTGAAATGTCGCTCATAGCAAGAAATAAATTATTTTTAAAAATAAGTACCTATATAACTTAAACAATAATTTTGATTAAAAACTGCAGTAATTTCGGTATTGAGAAGCAAAGATTACCATATAAAGTCTGTAGAAATGTTTGACTCGTAAATTACATACCTTAATTAATCATAGACATTGTAGTGGAAATGCACATTTCGCTTTCATTTGAGGGAAGGGGGAGAGCTTTATGGCTGGAAAACCACACAGACTTTTCAATAGAAAAATCTGTAAATCGGTAAATGCGATTCCACAATTTTATTAATAAATACCAGCCGATTCGCAGTAGTTTTTTCGATATAAGTAAATCTTGTGCCCAAAAGTTATGAGTTAGGGCAGAGAATACGCAACACACAATGAATCTGAAATGAAATTTGAAATAGATGACGCATCTTTTTTCGGCAATTTCCTAGCTTGAAATATGAACTCTAAGATGGAGTATGTAATAGAAGAGATCATGAACCGTGAAATTTTATTAATTAGCGCTAATCTTTATTTTAGGGTATCTAAGTATCACACTATGCGTCTTTATGTACCTACCTATCGAAATATGATTTATCATTTCAAAATCATTCCCAGTATATCAAGAGACAAGCAACGAGTTTAAAGGCATGGCTCACAGCGGAGTGCCTTTAAACGTTGCAAGTACTTTTAAAGACCAATTGTACACGTGTTTCTTATAGTATTTATTTATTATACCTGCAATATAACTTAAAAATAAGAAGTAAAATAATAGTTATTTGTTTCATTAGTACAAAAAATGGCAGTTTTCGAGACGAGGAAGATAGTTGCTGGACGACGCGTTAGCGGAGTCCAGCAACCTTCCGAGTCCCGAAAACGCATTTTTTGTACGAATAAAACATACAATTTTTTCTCCAACCCCCTTTACTTCAAATTATATTCGAATTTAGATTCAGTCACAGTTTCACTACTAGTATGAGAACTTTTGCTTTCTTGTCCTCACGTGTCATGCCACTCTAGTTTTTAGGTTTAACTTATAACCTATTCGTTCTTACTTCTTACTTCTCACCTCTCGCGACTTTGTAGGGAGCAATCTAAGGTAGCATGTTCTGCCGTTTCTATAATCTCTGGCGGAGTGCAATCCATGTCGCTATCAGTTTCAGTCATTTTATTGTATACACAATTAATATTGTTATATTTTGTATTGAAATAAAAAACTTACCATACAGTTTTTTAATTAAAATTAATTGCAATTAACTTTTTCAAATTTTGAATTCAAAATGACAGATAATAGTGCAATGGGCCTGAAGTAGATGGCGTTACGCCCGACGGCGGGTTGCATACGTATTAAAATTACGTTCACCGAATACCTATGTAACTTGTACACATGGTTTAAATAAAAATAGCGAGCGTAAATCATTTTCAATACATGTACATACGTATAGGTAACAGCATTATTTGCATTGAATATGCAAAAATATTTGATTTGTATGTATAGAAATATCTTACAACCTGCAATGTAAAACGATGTCAATGTGACATATCTCCGTGATTGTAATTTTTTAATTGGCCAACTTTCAAGGTCAATTTCTTTTTGGTACTAGGACCAAAAGTATCCACTTTTTGTACAGTTGCCATGGTGAAAGCGATTAATCCGCAAAACGTCAATTTTACGTACCGAACACTGTCACAAAATAGCGTCTTATTCAGGTGGTTGGAGAAAAAATCATATATTATATTGACGTTATACTCGAATCAGTGAAATATAATTAAACTGGAACGCGCACTGGCAGTCTCTGCCATAGAAACGTAGCGCGCCGAAAGAGATAGTGCAAGGAGGATTTCTGTCACTGTCACTCATTAGGAAACTGATCATTAATATAAATTCAAAACGTATCAAATAGGGTGCTCTATTCTATGCATGCGCGAGAGTAGGACAGAGATCCCCCTTGTGGTCCTCTCTCTCGGATCGCTGGCCGACGGAGCGGGCGTTCCTTTACTTATAGTTCAGTGACAGTGACTTTTTATTTTATTTTTATTTTATTTTTATTTTATTTTTATTTTATTTTTATTTTATTTTTATTTTATTTTTATTTTATTTTTATTTTATTTTTATTTTATTTTTTTTTTATTTTTATTTTTATTTTTATTTTATTTATTTTTATTTTATTTTTATTTTATTTTTATTTTATTTTTATTTTATTTTTATTTTATTTTTATTTTATTTTTATTTTATTTTTATTTTTATGTGTAGACGGATAAGTGGGAATCGAGGAGCGAAGCAGATCTGCGTGGTGCTGCGGCTTGTGAAAAGCATTTATTTATCTTCTATGTTGAGCTTGCGTGTGTTAGTAGATTCTCTATGGACGGAGAAAGAATAGAAAAATTAATTGTACTCGTCCGCTTTCTTTTTTGTCGTCGTCGTTTACATGGCATAGTGCCGCTATAAATATGAAATCATCTGGTGATGATGACGATGATGGTTCTTCTTTGAGCGTGTAATATTCAAATATTAATTAATTAATGACAGCCAGATCTGTAGGTATTTGTTTTATGAAGTTATTTTGGTTGCATAAAATTAGGCGCTTATAGATATTTTGTCTTTTAAAAGTAGATAGGGAAATACAGTAAATTCCTATGACTACCTACTTCTTAATAAATATCACTGTATTGTATGTAACAACTGATGTGTGTGTTGCCTAAACACACAAAATCTATGCAAGCGCTCGTAATGGTCATGAATCATAAGAGCTGTAGGAGAAGCCTTTTGCGCCTTTCTACACCAACGTACATTTCTAGAGCGTCCACAATAAAAAAAAAACGGGTAGAGATAAGGTAGAGGCGAGTTCAGAGCAGATAGTGAACACGTAGAAAGCATAGTGTGCGATTTTTACAGAAGAATTTTCTTGAACGTAACTAGAGTCATCTATCAATGACCAGCCATATTAATTTATATATTGTAGGAGAAATGTAATTGAACTAAGGTTATTAATTAAAATTTTTCTATGGCGATCGATTTCGGATCATATGTCCCATCGTTAGGATTAGTTACAGATTTGCAAAACGCGCTCTCTTGAGCTCAACAGTTTGCGACCCGAAGTTCAAAGATAATTTTTATTTTTTGTCGACTCCTATGTTTTCTGCGGAAGCCCTTTTTGATATTAATATTTTCTCCGACTACGTGTTTGATCCCCTTTTACTAAAAATTAATCTGAATTCAAATATTGACATAGCAGATCTATATATTATAGTGACATCCTCGTATGTGTAATATTTTTGAGATCATCACCATTGATTGACGTCAATTATTGTTTATGTTCTATCCCATCAAGTATTTTATTCTTTAGGATCCCTTGTTTCCCCCCTTTTGGTAAGTATTCTCCCCTCTCTTTTGGAAGTTACTCAAGACTAAGTCAGTGGCGCCTAGACGGTTTACTTTACTACCTTTCCCTTTTGTTTATTTTTGCTAGTCTAAAAGAACCCTGATATTCACACGGTGTAACGGTCCTAGTAGTTACAGGCCACCCTTGGCCTATTGGTAACCCAAGGACCTCCAAAAATCTCCCTTTCCTAAACCTCCTCCGGTTCACCCATACAAAACTGTATGGTTGGTTGCCTATGGTTCAGGTTCACCGGGAGATGCTGCGTAGCTTTACAGCCGGAGATATCAGGTCCCCACTTTTAATAAACTAAACCTTGTTATAATACAAGAAAATATAATTAAACAAATATACAGGGTGTATCATTAATATTGCGAAAAAATTCAGGGTGAGATTCCTTGCATAAAAATAAGAATAAAAGTTCATATAAACATGTAACAAAAATGCATATCGCACATTTCACTATTTGCGTAATTCATTTTGAAAAAGAAACCTAACAACTGTCAAATCGCTGTAAAGTAACGACTTTCATATAAAAAGTCAATGGTACTCTCGATAGAGTGATCCGACAAGTGATTATGCAGAGGAAACAAAAAAGTTTTATTTTCAATTGCATAATATTCAACGCCCTGTATCTCGGAAACGAGGCATTTTTGGAAACATGTTTATATGAACTATTATTCTTAGTTTTATGCAAGGAATCTCACCCTGAATTTTTTCGCAATATTACTGATACACCCTGTATGTACACAAGATAAATATTTACAAAATAACTAAACTGGTTGAACGCGACCCAAGTAGAATGTGTCAAACGGGTCCGTTGACATTCTTTGGTCGTTTTGTTTAATCGGGTTAACCTTCAATATAAACAACCGGCAAGTAGTTTCAAAGACAATTAATGATATGATTTAACTTTAAACGGCATCCATACAAAACAAGTAAGTTTTACGTTACAAGACAAACTAAAACTTTATCCGGGGTATAATTACAGGAGGGCTTGTTCCGGGTGAGCGCGAATGTACATTCGCAGCGTCTACCGAAATTTTACAACAGGTATAACTTAATTCACGGACGGTAACTGGGGAAAAGCGCGGTCACATCTTTTATCTCGTCTTTTATGGGAGAGACAGGTAACTTCAATTAATGGCACGGCTATACGGCCATACACTTTTAATTCACGGAAGGTAACTGGTAGAGACACGGTCCTACAACCGTCATCTCTAATGCAGGGACAGGTAACTTCAATGAATGGCACGGCTATACGGCCGTACACTTTTAATTCACGGACGGTAACTGGGAACGAGCACAGTCCTACAACCGCCGACTCTAATTCAGGGACAGGTAACTGGTGAGGGTGAGAGTGGTGTTACAACCGCCACTCCGGGAATGGGACTGTGGTGCTTAGGACCAGGGCAAAGATCTAAGACCTTCTTTCTGGTTCGGCTTCTACTTTTATAGTGTTTGGAAGGAAGTGGGAATGTAATGGTGATGGTAATGTTACTGGTGGGAATGTCAAGCATGACGTCTCCGAAACTACCGCCCTCTCCTGATAGAAATTTAGATTAATTTCAGATTCCTACAGGAGTCAAATTAAGAATTAAATTTCGCATCATTACAATGGACACACCTCTACTCTGCCCGACCTTACCGTGTGCTATCTATGCGCGTATTACGCTCGTGTATTCTACAAAAGACACAAAATGAAAATGAATATCAATGTAATTTTATTACATTTGCTCAAAGTGAACGTAACAACATGGAAAATGGCGTCTTTCATCTTACTTTTAATTTCGAGAGCGCTTACAGAGAGAGTAATTTCGTTCACATGGGCATGCGCATTTTGAGTAGATTTTGATTTTTGTGAAGCAAAGGGTACCCTACTCTTTGGTGTCAGTTTACTTTTACAACTCTGCTAAATTGGATGGGATTCTTTGTGAAACAAAAAATGTTTCGTATGCAAGAATCAAACTCGGACTGCCCGGGCCGGGTGCATGCCAGGCCAGATACCCATTGTGGCACGCGTTGAAAGTTCAATTTAACTGAAACATGGTAGACCAACCAGCAAAATCAAAAATTACACAAGTAGTTGTGATACAATTGGGATGAGGGTTGGAGCTCCTTCTCACGAGGCATTCATTCTCGCAGACATTTATTATTATGTCTAATTGTTATTGTTTAATAGGTTATTTAGCATGACTGCCTCCTCAGGTCGCAAAACTACTTCAATCCAGTGCTGTAGTAGTTTTGAATTTCCCAGTGCCAGTAGAAATACTCACCAAACAACTTGTCCCTTAAGCAACTCATCGGAAACTCCACTATTAATAAAGTTTAGTTTTATTAAATAACAAGATATTTAAATACAAGCATAATAAAAATTGAAAATACAATGGAAATAAATACATTTTGACTTAATGGCTTTCTTGACGATGCACAAATCGTAAAAGAAAAGCCCTCACTTCTATTGCGCATAGATTTTTTGAAAGAACAAAATTTGCGTAGTACTCAATAACATTAATAATATCATAGTGTCAAGTAAACAAAAAATAATTCTGTGTTAGACATTAGTAGGTAATAAAATTATAAAAATGGTCCCTTTAAGCCAATCAATTTTACAGAACTTCTGTAAATACTAAAAAACAACTGAAAATAGTTATGGCAACTAAAGTATTACGTATATCTAAAGAACAATTAAAAAAAATTAATCGAAAAGAAAAGATTCCAAATCCATTAACAGTATAGTGAGAACTTTTAGTGCATTAAATACATTTCGCGTTAAATTGCTGTAAAACAAAACTGGCGATTTTTGCTATACCGCAATATAAAGCCGAAATCATTCATTTGTAACATATAAAAATATGCACATTATATATAAATTAAAAACTTAGCTAATTGTCAGTCATTATTAGAATGGAATATTTCTGTTAGTACTTATGTCTTAAAGTCGGAACGGTTCTTTCGGTGTTGTCGCTCTTTTCGTTTGCGGTTTTGTTGTATCCGATGCTCCGGATGGTTTCCTAACAAGCCTTGAGCTTGCTGTCTGCGTTCCCGAGGGAACTGGTGTGTTAGATCCTGAAGGTGTCCTCGTCCTTAAAATATGAAAGTGCAGTTTTAATTTGACTTTCAAGAAAGTGTGACCCGTGTTAAAACATTCAAAACAAAATCTGCTGTTGTAGCGCAGATGGGACATTGCATTGTTAAAAAGTGAATGCAGGTAAAATTTAATTTTTTGGTACATTACCTCATGGCGGTCCGGAGCGTTGGAGCGTTAGAAGGTGTTGCGGGCGTCTTGAACGTCCTGATTACAAACATTAATATGCAAGTTAATTAAATTAGATATGCGTTAGAAATCTACTCTATTATACAAAACATGTTACAGATTTAACGTTTTTGTAAATAAAATAAGTAAATTTATGTAAGGCAGACTGTTGAGACAATTACAGGCTGATGCAAATTCGAGGGCCACCATGGGGATCTCGGAAACTGTAAGAGATAGGTAGGTAGTTTAAATGTGGCAAAATTGCGTACTTTGATGCTGAACAAAATGCAGTTTGGAAACTAAAAGAATTATGACTACTTTCAGAGATATCATTAAAAAAAATTTATTTCATTTTGCAAACCCATTTGAATTTTTTGCCGAAGATATTTAAAAAGATGTTTCAAAATAAAAGACACATAATTATGGGCACTTTTTTCGCTCTACAAGATGCTACTTTTAAATTTTAAGTCTGACCTTTGGGTGCGGTTAACCATCACCAACTTTGTTTTTTCTTATGGAAGCCATTTTTACTTTTTGTGTTATTTGATAGTGTATTTTTTTCTTATTTCAAAAATGTAAATATCCCTATCTTTTAACAAGAAATAGCGCTATTAATTGTAAAACGCAAAAAACTACCGACATACACAACCCAAGTATGCCAGGCAAAAAAAGAAGATTATTTAACAATTTTTAGAAACAGTGATGTTTACATTTTTGAAATCAGAAAAAAATGCACTATCAAATAACACAAAAAGTAAAAATGACTTCCATAAGAAAAAACAAAGTTGATGATTGTTAACCAGAGACAAAACGTCAGACATAAAATTTAGCATCTCGTAGAGGGAAAAAAATTATCAAAGTCCTCGTTTGAGATCGAAGGGACTTCAGCGCATTTTTGTGTGGCAGATCAGTATTCTATTAGCCACTTTCGACTCAACCATCAATAACAGATCTTGTCGAAGGCTACTACATTCACTAACCGCTTCCCACTTTCCTCGTGCACCCGCAATTCGCTTTTAAAGATTTGACTCCACCATCAGTAAGATCGTGTCGGGGGCTACCACATTCCCTTTGACGGTACCCCCTTCCGACGTCCCGTTTACCCGCAATTCGTGTTTGAAGATTTGACTCCACCATCAGGAAGATCGTGTCGGGGGCTACCACATTCCCTTTGACGGTACCCACTTCCGACGTTCGTTCACCCGCAATTCGCGTTTGAAGATTTGACTCCACCATCAGGAAGATCGTGTCGGGGGCTACCACATTTCCTTTGACGGTACCCCCTTCCGACGTCCCGTTCACCCGCAATTCGCGATTGAAGATTTGACTCCACCATCAGTGAGATCGTGTCGCGGGCTACCACATTCCCTTTTACGGTACCCACTTCCGACGTCCCGTTCACCCGCAATTCGCGTTTGAAGATTTGACTCCACCATCAGGAAGATCGTGTCGGGGGCTACCACATTCCCTTTGACGGTACCTCCTTCCGACGTCCCGTTCACCCGCAATTCGCGTTTGAAGATTTGACTCCACCATCAGGAAAATCGTGTCGGGGGCTACCACATTTCCTTTGACGGTACCCCCTTCCGACGTCCCGTTCACCCGCAATTCGCGTTTGAAGATTTGACTCCACCATCAGGAAGATCGTGTCGGGGGCTACCACATTTCCTTTGACGGTACCCCCTTCCGACGTCCCGTTCACCCGCAATTCGCGATTGAAGATTTGACTCCACCATCAGTGAGATCGTGTCGCGGGCTACCACATTCCCTTTACGGTACCCACTTCCGACGTCCCGTTCACCCGCAATTCGCGTTTGAAGATTTGACTCCACCATCAGGAAGATCGTGTCGGGGGCTACCACATTCCCTTTGACGGTACCTCCTTCCGACGTCCCGTTCACCAGCAATTCGCGTTTGAAGATTTGACTCCACCATCAGGAAGATCGTGTCGGGGGCTACCACATTTCCTTTGACGGTACCCCTTCCGACGTCCCGTTCACCCGCAATTCGCGTTTGAAGATTTGACTCCACCATCAGGAAGATCGTGTCGGGGGCTACCACATTCCCTTTGACGGTACCCCCTTCCGACGTCCCGTTCACCCGCAATTCGCGTTTGAAGATTTGACTCCACCATCAGTGAGATCGTGTCGCGGGCTACCACATTCTCTTTTACGGTACCCACTTCCGACGTCCCGTTCACTCGCAATTCACTTCTATTGGCGACACGAGAAAGAGAGACAGCGATTCGAGATTCACGAAACGTTAAACCGCGTGAGTTCGCAACGGAAGGTAAAAGGCGCCTGACTACTTCTCGAAGACGCGCGCGCCGCCTCGCAAAAGGTCGTTAATTTCGCCCCTATGACAAAAAACAAAATTCCGCCACGCAGGAGTTGTGCGCGTTTACAACATCTTTCCGACGACACCAATTTCAAAAGAATCGGACCAAAACTGTAGTAGAAGATAGGAAAAAAACTGAAAAACCTTCACGTTAGTATACTACGCTCGAGGATGACGCCCAGATGTCGCCAACCCCACATCATGTAGCCATGTCCCTAAGGTTGACAAATTTCACGGCCCTGTAGATACACGTACACCCGTTGCCTTTCTACAAGAGTTCTTCTACGCGCCCACATTTGCTGCCAGCCAGCCAGCCAAAGTGAGATTAAAAGCTACTTTTTACAAATAAATTTGCAAAAATGCGCTAAAAAGTGGCCATAATAATGTGTCATTTATTTTGAAATATCTGTTTAAATAACTTCGGTAAAAAATAAAAACGATTTTGTAAAATTTCGATTTTTTTAGGATATCTCCGAAAATAGTCAGAATTTTTGCAGTTTCAAAACGGCATTTTGTTAAGCATCAAACTGCAATTTTGCCAAATTTAAACTACCTACCTATACAGTTTCAGAGATCCCTATGGTGACCCTCGCATTTGAATCACACTGTATACTGTAAAAGTATGAAGATTCGTCAATCTTAGAATTTACAGGTAAAACTTAAAATTTACAACAATTTACCTTCACTTTTTTGTACCTGTAGATTCTAAGATGGATCGCTGTTCTCACTTTTACAGTCACACGTACACCAAACCTTCTATCACAATTTCTTTTCTGACGAATGAAAATTGAACCTTAGCAGACAGAATTTCCTATTTTCAAATTTCAGATACAGATACAGATTTACAGCTTGATCTTTTTAAATGGTGAAGCATACCCAGTACTGAGTCTTAGAAATGAGACACCAACTGGCAACCGGCCATTTAGGTTGAACATTTGCCACTGTGAGTCTCAAGGGGGAAATTGATGGCATGACAAATGAAAATCTCAGCAGACAGAATTTTCTATTTTAGATCTTTTTGTTGAAATGGGACACCAATTGGAGAATTAGGCTGAACAGTTGTCACTCTGAGCTTTCAAAGTGGAAACTAATGGCCGTTTGCACAGACAAATTTAAGTGGAGCGTAGCTTAAAATCTATTGGCAACGATTATTGAGACAATGGTTGCCATGGATTTTAAGGTACGCTTAAGCTAAGTTACACTTAAATTTGTCGGTGCAAATGGCCATAAGGAAGGAGGGTTAAGACGGAAACACGACTGTCACGTCACGTGCTATCACGCAAACTCACGTTACCTGCGCAATATGTGCAACTCCACTGACGTATAGAAGTTTATGACGTTTATGTCTTTAGAATCATACTACTGTCACCAAACGCATTCACGATGTGCTGTTCTGATCTCGCATGATCTCACGCGTGCAGCGATTTTTGCTATCAACGCCTGCCTGATATGTGGAATTGCACATAGAAATGTGGGAAATGAAATGAAAACCATTGAAGAATACTAGAAGAACATGATTTCCTGGGTCCTGGGTCCAAAGAGCTAAAGATTTGGTAAGGTTTGGCAGGAGCGATATATAACATTTAATAGATCAGTGTTAAATGAAAAGACACCTCCACTAAATGAGTCCCACGAGAAAGAGAAACTGCACATGCTGTTCCACTGTAAGGCATATAACAAATCAAGGCACATGTTCCTTGGTGAATGAAGATGCATCTGGGAATGCTGCAAGATGCTGCTCCCAGGAGAATTCTAGTTTTCTTATAAGGGAGTGAGACTAAGGGGTACAATGAGTCCAAAGGCCGCGGTACAGGGATCTAATAGAAGACCACCTCCGAAAATAATAATAATAATACAAAGTTAGGTTTAGACTGTAGATGTATTCGTTACAGAGTTGTTCTTCATAGTTCATGGTTTCTGTAATTGGTGATTAATACAGATCATATTTTTAGCAAATTATGTGTCAGAAACTGTGGATGAGAAAGTATGGATACTTTCAACAATGTCATCTTCGATTTTAATGTTTACTTTCTTGTTAAGCATTCTTTCTACATCATTTAGTTTTTCACTTCAACCTTTCACCACATGAGAATATTTACAGTCAGACCAAAAAAAAACAGGAATTTTGTTTCAGCACAATACAGTACTTTACTTATGGGTGAAATGTATGGTTGACTTGCAATATTTTTGAAAACGTTTGTATTCACTTTCTGAATGTTCCAAAAGAATGCTTACCCCAGAAAGATGAAATTTTACACATATTAGACATAATCCCAAAACTATCTACTCACACAGTAAATAAGACAAAATAAAAAAAAAACACACACTGAAACTAATCCACTTAACCAAAAAATCCTCACAAATAAGTTACCTATTGGAGACAGGTATCCTCGATTTACTTCCCAAAGACTTTGACCTTGTTAGTTTTAAAAGAACAACATACAAAAGTTAATAATTTTTCACTTGACAGTACACAACAAAAAGCCAATCTCTTAAGCTATTCAAGAATTTCAAAGCTGATAAGCTCATGCAATCAAACTACTAATTTACCCCTACCCAGAAGAGAATGAGTAAGAACATGAGCTCGTTGTGGAAGGTGATTCTAATTCAGTATCACCTTCATCCGGTCCCACATAAACAGGAATACGTGACCTACCCAGTAATAGACAAAATTATTATTACAATCGACATACAGTTAATGCAATAAACCACACTGCAAAGCAGGCACTATTAGTATTTGAATACTGTAAGAGCAATTCAAGTATTTAAATACTTCCCATTGCCCACCTCTGCTCGCCCGCCACCGTTAAATCAAGAATTAATGTTGTTAAGATTACCTTGAAACAGCAGTGTTTAATAACGTTGGTATGCTTGATGCTCGGGGTATGCCAGACGATCTAATAAGTGTTAGAAATTGAATTAATTCATTAGTGATGCTGCTTATGCATTATGCAAGTTTCAATCATTCATCTATGTTACTGTATTAGTGACTGTAACTTACTTTCCAGCGGGACTAGTTGGAGTGAGAAGACCTGTGGGCGTTCGTGGTCTTGAAGAGGAGAGGCCGTTAAGTGGCGTCGTTTTCCTTGGGGTTGTTGTCGTTACCGTCAGTGTGTTTCGACCTGACATTGGAGTACGACGGGTTGGTATTCTCGACGGTGTACCATCGTCTAAAAACCAATGTTTTAATTATGTCTACGCATGCGGCATAGTTCGTACCAGTACTGTCGAGAGATAAATTAGAGCCATGTCTAGAAGGAGGTTTACTACTAGGTCGACTGCCGGTTCGTGATGCGGGTCGTGAACTAGGTCTTGAACCTCCTGGTGTAAGTGTAGACCTATACGAAGGTTTTCTAGGTGTACGAAGTGAAGGCCCTTCCGTATCTGAGAGAGATTCAGGTGTACCCAAAGAGGACTTTGACGCTCTCGTTGGACCGCCTGAACTCATGGGCGTAGATCTGACGGAACGTTCTCGTACCTAACAATGAAAGACATATTACCTATCTACCCACAAAAACTTGACTTCAACAAATATTTGAAAACTCAAAAATGCACTTACCTTCAACCTTCCTTACCTTAACAAGATTCCATAATAAAGTGATTACTTTGTTAATTTATTTAATATAAGGAATATTAACCATACATTACCATAAATGGTCCTTTATACCTACCATCGGCACTTGCGAAAGGTATAGCAATTTGTGATGGTCAGTCATTGGCCCAATAACCGCAACTAAATCAAGCAATCAAAATAGTACCATAAAAATACATCAGATGAAAGAACTGAGTATTTAACTGGTACTTATTCCACATTCATTCAGGGGTTTTTATAATTACATCCTTTATCGAAAACAATACACAACGCTATGCTAATACATAGAAAGAAAGTGTAGATTTTGCATATATGCCCCTAAAGGATTGCAAACAGCAACTGCACAAAAAGCTATACTTTTTTACCTTCCTTATAGTTTATAATTGCAACTGCCATTAGATACTGATAACTGGTTTTTTTATCATTACTGCCCAAAATTCATTTGGTTTTTACTAGTAAATCCATGTTTAGACACATGTAAAGAGGATATCTTGTATTTTTATATCTAGACATGCCAGCTATTGTATTAAATGTTGGACGTACTGTTTAGTTTTTAAGACGGCAGATTGCACGTTTTTGTCTAGATAGAAAAAATACATGATAAGCGTTCTTTCCATGTATTTCTGCAGTAATTTACTTGTAGAAATTTAACAGTCTAGAACAGACTTAAATAATCAGTCATTACAACACAAAAAACATAAATAATAAAAATGTTAAATACTGGTGTAATGCTCAATAAGTGGTTCAAGTAAAACAGATAACACCCAAGTATTATAAAAACCTGGTAATACCTACAAAGGTAATATTCTCCTATAAAGGTTGTACTATATTAAGAGACAAAGGAGTCCATCCAACCATTGATGTATTGTTTATTTAGTTTAGAAATATATGTACAGACATTTCCCAAAATAAATTATAATGCCCAACAGTTTTGAAAGTAGAAACTACAGATCTCGTCCCCATCAAAACAACAACGTCTTGCTAATTTGCTAATAATAATAATACTACTAATAATGTGGAATTGCTGTTACGAGAGTTTTCCCAGAAAACCATAGCATTTTATACTAAATGATCATATCAACACTGGAATTTAGTTGCATCTGAAGAGCATTGTGTGTGACAACATGATAATTGCTCCATTTCATACACTAACTGCACATTCAAGAACCCTTCATTCTCCAAAATAAAAAATACAAATAAGAAAATACAGCAATTTGATAATATACTTCCGGAAATGCATCATCCTACTTCTCTAAATATGTTTCTTTTGTCACAATGGTAGCCATAAATGTTATTCTTATTCTAATTATTTAATGTTAAGGTTCCATTTTCAATAATAGAATAAGTCTTAAAAAATCGGAGCTTTTGAATACATCTGAGGTCTGTAAATTGGCATGTTAACTAACATTGCGTAATGTTTTATCCGATAGTAAGGGGGCCCATGATGGTGAACAGGGATTTACTTAAGCTACGTAAGGACCTATTGAACTTTGTGGATTAGATGGTAGAAAGAAAAAAATGTATATGATGTACATTCTTCCACCAGTAGGGGGCGCGTCTAAACTTTTTTAGTAATGTACAAAAAAATTGTCACATGAAAACACTCGAGCGCGTCAAAAATTAATAGTGTACATACCACACGAGTCTCTGATATTGGAGACATCTGCCGGTTTACATATGGTGGGGGAGGCTATACGGAAGGGTAGAAAACGGAATTTATTCCAGCGCGTGAGATACTTCAAACGGATGTTAAGTGAATTCCAAAGAAGCTCGCATTCAAAAGACTGAAGATTAGAACATGATGGAAGCTCGGGCGGCTTTTTGAAAATGCAAAAAAAATCGCCATTTTGAAATATTCAGCGCGTCAGATGATCATACAGCGGATTTAGCTTCATATCGTATTGACCCATAATCTGACGATAATTGAGAGAAATTTTCTTAAATCTGACGGTTTAAAAAAACTTTTTTTTTAATTTGATTTATATAAAACACAAATATTAGTAGCTAAACACAAGCAAACAACCTAGAGGGTTGTACATATCACAATGTGACATCACCGCCTATGATCTCAGTCAACTGACATGCTTCAGCTGCTGAACGCACTGAACTTTATTGATGATTTGTTCTTAATTTGACGTGTGGAAGTCGACAGATCATATTTCTTCTGTTATTTTTGAATAATTTCCCTCAAAATAGAACAAATTTGTCACCAAAGACAGTAAAATGCGTTATTATACAGGGTGTTCCTACATATATGATGTAAAGACGAAAGGGGATAATTCCTTGACTTATTTTATCACTGAAGGTTCATATAAATATAGATCAGTCAACGCTTCTTGGCCGATCTGCAGGGTGTTATAGTTCTACACTTTACAATTTAAACTTTTAATTCATAAACATATGCAAATACAAGATACAATTTTCAATGCCAGCTCTGAAAACTAATAAAAACAAGATATTATCCAAAGAAGCCAGGGCCTAGTGGATATTTTACAAATTATACTTTCATTTAACTAGGGAAAATTAATTTTTATTTTTTTCTCGGTAAAGGTCATAGATACAAAAAAATTACTAGAGACCAAAAAATTTCTAAACAAACCAGGAAATTCAATTCTTGTTTCACAATCTACCAGTGGTCCATCGAAAAAAAGTTCAAGGGTAGAAAATGAAACATGATTCCTGAAAAAAGACGCCCTGTAGAATCTCCCTACTATTGACACAACCGATGATGTAAGCTCTTCAGCGTAACATATTCCAAATTCTAATGTCTCTAAAATTGCAGGAGATATAAAGAACAACTTAAAAAATCTTGAAATTTTAACACCCTGTAAATCGGAACGAAGCTGTGGCGGACCTATGTTTGTATGACCTTTTAGTCACAAAATAAGCCAAAGAATTCCCCCCTTCCTAATTTATGTACAGTGTGATTGATTCTGCGTGTCCAAGCGTATATTACTTTTATTATTATTGGAGATACGAAAAGTGTAAAAAAACAAAAATACTCCACTTAAAATTTACATATTCAAAAAAATGAGTGATATAAAAACAAAAGAGTATCAGAAAACAAGATAATTTTTTTTAATAGAATGGTTTTCTGGAAAGTTCTTAAAAAGCTTGAAATTCTCTTTACAATGATATCAAATAGATTATAATTACTTAAGAAAGCTGCAGTAATGTTTTTAAAACCAATTGCAGAACTGTGGAAATTTAAACAAAAACAAAAGAGTTTTTCGCTTGTCCTGTCTGTCACAAAATCAGTTTAGTGAACAATATAACTTATAAGAACCACAATGCAACAAACTAATAATTACACAGCTGATGAAAAAAGGGTTTTTATTCTTTAAGATATTTTCTTTAAAATTATTTTGCGTTCTGATACTCTGTGTTTTTATATACCTTGTTTTTTTAATATGTAGCTTTATCAGAAATTGAAAGTAGAGTATTTTTACTTCTTACACTTTTTTCCTATCTCCAATAATAAAAGAAATATAGACGCTTTGACACGCAAAATCAATCACACTGCCCCTGAACTAATTCAATTGGCAGCTATGTCCAAAGTTTTTTTTAGTAAGCATAAGACATTGACAAATGAAACTAACAGTTCTATCTAGGTTTTCAGATTCGATTTTGTAAAACAACTTCTAAAAATGCTACCACAATATGGCACACCACTAAACAAAAATCGAAAAGACATTCTTATCTCAATGAAATTTGGTATCTGGCCGTTCCATGAAAATGATGATCCAAAATTAATTTTTGAAATTCGAAAACAAAATATCAAGTGTAATTTTTGGACTTAATGTCTCCCCCATGAAACATTTTGAACCCTTGCTTTATAAAACAACTTCTAAAAATGCTACCACAATATGGCACACCACTAAACAAAAATCGAAAAGACATTCTTATCTCAATGAAATTTGGTATCTGGCCGTTCCATGAAAATGATGATCCAAAATTAATTTTTGAAATTCGAAAACAAAATATCAAGTGTAATTTTTGGACTTAATGTCTCCCCCATGAAACATTTTGAACCCTTGCTTTACTTTTTTTGGTGTATCGCCCAATTTTTGTGCATTACATTACACATACATTGCGCAAAACTAAACAACCACTTGGAACAGAATCATGTGGCACAAAAATCACAATGGAGACATGGTGTGTCAATTTTAAAAATGCTTGAAATGTTTTATGAATATTTTTTTTACTTTTATTTTCCATAGGTAATGAAATGCGACAAAAAGCGCACCAATTTTGTTTAAAAAAATCTTCAGATCATGATGAGGGCCACAAAGCAAGGTAACACTCCACCGACCCATTTCAATCTTTCTTTGTTCTCCATTACCAATCATTACAATAATAACTCTGTCTTTTTTTATTGTATTTAACATATTTTTTGTAATTGTGAATAATCACCGCATGAATTACTTGAACCACAGCATATACAACGAAAAGTTGAGAGACGGCTGCTCGCTAGTGATTCGGCTTAACGCGGGTCGCCCATTTACAAGAAAAGTACTGAAGACGTCATAATTCCATATGTGGACTGTTTTTAAGCAACTTAGATTGTTTAATACAACTTTTGGCTAAACCTGTAGAACAGTAGAACCTTTGTGGCCCATTGAATATAAATGCAAACTGTATATGTATTATCCTAGGCAGATATACTCATCTTACACATATCACAACTTGTTAGAGACGCACGACAATTCGCAACGCGAGTCTGCTGTGAAAATCATATGATCAGTTGACTGGTCTTGCCGAAATTTTAACAGATTAGATTTTGAGAATGAGCCATACACAAATACACAAGGTGCAAAGTATATAAAATATTAGCTAATAAACGCATGTGAAGGTAGCAGCTATCTATATATAGTGCGATTCAATACTTTTACAAACTTTGGGGGAATGTTCTTCACACCACAGCCCAAAAAAAACTTGATATCAATATACAGTGTGTCCCAGATCGCGTGGGATTGCATGGGTAACTTTGTTATTATTAAAGATAGAGAATTGGTTAAATGGGCAATGTTTTGCAGTTTTGCTTATTTAAAATTTCCTTATGGAAATTCAAAATGTCGCATAGTCCTTAAATGTCCCATATCATCGAAATTATAAGAGATACAAAAAAAAGTTTTATATAAAAGTGGCTGTCTTTGATACGCTTAATTTAGAATTGATGTCAAAAAAAATTCAAGATGGCTACTTTTGAGGAACATTTACCAACTTCCTAAAGATAGGCGCTATATCGGATTTTTAGATTACTTGATAGATTTTTTAATTCTCTTTTCAACGAGCCATCATAACAAAAGATTGAAAATAAGATACCAGTTATATCAACGGTTTTTATAATTTAATCAAGTAGGCTGTGATGAATTAAAAAAAAACAAAACAAAATCTATTCGACCCAACAAAACAATGAAAATAATTACATTAGATGTTTAAAAAATCAGGGGCGCACTCATGAGAGGGGGGTTTGGGCATTACAACTCCCTCCAAAATTTTATATAAGTAGGCTTAAAAAAATTTTGATCTGTATAACATCACTTATTGACTATCTTATTATCCATACTTACATACCTACAAATGGTGGTATAACTACAAACTATCCCCTCGAAAAAATGTCATGCCATTATCCAGTTAAACACATTTCAAGACACTTTGCTTTATTTTACCATTGATGCATTGTCCCAGGTCACATTTTGTAGGTCAGTAGGTGGTTTATCCGCAAGAATATCGAAACTAACAGTTTTACCAGTCCGAGTATATGGACAGATGAATCTTATTTTTCTAACTGCGGAGTGTTCAAATCGACATAATGAACATTACTCGTCACAGGAAAACCTACATGTTGTAGTTTCACGCCGAAATCAAGTAATATTTTTTTTAATTAATGTATTTTATGGCATAATGGGAAGTCATGTAGTTGGACCGGTAATCTTCGTTGGATCTTTAACTGCTCACTATGATTTACAAATTCTCTAATGAACTTCCTTAAAGGATTTTTCTCGACAACGTATGTTTCGAAGAAAGGGTTGGTTTATGCTACCTACCAAGGAGCTGGCTGCTCAGGTCACAATTCACGAATTATGAGCAGTACATTAAATTATAAAAGTAAGTACTTAATTAAAAAATAAAAGTAAAGTGGAAGTAGCTACCACTACAATAATAATAATAATAATAATAATCATCATCAATGGCAATACGTTGCCTAAACTAAACTGTCTTGAAGTGTGTTTCACTAATAATGGCCAGTATTTTAAACATCTGGTGTAATTATTTTCACTGTTTTGTTGCCTCGAATAGATTTTGTTTTGTTTTTTTTTATTCGTCACAGACTACTTGATTAAAATACAAAAACCGTTAATATAACTGGTATCTTATTTTCAATCTTATGTTATAATAGCTCGTTGAAGACAATTAAAAAATCTATCAAGTAATCTAAAAATCCAATATGGCGCCCATTTAACTTTAGGAAGGTGGTAAATGTTCCTTAAAAGTGGCCATCTTGAATTTTTTTTACAAAAATTTTAAGTGGGCGGGGTTTATGCCAAAGCTGACTCATCATATAAACATTGTACATAAAAAATCGTAGGGCTGTAAACAAAAACTTGACAAAAAACTGACAGTAAAATACATATTGGTAAGATACTGTTAAAAACCCAAAATTGAATTACAGAATACTTCATTTTTCTAAATCAAATTCTGAATATTCATAGCGGCAACATTCGTAACTAAAAAAATCAAATGCACGATTTGACTCCCACATTTCTGAAAAAACCTGGAGATGTTCCTTTAAAATCTATCTACAACACTCTCTTGTACGGATTATGATTTATACTCCTAAAGTTAGACAGATGTTACTATTCTTGCATGAATACTTTGGAAGTCTAAATTTTTTGCAACAGTGAGCAATATACCAATGGCAGTACAATTAATTTTGCATTGGTGAATGTAAAATAAATTCTGTGTACAACAACACTACAAACTACTTAAATAGCAAAAACCACCACACAAGTGATAAAAAGAAAATAGAGGAGTGTTATTACCCAATGGCAAGTGTTGGGATTGGCATGTGCCATGTGCACCGTGGGGCTTGAGGTAGATCCCACATGCATGGGATAGGCGTTTCCAACCTCTCCCTTCGCGCGTAACTGCTCAAATATAGGCATCAACTCGGCCAAGTGCTCTTCAGCTACAGATGAGATGCCAACAGCAAAATTTAAAATGCAGAAAATACATAGTACTATGTGAAAGAAAATTTCAATTGTTTGCCAATGAATTTATATGCTCAATAACGGCACAAAAATGAGGCCAAACTCATTTAAGATATCACAAACTTAAATTGAGTTTCACAACATTCCACAGTGAAAACACTAACAAAAACTATCATGCAAATCATTATTTGGCAATTTTAAAAAACCCTGATAGTATTACAGTTCGCTATAAGTGTTCACATACTAACTAACATTCAACAGAACTGTAATGTGATGAAGAATTAGTCCAGCTATCTAATTACGTATATTTGTCTAAGGAAGTAAAGAATCATTGACCCTGCTCTCCTGAGGTAGTACTTTACAATACCGATACCTACCCATCTGCAAGTATGCCTTCCTAAATGGATGCGACAAATCTACAAACACTAAAAACACATGCGGGTACAACTTACGTGATTCTGTGCCCAAAAGCCTGGTTGCGCATTGTACTTATAAATATCTAAATTCTATAACAACACGTGATTTTACTGTAGATATTTATAAACACATGCAATGATATGGGTGGAACCGTGAACGAAACATGTGAAATTCCCACTGAAAAGAAGGCGGTGAAATACTATTCTAATTTCTAATGTCAAATTCCCTTCCTCAATAAAAGCTTACTGATAGTAAAAGCACAACTACTGCAACTAAAATGCCAATTATTTTACACTTTAATCCAAAAATAGGGTTGTGAATGCTGTGGATGTGTCTAGCAAACACACAACAATGGGGGTGATACAGAAAGTTAACAGAAAAATATTTAAGGGTAAATTCTTCTTTAAACACTAAATTAAAAATTATATTTGTGACTTTTTATTCGATCCAAACAGGAAAATGCATAACTCGTGAGTTTCTGTATTATTATGAATAAAAATGAATCATAATGTTGCTGTAATCCTAGCCTCGATAAGCAGAGGTTCCATGCAGTCCAAGGTCCAAAAGGAAAAAAAACTTGAAAACTCAAAACCTTTTCACGGTGCGCCTGCCATATTTCGCGCTACTCACTCCAACCCAGCGTGTTCAAGATGCATATCCGCTCCCTTGGTTTTTTTAAAGGGCCACATTCTTTCTTAATACTTGCATTTGGTTCTGCGTTAAAGTATATAGAGGAAGATATATACAGCCAACCCCCATTTTGTAGGTTATAATGATAATACATCATTTTGTGTAGTTTCCCATACTATTTACGCCATCATGTGTTTTGGAAACACAATATGACACAGCAACTGTACACTTGAAACCATATTTAGATAAATTATTGGCTGTTCTGTCATAATGAGATGATCTTTTCTTTATAACGAGGTATCTGTTTCCTTCTCGTATCCATTTTAAACTGGCTATGTAATTTCAAATACTATTTTCTACTCCTAAAATTCAGTTACTGAAAGGCGTGCTTTCCGCTTCTGCGGAAGCGCATCCCAATTTAGTTGTTTCTTAAGATTTTAAATTTTATCTGCACTTCTCGTAAAAGGGAATCTAGTCTGTCCTGTGTTGCGCATTAAGATAAATAATATCGTCCTGTTGTCTTTCCAAAAACATGCAAAGTATTACATTGACATCATTTTTTATTTGTCAAGGAATTGCATTTACTTCCATATATTATTTCAATCTCTATGGTTGGTACCCCATCTTCATTTAATTCAGCTTCCAATTCTAAGCATTTCAGATTTATCTTCCAGTCATTGATAATTCGATATACAGTTCCCAACCAATCTTTTGAGACTAATACGTAAATATAATCCTCTTCCTAATCACCTTTTGGACCTGTCCTGTAGTTTATTCAGATTACCATTAGTCATCGCAGCATTTTAAACGCCCTGGTTATGTTCTTCACATTTTGGACATACGAATTCCTGAACTTGTAATACTCAAGCAGTAGGTGACCCCAAATAGAAACTAGGTGATTTCGAAGTAACAATTAACAGCAACAGCCTTTGTTAAAAAAATAAATTGAGAAACTTAAATGATTATTATCTGGATGAGTTGCAAAATCATAAAACCACAATGTGATCTGAAAAATAAATGCCAAGTATACAGCGCCATCGAAACAATACATTCATACTGTTCGTAATAGGGAAACCAATAAACCTAATTTTTAAGAAATCTGACAAAAGGGGCAATACAGAATCCTTGCTGTCTTTAGTTGTGCAAGATAATCATATGAAAAATAAATAATAAATGCAGTTATTCGCGTACAATACATTGGGGACTGCTCTCTTCCATTCCCCCAATTGCTTTGAATTATTTTTCTAAATACAAATAGTGCTCTCCAATAGCACAATGGTAAAATTTGACATTAAAATATTAAAACAGTTTTCCACAATATTAATGTTTATAATGAAGTGCATATAAATAATACCTTGGTGATCGGCCCAGCGGTAGGAGTGCGCAGTGAATTAGCAGAAGAGCCCGAACCAGGTGTAGAGGCTGACGTTTTGGGCTTGAATGCGGTCATTGATTGAGATACTCCATCTGCCAGAATGAACTGTTCGCGCAGCTCTATATTCGTGCGACCCTTGGCTGTGTGTGCATGGTTCAGGTAAGAGGAGCAATTTTAAGGTGCCAAATACAAAAATAAGGAAAAGAAAAAAGAAAAAAACGAATTACAAAAACGTACAACATAAAACAGATCAAAAGAAAATTTAAAATTTTTTCTTAGGAGGTGAACGAAAAGGGCTGAATGAATTTAATAAGTTTAAAGAAATTGTGCAACAAGTATCATTGCGCTTGTAACTGATAAAAAGTAAAAATGCCATCGCACATAATTGATGCTAACTAAGCAATTGCTATGAATCATGATATAGGCAAAGCGACAACACTTAAATGCAAAAATTGTATAAAAGATCAAAAACGGACAGTTATAAAAATGACAAGCAAATTGGATGCAATATAAATTCTTTGTCTAAACGCCCAACCAGTTTCAACACAAAATGAACAATAAATAAATTTCACCTGCGCCACTTAGGTTGATAATAAATTAATAATGCAGGAACTGTTTAACTACTTCCACACCTGAGAGATGTTACTTTGATTATTTCCTTCATATAACTAGTCAAATAATTAGCATTGCTAGTTACTATAAGTAAATTTTGTTCTTTTTCGTCGAATCATTTTACTAAGAAAAATATCTACTTCTCATCAATTTCCAACCTAAAATTTGTTGAGTAGCAAATTGACTCAACGCATTTCTAAGCAAAACATTTGATGAAAATGTCAAATTTGAATCTGCTATTTTTATGCACTTGGGATACAACGGTTGACTAAAACACGGACGCATATCCACTTCCTTACATAAGTTCAATTTTAGATTGTTTATGAGCATCCAGTAGAAACTTTCAAAGATATTCAATGTTAAAAAGGGATGGGCACTTTAAAAATTTAAATTGATGTAATGTTGCTGTTATTTTTATAACTATAAACATAATCATAAAATAAATCAAATTCAAAATGTGTATGTGTACCATAATGTTAAATTATATACAAACAAAAATACATAAACACAAACAAAAATCCCAAAATGTATCAATAGCATTCCATACAAATTACCCTCGGAGCAGAGATTATACAAATCGAAAGTTAGCGCATAGAATGCTGTTGATTAAATTGCATGCATTCTTACCAAAGAAGCACCAAGGCTCGTGTTGCTCGGGTTTATCAGGATGAGGTAGAGGCAATACCAATGTAACTTATGTGGTTACGCACAATACATACATACAAAAGCATGATGATGATGATTTGTGTGAACATAAGACATATAGTTGCAAATGATCATAATACATAAAACAATTGGGAGAGGAAATATTAGTGGTGAAGGGAAACGAGAAGAAAAAAAACTATTAGTATATTGCAACTACAAGCCATGTATTAGACACAACTAACACGAGGATTCTCACCTTTACAGTGAGAATACTCGGGAAAGTATTATACATCAATTTGCATCTTTGCATTTTCTAAAAATGCGAAGAATAGCGTACCTTGAAACCAAATTAAAAACAATGGGGAGATTATGAAGCACAAGCTTAAGCAATATGCTCAAAGATGCGTCCTCAGGAGAGACAGTTAATTATTTGTTAATATATCATTAACACGTGATTTATTCGTTAAATGAAAGTTAACCATTTGCACATTCTTATTCAAGCTAAAGATTTAGTTCGTATAATTATGATTGTGAGTACATTATTTACTTCCCTTGCTTTAATATACATGCTTTATTTTTGTGTAAATTTGGTAAATTGAATTGACTAGAGAATTTTTAATTAGATAATCGGAATGACGACACTTACCTCGACACGGATCATTCTTCAAGAGAAATTCGTCAAGTGCTACCCATCCGCCACCGACGCGCACCATCACAGTGCTTCGTAAGATACGTACAAGACGTAACTTTTGACTATCACCAAACTAAAAGGAACCAGTTTACACATGACTTACCTACCCATTGTGATTTGACTTACCCTATACTTTCCTTCGCCAACTTGAAATACTTTGAATTTCAGTCGACACGTGCACAACATTACTAAACGTTTTACTTCATCGTGAATCTTCTGCGCATCTATGTCTGGTGCCTTTTCTTGCCAGTCTGGTCTCAATGCGGCGATAAACTCCTTCCAGTCGATCAATCCGCAGTTATTTCGGTCGAACATGTCGGCCACAGCCTTCATTTCCAATCGAGATGTGTCAAACTCTACAAAAATACTTTCGTTAAGATTTCCATATACCAAGAAGTTTAGCCCATACTAGTTCTAATGATTCCATCGATGAATTCATCCCTCGGAATTAGACCATTATTGTCCTTGTCCATTTTTCTGAATAAGTCTGTTAATCTAGATTTTTTGTGATTCATGAATTTGAGGAACTGAAAGGAATTTGTCAGATTATCAGTTTGCATTGGAAACACTGTAACTAACCCTTCTTCTCCAATCGTCCCACGAGAAGTTATCAGCTCGTTCTTTTTCTTTCAGGTATGCAAGGTGATCGTACAGTACCCGTTGGCGTTCCCATTCCAACATCCATACATTACGCCATTTATCCCATAAGTATTTAACGCGTGGCGATCGAAACTCTGGTTCCGTACTAAACAAGTTGGAACATTAATGAGTGATTGTGAGGTAGATATATACAGAGTGTTCCAATTTGTAAGCATATATACATATTTCCGACTTACCCATCAACACACTGTATATTTATATAAAACTCACATAGAAAGCATTTAAATTGTTAAGCCATATTTTCTAAATTTACACAATGTACAAAAAAAACTATGTACCTGCCAGCAGGAGGAAAACGAGGTCCAATGTGAGGAATGTTTGGATCTGGGCTAATTTCTCGACCGGGACTGGTTCGGCTGTAGAAAACACAACACATGCAACACACAATATATACTACAGTTTTACTTTCTACAACTTAAAATAGATTTTTTTTAAACAGTTCCACAAGCTAATTTACTGCACAATGCAAGTTGACTATTTTTTTTCATGGATGTTACTCCCCTTTGTTTTTCATTTTCATCAGAATGTCAATGTATTTTCAAATTCAAAGCGCCTTTATATGCACATCCCGTCTGACTTATCCCCCTATACCACTCCTAAACGGTACCATTATCAGATTATTATTTTTACAAGATATGCACTAAGTATCTTTTGTTAGTATATACATATTAACTAAAATTAAAAATGCCTGCGCTGACATTGACCTTATCTTGTATTCCCAATTTCATTGAACAAAAAATGCAAGACAAGAATCCGGAAAAAGATATGTATGTATGTATGAACTAACACAGGTCTAAGTTATGTATGATGGCTGTAAATAACCTCAAAAATGTAGCTTAAAAATGGCCATTATGATCCAATGATTCCCCTTAATCAAATATACACAAATGGCTAAGACTCTATGTAAGGTTTTGTTGCATCTCGCTTTAATTGCTTCAAAATTCAGTATATGTTGCCAATGGTTGCTCCCAAATTTAATTGAAGATCCAGATTTGCTCTTATTTGACTCTCTGAGGTTAGATTACGATCCTATGAAGTCTTTTTAGGCTGTCTTGCATCTCAGAGTGCCTTTATCTATTTGACTTTGGCCCAGTCTACCGTTCTCTTCTATTTCGCAAGATCTCACATCTCTTTTACACATTTTTTTTAATTTTTGCCCATTTGAGACACACACTTGCTCTTGCTTGACTCTCACAGCTCAAATTACAATATAATTTAGTCCCTTACTCTATAATGTGCTGGAGGTATCATTAATTGTCTCTTCATTTTTTTGTATCCTTAATTGCAAGGCTCATTCTTTGAACCTCTATGGCGTGGCCCTTCTAGCCATCCTCCTGTTCCTTAACGATTGCATTCTCTCATGGACCTAGTACTTTTTCAAAACTTTAGCTCAAATCTAGACCCTTTTGAGATTTAGATTCGCATTTATTTGACGCTTTGAGGTCGAATATAGACAATACTTGTTTAACTTTTTCCTAATATGAATTGCATCAAAGCTAATCTGAAGCTCTCTTTGATTCCCTTAATATACTGTGAAGAGGCACTCTCATACTTGCTTCTAATCTCTTAGTATGTACAGGGCGAGTTGTTTCCAATGTTTAGTATGGGGAGAGATACAAAGAATTGCCGAATTTTATGTAGATTACGTTTGCCTTTCAAAGTTTCTTCTAACTGTACAAATAAAGAAGTTATGGTCAAAAAACCGAAAAATTTAATTTTCGAAAATGCCCTTAGTGATTTTTACTTAGCTTTCTGATAGGTGCTAAAACAAAATTTTTATCACTTGTGAGTTTCGAGTAAATCACATCAACTATCTTTTTTCTTATGAACGCCAAATTAGAATTTTATGTCACTCGATAGAGAAAAAAATCACAAAACCAGTGATACTAAACACTTCGTATTTCATTTGGGAACACACTATATTTTAGCCTCGAAGTGTAGAATGTGTTATTCTTATAGCAATCATTCCATGGCAGTGTCGATGGTGACTATGCGAGACAATAAGCGAATGAATTTGGTTTCAATCATAATCATTGTAAACTTCAAGGCAACAATGCAAAATTGATTCCCAAATAAAATACTAAGTGTTTATTTAATTATTAGTATTACCAGTTTTGTATTTTTTGCACTATGTATATGACATAAAAATTCAACATAGCGTCCATAAGAAATAAGCAAGTTCAAGTGATACAAATTTTATTTTTGCAAATCAGAAAGCTGAGAAAAAATTACTTGGGTTTGTTAAAACTATTTGGTAATATGTTTTAAAATAAATTAACGCCAGCGCATTTTAAAAAATGACGTTTTTCGGTTTTTTGACCATAATTTCGTTTATCTTTTAGACCAAGATTTCTACCATGGTATGGTAGCGTTTCCTTTTTGTGTACCTTCTTTTTAAATATCTGTTTCCAATTCCACACTTTCTCAAACTTTTCTTTGATTTCTTTTTTACTCCTATAAAGTCGCTCCCCCTCCCTCCCAGCTCACATATATACAATGGAATTTAACTAGTAACTTTATATGTATTTTATTTCCAAAAAACTCGCATCTATTTAAAAAAAAAAGATTCGAAGTGTCTGTCAGCAGTAAAGTTTAAATGTAACTTTTATCTCCTAATGGGAGTAATTACATAAAATCTAACACATGCTGTGCATGTGATTTTGAATCACAAAGGAAACCCATCGAACATGCCCACCAATGATTATCATCTACATAATGCACTTGCAGTCAACATTCCAAAGCTTTAAGCAAAATGCATTACTTTCTTGGCACCCATACATCGACAGGCAACAATCTGATAGCACACTTAAGTTGTTTGTTTGACTAGTGTTCAATTCTTCTGTTGCGATACACTAAATCTGAAGGTGTATGGAACTAAAATAAATTAACCCTTACGCTTTAAATAAGAAGCTTAATGTTCAGAATTAAGATCCACCATTAAGGTGACACTTGAACATTCCAAAATTATATACACCCAGCAGAAAAGTGCAATTTACAGCCAACAATGCACACAATACATAGACTGAAGTAAGCTACAGACATTCCCAATTGGTGATAACATACTTATTTACATAAAGTCCGGAAAATGACACATTACTGGCGATGAAATAATGAAGGACGAGGCCCTTTGTATTTTAATTTCTGAGTCAAGTATAGTGTCATTTTACTGACGAGTTTTGTATTAAATTTTACCCAAAATCGTATTTTAATATAAAATTTCAATTTTCATATAACACTTTTGATTAATGTCAATCTGTTAGTGATGACAGGTGTCTTTATAGACATTTAGCAATGTGATAGGTAGGCAGGAAAGGTAGTCTGATCTGCCTCTGTCATAGAAACTAAAATTTCCTGACAAATTCATTGAACTATAAACAACGTAACTGGAAGGGAATCCATAATAGGCGACAAATGCGTACCGTTGAAGCTGTGAGACAGAATGAGGTGGTGGTATATCTATTTCAGTCACACTCATCGCGCCTAGTTTGTTTATTAGCACGCCTGATAGAAGCAGAAAATACGACTCGATGAATTTAAGTGAAATAGAAAAATTATGTCAATGAATTTAATGTTATTAGTGTGAGACAGATAAAGATACCACCACTCGTCTGGCTTCACTAATAATATGCTTGTTTCCCTTCCAGTTACGAGTATATAGTTCAATGCATAAAGTAGGCCTGAAAATGAAGGTTTCATGACGATTTTAGATCAAATAAATTACAATAAAAATGTCAATCAAGCAAAATTCATCAAAAAATCAATGTATGATTTAATGTCAACGATTTGTTTAATTGATCATTTATTCATGCTAGCATGCAAAAACGAAAGGCAAACAGTGCAATCGTACCTCTGTTTCCGCCCAAGAGTGCCATAGCCGTCGGGTGACGTTTCACGGACATCATGCTGTGATCCCCGACTGATGTGAAAAGCAAAACAAAAACAAACATCATGCAGGTGTACGAGCTTTTAAATAAATAAAGAAAACAACAGAACGTAATATATTAGGATCACCATTGATAACTGTTTTAATTCCATTTTTATTACAGGAATCTGCAAAATTTTTACCGCGTTTTTTCATTCAAATTGGTGGATAACAGAATTTAACATTCTTGAAAGTCACCTTGATTTAGTTAGTAAAATGAATAGTTCACATATTGGCTTAGCGTTATGACGTTATACATCTTTACCATAACACTTGGCATTTGGGTGAGAGAGCAAGTGAGTACTAGTTTTAGGAACCGCGGGCGATGAACTAAGAATAATGTTCTACGTTATAGGCGTTTTAAATGGAGGTTTCTGCGCTAAAAAGAGATAACAACAGGCAATGTCTGATTCTGAAGAAATGGAAAAATCAAGACAGTAACAAACATGCCTTACCTGTTGTTACCTCCATTTAAAAAACGCCTATAACGTAGAGCATCATTGTTCACCGCCCGCGATTCGTATAACTAGATAACCACTTGCTCATTTAAACCAAAATGCCGGGTGTAAGAACCGTGGTATTAATAGAAGCAATAACCCAATATGCGAACTTTACACATCTTACTTACTATATCTTATTTCCTATAAATGAATAATACTACGCAATGAACCTTTGAGAATATTCCCATAAGAAACCATAGATATGTGATTTGTTGGGTAAGTATTTTCGATTAGTGTAGTTTGGGGGAATATCTAAAAATTAGGTACATGGTGATTCTAATACCTTTTATATACTAAAACAAACATTGTGCGTCGCTTATAAATTGTGTACGACAAGCGGCTGGTGCCAAAACCAAACAGTTTTAAAAAATAAAAAAGAATTGGGTACTTACATTGGCGTCTTGGACTTGGGAATTTTTCTGGATTCTTTAGTTGCAGATTGTTTAACCTGTTTAGCTTTACAAATTCGATCAACTTCTACCTGTCGTTTTTGGGTATTTTCCATAAACTCTTTGTGGTCGGCGATTAGTTGTTCGGTACTTGGAATGTCCATAGGTAACTCCTCTTGACGTAGTGACAATAAGGTATTTTCGAGACCTTGTAACCAAGCCAAAAGTTCCTCCAGAGAATCGTCCATGTCTCTCAGTGATTGAATGTGTGATGATAACTTCTTGTACCTCTGTTGTGCCCATTGCGAGACTTCCTCCCATCGTGACTGTATTATAGTGATCCAGTGCTTAATTACGTTGACTGCATCTGGATGTGCCTTGGCGAGTACGTTATGGGCCAAGGTTAAGGTGTTGTCTTTTTCCACTTCCTTATCGTGTAATTCGCGTCTGATCTTTTCCAATACTTCCAACTGCGCATACGCCGACTCCTCATCTTCAGGTGTATTTCCTAACCAAACCGATTTATCTAGTGTTCACACAAAGTGGAATAAACTTACCCGCAAATCTAAGCTTCATTTCGGCATCAGACAGCCAATCCAACAACATATGCACAGCCTTATGTAACCTCTCAGCTTCCTTCAGTGCTTCTTCCAAGCGAGCCGATTTGCGGTGAGTCAATCGTGATACGACCTCCCAGATAGCGTTTAACTCATTCAATTGTGTTCGGATAGTCGCAGCGTCTGCCTTATTTCCTTTAACTTCCAACTCGTGTCCAGTGCGCATCACTGTTTCCATTTGCGCGTTACGAGCCTCCAATTCCTGTTCGAAATGGTGATGTTGATCGATTAAATGATGAACCGTGTCGAGATCACCATATAACGGATCCTCAGACGACAAATCCTTCTCGGCCTTTTGCAACCACTGTAACAAAGCAGCAATGGCGTCTTTAAACTGACCAGAATAAAGGAGAGCTTCCTCTAGTTTTCGTTGTATATCTACGCTCTTATTGCACACAGAGGTCCATCTGTTTTTCAACTCCACCAGCATTTGTTTTAAGACGGTCTCGTCAATCTTAGGAGCTTTTTCCTTCAGATGCTTGCCCACTTTCATGGTGTTATCGTAACTGCTTTGTTTGGAGGAGAGAGCGCGTTGGAATTCTTGGTGTTTGGCTAATCGTTGCTTTATCTTTTCGGGGTCATTAACGATTGCGTCTCTCATCACTTCGTCAAGCGATGACTCAGTATCTTCTAACCAACTCATGAGGCCGCTCCAAGAATCGTGGAATTCTCTCGCCTCCTTGTAACCAAGATCTAGCGCTCGCGTTCGTTCTGCCGATTTAGATGCAACCCTTTCCCATCGATGCTGCACGCTGATCAGTAAATTCTTGATCAGAATGACGTCCTGCTTTTGGCTGAAGTATTTTAAATGTGTGCCCTTTTTATCTAAGTTAAGCATGGTCTCCCTGTGAGCGCTGACGTCCTTTTGGAATACTTTGTGATCTTCGATTTGTGCCTGCACGGTCTCCAAAACTCTAGAAACCGGCTTCAAATTCGAAAGAACCTTCTCTGCGTTTGTTAACCAATCGACAAACGACTGCAAAGCGTCATGGAACTCGGTCGCTTCTTTAAGCGCAATCTCTAATTTTATTTTCTTGTCATTCGCACGTGACGTGACCGAATCCCATCTCTGCTTCAATGTTCGTAAATTATGTTGCAAATTGGACGCCGCATTTGAACCTTTACGCAAATATTCTTGACCTTGAGCGAGTACGGTTTCAACTTTGGGACGATTCTCCTCAATCTCATTATAAACCTCCATAAATCGCTCAAGTTGTTCACTAGCTGTCTCTGGGAGACCACCAACTGGTTTACTTGCGGCAATAATACCATCAACGTCACCTAACCAGCTAAGCAAATCTTGAATTTCCGCATTGAACTGTTGAGCTTCTCTAAGCGCGATCTCTAACTCTCGTTGTCTATCTGCAGCCTTTTGCATAAGTGCCCTCCAAGCAGTGTTCAACACGTTCAATTTATCCTGTGTTACACACGCCTCATCCGTACCCTTCCCACTTTCGATGATTTGCCGGCCAGCGTCATTTAAAGTATCAATGCTGGTTTGGTGAGCTTGAATGTCGTTAACCAAAACCTTTAACTTCGCTAACTCTATTTCCAAAATCTGTGGATCTCCGGCGACAGGTTTCAGTTCGTCCAAAGTTTGATCGGTCTTGCTGATCCACACCAGTAATTCATTAAGAGCATGCTGGAATTGCCCGAGTCGCAGTAACGCATTCTCCAACTGACGTTGGCGGTCGACAACACCCCGCAATAAATCATCCCAACGTCTATTCACTGCGGCAAGTGGCTCTTTGATAGCGGCTGCTTGATCAGCAGATGTGCGTTCAGTTAGCTCCTGAGCTTGTCTGTAATAAGAGGTTAATTTCTAAAGTCTGGAAATTTCCCAAACGTACAAATCAAGCAGATGTTTTAAATACCTGTTGATTTGTCACTCAAAATCAAGCATAAACACTACGGCGGGGCAAAAAAGCATTTTGTTTTCAACTTTTTGCCCACTACTTTAAAATATTTCGAAATATTGAAACCAAGCAAAACAATAATTAACTTGTTTTTAGTAGCAATTTTTAAAATCCTATAACAAATTAACAAAAACCCGCTTATTAACTTATTAACATTTCCTGAGAAAGCAAACTTTGTGCTAACTACAATAGTTGATGATGGTCATAGTTCTGGTTAAACAAATAAATAAATAATTCTACCTTTGGTTAAAGTTAACCAGATTTACCAATTTTACCATTATCAATGCAACTTGCTAGTTACATATCTTTTTAGGTATAGTGAGAGAGGTAAAAATGAAAGACATAAGAGTACATGTGCATTTTTGACAACTCTACCTGCTCTAAAAGGTACCTGCGCTCAGGAATACAGAGTGAGTTGTAATTTAATTCTAGTAAGTTTAGCACAAAGTTATTTTTTCTTCTTCAAAATCAGTATTAACAGGAAACTATTTAACTACATTTTTCTCCCATACTTATACGCCAAAATGCGAAATAACACGATACACTTGAAGTCATTCCATAATGCTAGAGCAAGAGCATGCATGACAATATGAATATAAAACGCCAACAAAACAGAAATTTTGATCAGTTATAGAATGACAAAATTGCATGGCAAAATCTCAAGCACACGCCATATAGATCAGCTGTAAAAAAAATTTCCCATAGCACACCCACTCGTTTAGCAATCTCAAAGTTGTAAAACCCCTTTATAAAATCATGCATTATTAACACAAAAGCAATGCTTAAATGCTCGTTTAAATGTCTTGCCTGATAAGACTCCTGTGGACCGGAAGGACACATCAAAAAAGGAAAGATACAAGTTAGAATATAAATGTCACAAGTTGAGGTTACGTTGAAAAAATACTCACCTATTTAACGCTTCAACTTTCACCATGTGGGGATCCACTTCTGACTTGAACTGCTTCAGTTGTTCTATTTGTCTTTTCACAGCGTCGATGTCTGTTCCCAATGGTCCCATTTTAACAAATTTCTTCTCTGCTTCATTCAAGAATACCATTAGGTTCTGCAACAATTCATTAAATTAACTCTTTAAGTTATCAGACTTGAAGGACCATACCTGTAATGTTTCGTGGAATTCCATAGCTTTTTCCATTGCGTCGATGAGATTTTCTTCACGTTTGGCATACAAGGCGGTAATGTTATCCCAAGCATGGTCTAGATCTTCAATATGTTTCTTTACTTCGGGTTTATCAGGTTCGCCACATAACTGCATTAATTCCTGCCCAGATGCTCTGACTTGATCCACATCTGGTTTAGTTTGGTCAATTTCATGCCTAATCTCTTGTAACGCGACCTGTTGTTGTTGAATTGTTTTCGGCTCAACAGCCGGTGGTTCTTGACTGGTGAGGGAATCTTCCAAATCACGCAACGTCACCATAACCGCATGGAGCTCGCTCCAGAATTTCTGTGCCGCATCCAAAGCGTCCTCGAGAGACAATCCTCGATCATTCGTCGCCTTTTGCACATCATCCCATAAATTCTTTAACTTATCCAATTTCCGTTTCACATCTTTAATCGCAGGATCTGCGCGGTTTCCGGCCTTATTGATCACATCGTCTGCTGCCCGTTGGACGGCGGCGTAAGCTTCTTTGCGCTTGTCCAGATCGCTGATTAACGCGTTATTGTCTTCAATTTGATCTCGAATTTTGGGAGGATGCGCAGAGATCGGTTCTTGATTGTGAACTTGATCTGCAGTATTCGTCAATGCGCGCAACATACCTTCTAATTTATCCGCAAATTTGGAACTCTCTTGCAGTGCCCTCTCGAGCGCTTGCTGACGTTCGCGCAATTCTAATTTCAAAGCACTGTATCTTTCGTTGCAACTGTCAAGTAATTCTTGCACCTTTGAGCCATCATCATCATTACAAAGTTTGACAAGAGCCTCTCCAGTTTTATTCAATTTGTCGACAAGAGGTTTGTGTTCATTAATCGACTGTACGAACAATTCATTGCGGTCTTGTTGTTGGGCGATGAGATCAGGACGCATGGCGGGCATGGCTAGCATGGATACCTGTTCTTCCATATCACTAAGCCAGTTGGACAGTACCGCATGTGTGTCGTGGAAATGTTCGGCGAGAGGTAGTGCCTGTTCTAGGATACCTAAACGATCTGAGCTTAAAGCCGAAACAGTATCCATCGTTTCGCGTAGATCTTCCATTTTTTCCCTAATTAAAGATGTGTCATCGCTCGGCGGACTTTCACGCAGAACTTTCCTGGACGTCGCCAAAACGTCTCTTACGCGACCTTTCTGACTTGAAATATCATCATTAAGGGCTTTGTGTTCTTTCAACTGCACGCGAATCAAGTCTGGTTCGGCCGATGGTTTTTCCGCGTCACGAATTTGACTCTCCACCTCTCTAAACCATTCCAACAACTCGTCTATGTCACCGGTTACTTCCAAAGCTCGCTGTTTGCCCAAGTGGATTCTTTCGGCGCGTCGTTGTATTTGCTCAGAAATTGCATCAAACCGGCGATTATCTCTAGTGACCAATCCTTCGATCGTAGCGGCGCCTTCGCCTGCGCTGGCTTGGCATAATTGCGGACCTAAGAGGTTGATTGCCTCCAGAATCGGTCTCTGTTCTTGCAAATCTAGTTCTAACCGCGCGATTTCATTTTCGTTTGTGTCGGCGGATTGAAGTACGCTCTCTGCAGTTTTCATCCATTCTCCGAGACAGTTGTGATTGTTATGGAATTGTTGCACGAGCGGTAACAGATCTTGAGCATTTTTCAAGAGATCGGCTCCACGTGACGTAAGTTCATTATATCGCCTTTGTAATGAGTCTAATTTATCTTTCAGTTGAAGTGCTTCGTCCGATGATATGTGTCGCATTAATTCGACACCTGCGTCAACTGTACCATCAACATCTTGCTGGCGACTAGAGATGTTTTCAGTCAAATTCTGTAATTCAAAAATTGGAATAACAACTAAGAGTTTGATTAGAAATTGTGATTTGGTCCTTAAATGAATACAACAACAAACAACTCACTTCTGCAATTTTGTGTCATTAAACACAATTTTGGCTATTCAACATGTTGATGCAAGAATATACAAAGATAAGTTACGTAAACGCCAATTACATAAATTTCTGCTAATGTTTACCATTTGTTAAAGTTAAAAAAGATACACTTACCGCTAAATCATCCATTTGCTCCAGTAGTCTGTCTGTATGTACTGCCAGAATCTTGTACCGACTCAATTGCTGTTCCATGTCATCCATCCAACCAGCCAAGTCTTGGTAAGTTAATACTAAATGTCTCAATCCTTGCCGGGATGATGTTAAAAGTTGGCCGACATGCTCGCTAGCTTCAACTAGATTACCATAACGATCAGTCACCTCCTGTAATTTATCAGCCAACCCACTTGCTTCGTCATCGCCAACCAATGCCATCAAATTCGACGCAATATCAGTCAACTCGCTAAAATCTGGTTTCTTATCTAATATATCATTGTGGAGAATATCATGTTCGCGTATTCTAATCTGTATTTTTTCCTCATCAGTTGGTATTAATTCCATGTCCTTCACTTTACGTTCACTGCGATCGAGCCAGTCTTGCAGAGGTACGAGCTTATCTTGGAACTGTTTTGCGACGTGCATAGCCCTTTCTAAATCGAGCGTGCGCTGTTGCGCTCCTTCAGTAAGAGCATCAAATCGCCCAATGAGATCTTTCAGTTGTTTCTCTATAGCTTTACGTTCTTTGGGTTCGGCTTCCTTGGCGATCTCATTGCCCATGCTAAACAATGATGACATGGAGTGTTGACGGTCCAGCAACATTTTCTTTAAGAACTACAATGAAAAAGAATTAAAATTAATTAAGTCTACACATATGCAGAGATTAGCAGTACCCAATGGAAGAAGGGCAAGGATAACATTTGGCAAATATAAATAAGGGAATTGTATGTATCTTTAAGAGAGAGCCGTTTTTTTCCGATTACGATATTTAAGATTACCATGTTTACATTTTTCCCAAATTTTATATTTTTTATTCTTTCGAGTCGAGTCGAGTACATATATATGTTTCGGCTATTTTCCAAACTATATGGCTGGAACATAAGAACGAAAATAATAAAAAATAAAATTTGGCAAGAACTCAAAACATCTATTATTTATCTGCATTAGATGGAGCCATCGTTACATCACCTCTACAATGAAAATAATCGAAATGTATATATCTTTAAGTGAAAACATTTTCTTGAATTCTGGCATTCAAGAAAACTGCTACTAACCTTGGCTACTTGTAGTATTGACATTAATGCTTGTAGGTAAAAACCTGATCAAGACTAATTCTCCTAAATGGAAGAGGGTAAGCGTCCCAATCAGTTACTATTTCATTTACAATAAAAATAAACGAAATTTTGCAGTCCGTGGACTAAATCAACGTGTTTTGTCTTGCATTTAAGGGAATAAAGTGTTAGTTTTTCTCCAGGAGGGTTTTAAAAGGCAATGCAAGATGAAAAGTGACATTTATTATTAAACAGTAACATTGCCCCAGAACAAACTTAGAAGTGAATCCTAAACGGGAACAACTGAGTACAAATACAATACGTTTGGAGACCATTCAATAGATGGCGCATAGTTAGCGTGCGTGTTAGTCACTAGATTAGTGCGTGTGCGCCATTATTACAATTATGCATACAAGTCGAAAACGTAAGTGTTGTGTGACAAATTGTGAAAACGTTTCCCAAAAACGGAGCCCGAATTAACTCTGGAAGAAATCGACAGAACATTTTTGCCTTGTGAACGTCATTTTTCTGACTGCCCTTTAGAATCACGAACATGAAGAGGTTTAAAGCGTTTGAAAGTTCCCACATTATATTTAGAGAAATTCAGTATAATGTGGACGTAGCTTACATAGATTGATTTTAATATTTAAATTTGGCGCCATTCACACAAAAGCTGCTAAGAACATACACGAGATGGCGCGTCATTTTTACATTATATAAAGTCACTAGATATAGAAAGTACCGCAATCATCCGCCATTTTTGGGCAAATTTGCTGCCAACTTAAAAAAATTGACAAATAAAATCTGAATAGCTGTCATTTTTTATAACCTAACTTCATAGTACTGTCATGTTTTATAAAAATATATACAGATATCTCCAAACAGATGGAACAATCCCTAACATTAAAGTTACTAGAATCTGGTAACTTCCGCCATTTTTGGGCAAAAATCATGCGTTCTCTCTCTAACACACGAGCCCAATGGAATGCGGTACTTTCTATATTTAGTGACTTTAACATTATATTACAGCTTTCATTCTAAAGTTTGTTGTTCTATGAACATTACAAGGTATCTATGATTTCACAATCAAACAACATTCTTTTTTTCAAATTTGTGTGTTGAACATTAAAATTGTTGTAACGTATTATCGAAGTACAAAAAATAGCCTGTAGGATTAACGTCTCAAACCAACTATGGTTTGAGTAAAACGGCACCCTTGGGATTAAAACACACTTTAGTCCCTTGATATATAATATACTATTTTTATTTATTTATACAGTTTCTGAAATTCTGATAATCAAGAAAACTACTACTGCAATTAGGCCAGTAAATGAACGTGGAATACGGCGATACTGTGTAATTTTCCGCGTCTCCACCGAATCGCATGAAAATTTGGATTTAGGTTCCTCTTACCCTCTACTTCAAAGGTGAACTTGAGCCCAGGGTTGCTTTTACTTGGGGGATGAATGCCACCCCTTCTCGGGGGGTAAAAAAGATATGTTCAGAATAAGTCCGGAAATTGATAAATTGAGTAATTCTAAGCAACTTTTGTTCTATAGAGTTTTTTCACTAAGTCAATAGTATTCGAGTTAATTGCGAGTGAAAATGTTCATTTTTCAACAAAAAAACTACGTTTTCAGACGGTTTTTCGCAAATAACTCTAAAAGTAAGTATTGTATCGAAAAAAGTATTCTTAGCAAAAACATAGCTTATAAACAGACAAACAAAATGGTCTATATATGAAGTCTGTAGACCCAGTAGAAGCACAGTTGTAGCTCATGAAAAGTAGGTTCTCATTCGTCAAATTCCAAATCGAGTACTTTTTAAAGTGTTTGAAAAAACCTTTCTTTTTGTTTTTAAGAAAAGTTCCTAGCATCAAAACTAAGTGAGTTACGTTCAAAATAAAGTTGGTTTTTTTTTTTTTGTAAAAATAATTGAGGAAATCACCCCCTAATTAGCACCCCAATTACAATACAAATAATCAAATTCAGTGCCGGTTTACCGGTTAGGCACGGTAGGCACGTGCCTAGGGGCGCCGACCATTTAGGGGCGCCAGCCGCCAGTGCCACCACCAGGTATCGTACGCCCACTGAATGGAATTTCCCATACCGATGTGCTTACGACTTTTTAAATTTAATTCCTTAGTGTTGTGTCATTTTTTACGACAAAGATTAACAGTAATTACACATTCATTTTGAAATGTGTACATTTACCTACTATATAACAGGATATGAAAACTGAGAAGCTGCAATTTTTGTGTCAAATTGATATACGTAATTGCAGAGCGAGACTACTATGAACTTTTCAAGAAATTCTCTCGGCAGAGTGAGACTTAATGAATTGGCACTTCTACACATGAATAGTGATATATTAGACCGCATAAATGTTGAGGAAATTTTGGATAAATTTGCTTCACAAAAGGCTAGAAAAAAAAATGTTTTAGAGAACTATGACTTTTTTATTATTTAAAAATACCTTTTTCGATTCAGTTTTAGAAAATTATTATTTTTTGACCTATTTAAAAACGCAAATAATTTATTTTTCGTGAAATTATACTGTTCAGACTAATTTTTTAATAAAGGAATTTTTTAGGTGTCGGGTGGGCGCTTAAAGGGCTGTGCCTAGGGGAGAAAATGTTCCTAAACCGGCACTGATCAAATTGTATGTATCTTTAAGGAAGAATTTTTCCTCAAATTCAGAGGTAGATAATCATATTATTGATACCACATGGAACAAGATAAGCGACCCATTCGTTTACTCTTTGATCTACTTTAAAATAAAAATAATGGAATTTGATGTATTTTTTAGCAAAATTTTTTCTCAAATCTGATATTTAAAAGAATTGTAGGTGAAACACCTGATCAAGAATAATGGTACCAAAAGGAAGAGGATAGGCATCACATTCGATCACTCCTATCTGATTGATGATCAAAATGAATTGCCGTTAATGGAGAACTGTTGGCCAAATTCCAATACTTAAAAAAACGGTAAAAGTAGGTGAAAACCCATTCAAAACACAAAAAAGTTTTATCTTACCTTTTGTTCCTGAAGCTGTGCTTTTACAACTTTGTAATCTGCAGAAGGTGCTTTTTGGTTAGCTACTAGCTCCTCAGTGTCTGTCAACCATTTGGCCAATCCGTCTAAAGCTTCTTGGAATTTGCCAGATTGTAATAGTGCAATATCTAGTCGTCTCTCGCGATCATTAATCTAAAACCAAATGATTACTACATTTTCACATACTTGCTGAATTACCTTTTCTTTTAGACTATTCCACAAATCATTCATTTTCTCTAAGTCTTTCTCCAGTGTGGTCGTATTAACGCCCGGTGAGGCGGACTGAATAAGACTCTGACCTATACGATTACAATCATCCACCATTTTGCTAAGTGGTTCGACGCTCTTGGCTCTGAATTTCTTAAAGTCTTGTTGCTGGGCTCTAATACTATCCACTTCGGATGCAACTGGTTTCATTTTGCGCAACTGCTCTGTAGTATCGCCTATGTTATCCAATACACTCGAATGATTCAAATAGAAATCCTGCAATTTCTTAAGCGTTCCTTCCAAATTTTGCTCGCGATTCCTTGCGCGTTCGTCCAACTTGCCCAATTGTTTCCGTAAACTATCCACCTGCTGTCTAGTCTGGACAGTATCGGGCGCAAAGCCACTGTCAACCAAGCGTTCGCCGGCGAACACAGCATCGTTAACGTCATCTGAAGCTTTATTAATTTTACCAATTAGGTTTCCTATGTCATCGATTTGTAGTTTAACTGTCTTGAATTCGCGACCAGGAGGTTTCATCGAATCTAGCTCTGTTTCTAAACCGGAAAGGTCGTTAGTTAGCGCTTTCACTTGATCATTAAACTGCATAACCGCAGTGGCGGCAGATTGTAAATCGGAACAACGATCGTCCAGTTTCGCATGCAACTCATTGATTCGATCTCCTAAACCGTCAACTTCGTCTTCTAAGTGATTGGCGTCGATACTATTCTCAGCAGCTTCGCGGACTAAATCAGTAGCCTGCTGGCGAACAGTCTGGTGCGGTCTTTTCAATTGGGCAACCTCATCACGTAAACTTTTTACACGATCGAGCAATTTAGGATCACGAGCAACACCACCTAATGCATCATGCGACGCCAATTTATCCTCACACCTCTCCAAACCATGCAGAAGTTCACGCAAATTTTCGTTAAAATCGGACAATTTCCTTGACTGATCCTCTAAAGCCTGCGTACGCGCAATGACATCATTATTTAACTTATCCCAACGGTCTTTTAAGTTATTCAGTTCGTTCTTAACAATATCTTTATCTATATCACACGCTGAATGGAATGTATCACCTAACGATCGCGTATTCTCGTATTCTCCCGAACGTTTCCACACTTCATTTCGAAAAACTTGCAGATCTTTCAATTGCTTCTCTATATGTTTACGTTTAAAGGATGACGGCTTTAGTGAATCTAATTTGTCTTCCGCTTGACGAAGCCAAGGTAAAAATGTCTCCAAGGTTCTGTAGTACTTGCGGCAGTGTTCCTGTTTGACAAAATTTGTTAGACAAGTGTCATAGTTCATGTTAACTTATAGCTTGTGAAAAACTAAAGAGCACTTATAAAAATCCAATAAATATGTTCATCAAACCCTTTCAAGTAGCTAACTTAAAGTATAGTATAGCTTTAATTTGATTAAATGACAAAGGTTGCACATTTAATTAAAGTTAAGGGTTGTGAATTTGAGAATCTGCAGTTTCCCTTAGTCTGAAAAATGAATAGATCAGCCAATCGAATTGATTCAACTCGATAGGTGTTTCGAAATTATTTTTGTATTTTGACCTTGAATTTGACTTCAACTCCAGGTTGAAAACTAACGCTCTTTATAATACGTATCAACTTACCATACATGTTTGAAGTCTGGTCTGCCTATCCATAGTTTCCTTTCTAAGTTTATCCCACTGTTGTTGTATTTTATCGACATCCCTTTGTAACGTTCGACTATCAGACTTGCTGTTGCGCGAGATCATATCTCTTCCTTTGTTTAACAGCATAATCACCTCATGCTCTCTTGCTAAGACCTCTCTGTAAATCGGTTCATGATGCGCCAATTGTTGTTCCAACACATCACGATCGGCCGAAATGAGTAATCGCTCCGATAGCGATCCAAGCTCCTCAGACAACCATCCTAAAGTTTTCGCGCACGACGCCTCAAACATCCTGCCGTCACGAAGAGAGCCCTCGATCTCCGCCTTTCTATGGTCCAATTTCTTCTGCAACGCATTGTATTGTCGTCCGATGGATGCCAGCTTGGCTTGAATATCAGTTCGGGACGCCGGATCGCTAAGCACATTGCAAAGTTGAATTCCGGCCGCTTCCAGGTCTGCCAATAGAGGACGTTGTCCCTCCAGTTGTCTTTCGAAATTTTCAATTTTGCGCAACTGTTCTTCGGGATCTCTATCCAAAGGTAACTCGTCAAGATTATCAGATATAGTTTGTAGGGCTTCACGTAAACGGGTATGCTGTGCATCAAACTCCCTGCTAGTGTCGACTGCTGCTCCTAAAGAATCAGCTCGCTCATCCAATTTTCCTAAAACAATCCGACGTGGTCAAGTACTTACACTATTGATGCAATATACCTAATAAATCGGACCATCGTTGTTGTACATTGGTGAGTTTGGTGTTCACCTTTTGACCATCAGGTGACCGAGGATCTAAGTAACTTAGGACTGAATCTCCAACATCGATTAGATGTTGCAATTGTGGTTGTTGTGTACGGAATTCCTCACGTAATACTTGCACCTGCTGTACTTGAGACTGGACCATACGAGAGTCGCTTGAAATCGGTCCCAGAACTGTTAGCATTCTTTCCTTGGCCGATAACCAAGACGACATGGATTCGTGGGTGTCGAGGAACTCTTTCATATCTTCCATGAATTTTATTCTAAACGGGATCGCTTTAGTCACACAGTTGTCATGACAGCGTTTGTGATAAATGAAAATAAATTAATTTATCGATTAATCGTGAAGGTCCAATAATGATCGAATAATTAATTATTATTAATTATAGTAATTCATTCATTATTTATAATTCGGCAACCAACATGAGATTTGATAAACCCATGATTAACACCAGTCATATAAGATCAACAAGATCAATAAAAATAATCAAGATGGTTTATCAGTCAATCCCCAAAGACGTCATCCTATTGTACAGATACCTACTTAGCTTGCTAGTTATTGATTAATCAATAAATCATTCTTTTGTAAATTTAACAGTCATAGATTAGTGGATAAGTTACTACATTAATGGTTTCTTTCACCTCTCTTCTAGTATAAAAACAGTCACGTCAATCATCGCAGGTAGCCGCCCACTGCAAAACTGCCCGTGAGGAGTACACAAATTATGCTATTATATTTTCACCTCTATCTAGCCCATGAGAAGAAATCATAAGTTTTGCAGGGGGCGGCTACCTGCGACTGTTTTTATACTAGACGACGTGTAGACACGAGCTTACCTATCCTTGCAGCGATCATTTAAGCTCTTCCATCTAGACACCACATCTTCAAGTTCATCATTCAGATTATCTGCACCGAGCGCTCCCGGTTTTCTTCTAAGCAAATCTTTGACTTGAGTTCGCGTCGAGTCGAGTAATGATTGTTTTTCGTACAATTCTTCCATAATCTGTCTGATCTGTTTCACGCTCTTATCGGCCTCCTCCTTCGTGTTGGGTACTATTTCTTTCGGCAACTGTCTCTGCACTTTATCCAAGAACGAATCCAGAATTTTCAAATTGTCTAAATGTTTTTTAACTTCGTCCCTAGTGCTGTCTATTTCAGATTGGCGATCGCTGATTTTAATGCCGAGCAGAGAGTATCGATTATTAATTTCGGAAAGCTGCTGTTGAATTGGCGATAGTTCTTCAAGGTGGAATCCGTCCTGGCTGGAACGGCGTGATGAAAATCCACTGGATCCACCAGGAGATATCGGTGATTGCATACTAATTCCCTTGGTAGGCGAAGGGGATCGGCCGTCTTGTGAACCGCGTCTTAATGGGCTGACTGCAATAGTAGTACGTTTCGTTGGACTATACGCTTGCGTTCGTTTTTTAGTTGGAGAATCTGGCCTTTCGCTTTTGACTAAATTATCGTACGAATTACCTACATCGTTGACTTTATCGATAGTGACTGCGTAATCTCTGTATTCTTTCGCTATCGGTTTCAGCTCATCATTCTGCAGTCGTAAAGTTTCCATATCGAGCGCAACAATTTCCAAACGAGTCATTCTAGTCTCCATTTTGGTTAACCATTCCGATACCTGAAGGCGTAGACCCTCATAGATATTCAATTGTTCCGCGCGTTGCAAGGATAACTTGTGTTTCTCATCAAGAAGACTATTCAGTTCTTTCCACTGGTTCTCCATGGCCTTAATTCTATCCCGAACTGGTGCAGTATCGGTGACGTCGCGTTTGTTAACCAGATCTTTACCGTCACGAATTGTGCTATCAAATAGCTCTCTCTTCCCGTCTCGATTTGCCGCGATATCGCTCATACGAGTTGTGTATTCCTGTATGCTCAGTTTGGCAAAATCGCGCGAGTCTAACAGTTCCACGATACCGGAATACCACTGCTCAAACTGTGTGGAGTGGGTGAGAAACACGCTCAAGTTGCTGTTAACATCTTCCAAAAATTCTGCTCGTTTTTGAGTTCGATCAAATAATTTTTCAAAGCGGACTTTAACATCGTTTAATTTTGTTTCGATTTGCTTGGCGACGCGCGCATTGCTCGTCGAGACGATTAACTCACTCGCTGATAAGTAGACGGAATCGATCGATGAAATATGTGTGTCGATATCGGATTGGAATACTCTGTGTTCTCGCAATTGCTCCTCAAGTCGGTCTTTGATTAACGAAGCTGGCCTTTGTAGATTTTTGAATTGATTTTCTGCCGAGTTAAGCCAGTTAACGATACCGTCGAGCGCGTCTTGAACGCCTTGGGATTGTACCAAAGCAGTATCAAGTTCTTGGCAACGTTCGGCGAGTGCATTTCCGAGCTGTTTGTATTTTTGATCCAATTCAATTACGGGTTGTTCCAGACGAGACATTTCAACAGGTGACAGTTGGCCCTCTAAAGAACGTAGCAGCGAATCCAGTGCCTATATTAAATAAATGTGGAGCATTAGTAGAGTGGTGGGAGAAATTTTGGTGCCTTTGTATAAATACCTGTTTGATGTTATCAATTAAGCGTCCATTCGCAATAAATTCATTATTAAGGGTTTTCGCCTTATTAAGTTGATCTTCTACACCTTTCGGATCTCCAGCGATAGGCTCATTGAGAACTTTATTCACTTTGGGCTCAACATCTCGTAACCACTGCCGCGCCTTGTCAAGAGCATCAGTATAGTCACGCTGGCGACTGCCCACACCAGACAGACGATCCGATAAGTTGTTGGCTCGGTGTAGCAAATCTCGGTACTGTTGGGTTACATATGAGACTTCGTTTCGTATGGGGGAGTCTTGAGAAGATAAAGGTTCAATGTGAGGTAAACGCGAAGGAAGCGAAGTACGGAATTCGTTTAAGACGTTGAGATATTCCTAAAAGAAAATGTTAAGAACATGTTTCGTAACGCGTTTGCTAATACTTTTGATTCGTCGAAGAATTTCTGAGCAGCCATGGTGATGAAGCGTAAATCGGCTTGGTGGGCAATAACGTCGGATACAAATTCCTTGGTGCTATCAGTACTAGAATCTAATTTATGCAAGTCACTCAAAGAACGTTCTTTTTCTTCCAATACTCTCCGCGCTTTGTTTAACCAAGTGGAAAAGTTGCTCAATTCACCTTTGAGCTTAAACAGCTCGTCTCTAGCAGCGAAAAGTTTTTTCAACAATCGTTCTGCACGGTCAACTGACTTATCATATCTTAACTTGAGATTCCTGCCACTCTTCTCTAGAGCAGACACCTCGCTCTTGGACAAAACGTCACCACCAGTAAGTACAAGTTGTCTTACTTGATCACCACAGTGCGACACTTGGCTCGCATGCTGATCTAAGTCGTCTTTGACTTGCTTCATTGTGTTTATCTGATTTCGAAGCTCCTCCTCACTTTCACGAACGACACTTTGAGACGATATTCTCCCTTCAACCTCGCTAATCCACTTAAGCAACTTTGACAACATATCGTCACATAACTTGTATTTTTCCTCCACCGCTTGCTGTAATATTTGAAAATATTAATAGTACCAAGTCAATTACTTGCGAGTGTCAACTTATTAAAAAAAATGTCATCTTACCTGTGCAACATTTAAAATAAACCTACATGAATCGAGTAAAAACTTAATTCTAAAATACCTAGGATACCTACACTTAACTTAATAATCTAGCGGTAAAATATTCTGTCTTAATTATGCAGTGCAGCCACACAGCAAAGCTAAGACCCTAAACCTAACACATGCATATTCAAGCACACACAAAAAATGGTCTGTTAGTACAAAATAATAAAATCAACACATGGATTTTATAGGTACTTCAAATGAAAGAAACCTGTAAACAAACTTTAGAATTAATGAAAACAACACACCTAAAAATTATAACTAAACTCAGTTTTGTCACTATTTTTTCAGGTGACAAAGATTGATGATTACCAAAACTGAATGATTATGATTGAAGAAAAATAGTGACAAAATGACAAAATCTTAACGTATACAATTGATCCAGTAGCTCTACTCATAAATTAAAATTAAGGTAACTACATATTAAAAAAATTAAGTGTGTGTTAATCTGTTTTAAATGAGAAGGTATAAAATAGAGATGATCGAAAAGTTGACATGAATATGCATTAATTTGTTAATGCAATATTTAATTCGCAATTTCTTTACGAATTACTAGTATTAGGCATCAATTATGAAGCGGTTGTTACTAATTTAGTGCGTTTGTGCAATCGGCTGTCATAATGCCAGTATCTGCACTCATACATGAGTGTACATGAAGTAGGACCAGCGCACAATTATCAAAAGCTCCCTCGATATCAGCTGGAAAAAATTAAACTCGTTTAAACATCGTGAAGCATTAAATTGCGATGAAAATTCTTTGTTTTGATACCTTCACCCAAAAACTCTTGCAGTATTGGCATGTGTGTGGAATACAAGGAAATCAATCCAATACTACAATTGAGGCAATTATCCATTTATTTATTACAACTTAAGGTTTGGATTTAGAGAGTATAGGCAACTGGTGATGCACATGTAATTCAATGGGGCGTGCATTGCCTCTGAACTTCATTCACCATTCCATAAGCAAGGGGTGTATATGATCGGAAAAATATGCATTAGATATAAATATAAATATAAATAAAAATATAAACTGATATTTTGTCCATTAATATATGTTTAAAAAATCCAGAAAACATGCGTCAAAAGAGTTCATAGTTTAGGAATTAATTGCAAAAATTAGGGAGCATTTTAAGCAATACGAGTATATGGGATCGGTAGCGTGAATACTTATCTATATTTTGGCAATTCATGTGAAGCTCAAAAGTTTTCATAAAAAAAGTGGTGAATGAAGTTCTGAAAAGGGCATGTAAACTGGAGAAATGGAAATAAACTACGCAGCTGTGACTAATATCGCGGTCAACAGTGTAGCTTCTTTCTCACAGAGGGTGCCACCAAGAGTTTTATGAAATCAGTAAAAAATACGATAAAGTTATGAAATAGGTAAGCGCTTTTATCTTGCGATGGAGTTGTTCTTACTTTTTAACTAGGCTAGTACTAGTACTGTGTAATGGGGATAATAAAAGACCCAAAATTTACGAGCAAAAAAAAACTAGCAGGCTATGTAAGTTGCCTATGCTAAACCATTTAGCGATTCTCTTTCAAGGTTGAACAGAGCGTGCGTGTAATAGAATTTGCTGACAGCAAGAAAAAGATCGTTCACTGGTATATTTTTATTTTGTCAACTACTTGCTTCGAAATTTATTTGGTTTCTCTTTCCTATTCATTGCAAAAGGTACCTCCTCTACCTATCGTTTTATGAAATAAATAATAGAAATGGGGATATGTAACATTCCTTTACAACAAATATCAAAATTTTACGTAATTTTTAGAACAAAGGGCTGTTGTATATTGTTGTTGATGTCTGGCAAGATGCGACCTTGTGTGGGTGTTTATTTGTAATGCGATTTGTTTGACAGTCTTCCCTATTCTTTATCTTTGCTGATTGCAGATTAAAATACCGTAATTTATAATCCATACCTTGTTGCAAATTAAATTTTTTGAACTTCAATAGTTCCATTGAATAAAGCTCTTTATTCAATGATAGTACCTATTACATATTAGTATTAGTTTAGTCAGTTTACTATGTGTAATAATTGACCTATACAGGGTGATTCAAATTCAAAGGCCACCATGGGGATCTCGGGAACTGTAAGAGATAGGTAGAGGTAGTTTACATTTGACAAAGTTACCCTTGATGGTAACATCATCTATTTTTAATAAGAAATAACGTTAATTCGTAAAAACGCAAGAAACTACTTACGTACGCAAAAAAGATATTTTACAAAAAATTAAAAGTTAAAGTTAAAATTAAAAAATTGATGTGTACATTTTTGAAATCAGAAAAAAATTCTCTATCAAATTACACAAAAAGTAAAAATTACTTCCATAAGAAACAAAGTTGATGATAGTTAACCGGAGACGAAACGTCAAACTTCAAATTTAAAAGTAGCATCTTGTAGAGGGAAAAAAGTGGTCATAATAATGTGTCATTTATTATTAAATATCTTTTTGCACTCCTTCGTTCTAAATCGCGTTTTCCCAATAAACACGAACGTCGGGAACGTCCATTTTACAATTGACTATCTACTTTCGCGCACTAGTGCCTAAAAATTCAACGAAATTATCTATTTAGTGCGGATCATAAACTAAAAAGTAGTATGATGGAAGAGTAAAAAATAAAAAATAAATACACTTTACATCATTCCCTGTAGTCCACGGGCAAAAATAAGCGTAAACCAGAAGTTTTGAACAATAAATTGACATTTTAAATTTCTACTTTATCGGCATAGAGGACTTGATTTTTTCAAAAGAATTATAATGTCGCGAAAAGGATTTGAATTTATATAAATTCGATTTAACTAATCCGTGCAAAAAATAAAATACATTCATTAGGCGTGAACAGTATTGTTTTGATTCGCGCGAGATGCGTCGCTCTGCGCGTTGCCATTCGCGCCGCCAACTTCGCGCTATCTTCAATATAACTGTTCCGCACTAATAATGTAAATAAACTATATGCAGATATTTGGACTGGAAGTTTTGACATCACCAATAGATTAGGTTCTGAAGTACCCTCTTCGAGCACTTCGTTCAATGTATTTGCTTCGACTTCACCCAATAGATATGTCTTGTCCAGTGCAATTCATTTTGTCTTGGAGAGTACTTTCTTCCCAAAAAACGTCTTGGAAAAAATGAATGTATTGGTTGATGAAAACTTTAAGACCGAAACATCTGATTGTTGAAGGGGAGTACTCACAAAGGCAAATGATCGCCTTAACGGAGCATATCTAATTGGGAAGTCGATGCGGGACTATCGAATTATCGAAAGAGAGTACTGCATAAAGCGCAACGCCCTGACGAGCCAATTCTACTGGTCGATGTCAAAATTCAGTGCAAATCATCTGCACAACGGAAGGAGGGTTACTGTCAAGGGGTGAAACGACTTCTAATCAAGACGAGGCACATCCACTGGCATGTGAAAATTTTATTTGTAAATATTCGAAAAGTTGGCAGGAATGCACCACAAAGGGAAAAATGTAACTATTCTGAAAATCTGGTCTCTAGGTTCTTGATTCTTCTTGCACTTATATATATACCTCAGATTTTAATGTATGCCAGGTCACCTTTAAATGTTATTTGATGTATAAGTCCCCTCGACTATAGCTATCAATAAACGCATCGGAGCTTGCTACTACCTAATATAACTAGAGACCGATTTAATGCTTTTCTACATTCCGTAAATATTCCCAGTAAGAAAAAATCTATTGCAAATGCGTTACTGCAACATCACATAGTGATGTGTGATGTTAGCTCTTTAGTTGCAATAACGTGTAGAGGATGTTACCGCAATGCCTTATGTCCGCGTCAGGGACGTTAGTTTTGTAACGTTTAAATGTTAACGTGTATGTAACGTTTCCAGTTGGCATTATAGACACATTACTTCAACGTTATTTATTTTACTTCTAGATTACACAATAAAAACATTTTTGGTAAAAAGGATTACAATTTGATTCCTTATTATTGGAAATCGAATTTTGTTTTCTTTTATAGTGCAAGGGGTGTTATTAGCTGATAACCCTACATTTCCCACTCGATGCACTACGCGAACACACGTGCCTTACCTGGGATTCGAACCGCTAACCATTGAGAGTCGATATCACCAACCCGCGCGCCGGACCAACTGAGCCACTCGGTACTCAGATCTGCGTTTAGGGAAAATATAACCCTTCTTAAATCTGTCATGTAGTCGTGCTATTAAATTTTATAAAACAAATGTTGCTCGCAAATACAGATAAAAAATGTTACAACAATTTATTAAATACATTACCTGATAAATAGATTCAAGTGAAGAAGCGACAATCATTTCAGTTTGCCTGTTTCCCTGTATACTGAAAGTTACACATATTAACATTTTACGTGAAAAATAATTAAAGGAATTAACGTAAAGGACAGATAAGGGTTGCCATAAATGCAGTCAGGTAGTGCGGAGATTCGGCACAAGTATTTCTCTTATTATTCGCGTGTTTTGTGTAAGCGCGCACGTTATAAACAATGGCGAGCAATATTATGTATATATTTTTGTTGATACTCTCCCTTACATTTTTAAATGTTTAAATATAGGAAAATGTTATTGCATACGCATGGAAACCAATTCCATCTGTTTCTGCCCCCGCACTTGACTATGATGATCATGACAAACACGTTTATTGGTTGTTAAACGTACCACGTTTCTTGATTATTACAATTAAAACGTTGCTCCTATGTGTATTGAGTCACGTTTAAACAACGGCAAAGACGAAAAACAAAAGCGTATGGCAGGAACATCACATTTTAACGTTCAATTATCAGTCACAATTAAAACGCCACAAAAAATTATGTCAAACGAACGCCATCTACTAAACGTTAAGAAGATGAATAACAAGAACTCGTTACATTCACGTTTAAAGAGTGATGTTATACTACTAACATGCGTTAAAAGTCACTATAGTGTACACGAATTAAATGTAGCTATCAAAACATTGGTTAAATGTTACGGCAATGTACCAACTTAATGTTTATAAACCCCTCTGTTGTGACGTTACAAAACGTCCATGTTACGTTCCTTTGTTACTGGACAGGGACATCACATTTTAACGTTCAATTAACAGTCACAATTACAACGTTACAACAAATTATGTCACACTAACGCCATCTACTAAACGTTAAGAAGATGATAACAAGAACTCGTTACATTCACGTTTAAAGAGTGATGTTATACTATTAACATGCGTTAAACGTCACTATAGTGTACACGATGTAAATGTAGCTATCAAAACGTTGTTTAAATGTTACAGCAATGTACCAACTTAATGTTTATAAAACCACTCTGTTGTGACGTTACGAAACGTCCATGTTATGTTCCTTTCTTACTGGG
>NW_022170249.1:29500368-29618203 GCF_008802855.1 Photinus pyralis
TTAAAAAAATTGACAAATAAAATTTGAATAGCTGTAATTTTTTATAACCTAACTTCATAGTACTGTCATGTTTTATAAAAATATATACAGATATCTCCAAACATGTGGAACAATCCCTAACATTAAAGTTACTAGAATCTGGTAACTTCCGCCATTTTTGGGCAAAAATCATGCGTTCTCTCTCTAACACACGAGCCCAATGGAATGCGGTACTTTCTATATTTAGTGACTTTAACATTATATTACAGCTTTCATTCTAAAGTTTGTTGTTCTATGAACATTACAAGGTATCTATGATTTCACAATCAAACAACATTCTTTTTTTCAAATTTGTGTGTTGAACATTAAAATTGTTGTAACGTATTATCGAAGTACAAAAAATAGCCTGTAGGATTAACGTCTCAAACCAACTATGGTTTGAGTAAAACGGCACCCTTGGGATTAAAACACACTTTAGTCCCTTGATATATAATATACTATTTTTATTTATTTATACAGTTTCTGAAATTCTGATAATCAAGAAAACTACTACTGCAATTAGGCCAGTAAATGAACGTGGAATACGGCGATACTGTGTAATTTTCCGCGTCTCCACCGAATCGCATGAAAATTTGGATTTAGGTTCCTCTTACCCTCTACTTCAAAGGTGAACTTGAGCCCAGGGTTGCTTTTACTTGGGGGATGAATGCCACCCCTTCTCGGGGGGTAAAAAAGATATGTTCAGAATAAGTCCGGAAATTGATAAATTGAGTAATTCTAAGCAACTTTTGTTCTATAGAGTTTTTTCACTAAGTCAATAGTATTCGAGTTAATTGCGAGTGAAAATGTTCATTTTTCAACAAAAAAACTACGTTTTCAGACGGTTTTTCGCAAATAACTCTAAAAGTAAGTATTGTATCGAAAAAAGTATTCTTAGCAAAAACATAGCTTATAAACAGACAAACAAAATGGTCTATATATGAAGTCTGTAGACCCAGTAGAAGCACAGTTGTAGCTCATGAAAAGTAGGTTCTCATTCGTCAAATTCCAAATCGAGTACTTTTTAAAGTGTTTGAAAAAACCTTTCTTTTTGTTTTTAAGAAAAGTTCCTAGCATCAAAACTAAGTGAGTTACGTTCAAAATAAAGTTGGTTTTTTTTTTTTTGTAAAAATAATTGAGGAAATCACCCCCTAATTAGCACCCCAATTACAATACAAATAATCAAATTCAGTGCCGGTTTACCGGTTAGGCACGGTAGGCACGTGCCTAGGGGCGCCGACCATTTAGGGGCGCCAGCCGCCAGTGCCACCACCAGGTATCGTACGCCCACTGAATGGAATTTCCCATACCGATGTGCTTACGACTTTTTAAATTTAATTCCTTAGTGTTGTGTCATTTTTTACGACAAAGATTAACAGTAATTACACATTCATTTTGAAATGTGTACATTTACCTACTATATAACAGGATATGAAAACTGAGAAGCTGCAATTTTTGTGTCAAATTGATATACGTAATTGCAGAGCGAGACTACTATGAACTTTTCAAGAAATTCTCTCGGCAGAGTGAGACTTAATGAATTGGCACTTCTACACATGAATAGTGATATATTAGACCGCATAAATGTTGAGGAAATTTTGGATAAATTTGCTTCACAAAAGGCTAGAAAAAAAAATGTTTTAGAGAACTATGACTTTTTTATTATTTAAAAATACCTTTTTCGATTCAGTTTTAGAAAATTATTATTTTTTGACCTATTTAAAAACGCAAATAATTTATTTTTCGTGAAATTATACTGTTCAGACTAATTTTTTAATAAAGGAATTTTTTAGGTGTCGGGTGGGCGCTTAAAGGGCTGTGCCTAGGGGAGAAAATGTTCCTAAACCGGCACTGATCAAATTGTATGTATCTTTAAGGAAGAATTTTTCCTCAAATTCAGAGGTAGATAATCATATTATTGATACCACATGGAACAAGATAAGCGACCCATTCGTTTACTCTTTGATCTACTTTAAAATAAAAATAATGGAATTTGATGTATTTTTTAGCAAAATTTTTTCTCAAATCTGATATTTAAAAGAATTGTAGGTGAAACACCTGATCAAGAATAATGGTACCAAAAGGAAGAGGATAGGCATCACATTCGATCACTCCTATCTGATTGATGATCAAAATGAATTGCCGTTAATGGAGAACTGTTGGCCAAATTCCAATACTTAAAAAAACGGTAAAAGTAGGTGAAAACCCATTCAAAACACAAAAAAGTTTTATCTTACCTTTTGTTCCTGAAGCTGTGCTTTTACAACTTTGTAATCTGCAGAAGGTGCTTTTTGGTTAGCTACTAGCTCCTCAGTGTCTGTCAACCATTTGGCCAATCCGTCTAAAGCTTCTTGGAATTTGCCAGATTGTAATAGTGCAATATCTAGTCGTCTCTCGCGATCATTAATCTAAAACCAAATGATTACTACATTTTCACATACTTGCTGAATTACCTTTTCTTTTAGACTATTCCACAAATCATTCATTTTCTCTAAGTCTTTCTCCAGTGTGGTCGTATTAACGCCCGGTGAGGCGGACTGAATAAGACTCTGACCTATACGATTACAATCATCCACCATTTTGCTAAGTGGTTCGACGCTCTTGGCTCTGAATTTCTTAAAGTCTTGTTGCTGGGCTCTAATACTATCCACTTCGGATGCAACTGGTTTCATTTTGCGCAACTGCTCTGTAGTATCGCCTATGTTATCCAATACACTCGAATGATTCAAATAGAAATCCTGCAATTTCTTAAGCGTTCCTTCCAAATTTTGCTCGCGATTCCTTGCGCGTTCGTCCAACTTGCCCAATTGTTTCCGTAAACTATCCACCTGCTGTCTAGTCTGGACAGTATCGGGCGCAAAGCCACTGTCAACCAAGCGTTCGCCGGCGAACACAGCATCGTTAACGTCATCTGAAGCTTTATTAATTTTACCAATTAGGTTTCCTATGTCATCGATTTGTAGTTTAACTGTCTTGAATTCGCGACCAGGAGGTTTCATCGAATCTAGCTCTGTTTCTAAACCGGAAAGGTCGTTAGTTAGCGCTTTCACTTGATCATTAAACTGCATAACCGCAGTGGCGGCAGATTGTAAATCGGAACAACGATCGTCCAGTTTCGCATGCAACTCATTGATTCGATCTCCTAAACCGTCAACTTCGTCTTCTAAGTGATTGGCGTCGATACTATTCTCAGCAGCTTCGCGGACTAAATCAGTAGCCTGCTGGCGAACAGTCTGGTGCGGTCTTTTCAATTGGGCAACCTCATCACGTAAACTTTTTACACGATCGAGCAATTTAGGATCACGAGCAACACCACCTAATGCATCATGCGACGCCAATTTATCCTCACACCTCTCCAAACCATGCAGAAGTTCACGCAAATTTTCGTTAAAATCGGACAATTTCCTTGACTGATCCTCTAAAGCCTGCGTACGCGCAATGACATCATTATTTAACTTATCCCAACGGTCTTTTAAGTTATTCAGTTCGTTCTTAACAATATCTTTATCTATATCACACGCTGAATGGAATGTATCACCTAACGATCGCGTATTCTCGTATTCTCCCGAACGTTTCCACACTTCATTTCGAAAAACTTGCAGATCTTTCAATTGCTTCTCTATATGTTTACGTTTAAAGGATGACGGCTTTAGTGAATCTAATTTGTCTTCCGCTTGACGAAGCCAAGGTAAAAATGTCTCCAAGGTTCTGTAGTACTTGCGGCAGTGTTCCTGTTTGACAAAATTTGTTAGACAAGTGTCATAGTTCATGTTAACTTATAGCTTGTGAAAAACTAAAGAGCACTTATAAAAATCCAATAAATATGTTCATCAAACCCTTTCAAGTAGCTAACTTAAAGTATAGTATAGCTTTAATTTGATTAAATGACAAAGGTTGCACATTTAATTAAAGTTAAGGGTTGTGAATTTGAGAATCTGCAGTTTCCCTTAGTCTGAAAAATGAATAGATCAGCCAATCGAATTGATTCAACTCGATAGGTGTTTCGAAATTATTTTTGTATTTTGACCTTGAATTTGACTTCAACTCCAGGTTGAAAACTAACGCTCTTTATAATACGTATCAACTTACCATACATGTTTGAAGTCTGGTCTGCCTATCCATAGTTTCCTTTCTAAGTTTATCCCACTGTTGTTGTATTTTATCGACATCCCTTTGTAACGTTCGACTATCAGACTTGCTGTTGCGCGAGATCATATCTCTTCCTTTGTTTAACAGCATAATCACCTCATGCTCTCTTGCTAAGACCTCTCTGTAAATCGGTTCATGATGCGCCAATTGTTGTTCCAACACATCACGATCGGCCGAAATGAGTAATCGCTCCGATAGCGATCCAAGCTCCTCAGACAACCATCCTAAAGTTTTCGCGCACGACGCCTCAAACATCCTGCCGTCACGAAGAGAGCCCTCGATCTCCGCCTTTCTATGGTCCAATTTCTTCTGCAACGCATTGTATTGTCGTCCGATGGATGCCAGCTTGGCTTGAATATCAGTTCGGGACGCCGGATCGCTAAGCACATTGCAAAGTTGAATTCCGGCCGCTTCCAGGTCTGCCAATAGAGGACGTTGTCCCTCCAGTTGTCTTTCGAAATTTTCAATTTTGCGCAACTGTTCTTCGGGATCTCTATCCAAAGGTAACTCGTCAAGATTATCAGATATAGTTTGTAGGGCTTCACGTAAACGGGTATGCTGTGCATCAAACTCCCTGCTAGTGTCGACTGCTGCTCCTAAAGAATCAGCTCGCTCATCCAATTTTCCTAAAACAATCCGACGTGGTCAAGTACTTACACTATTGATGCAATATACCTAATAAATCGGACCATCGTTGTTGTACATTGGTGAGTTTGGTGTTCACCTTTTGACCATCAGGTGACCGAGGATCTAAGTAACTTAGGACTGAATCTCCAACATCGATTAGATGTTGCAATTGTGGTTGTTGTGTACGGAATTCCTCACGTAATACTTGCACCTGCTGTACTTGAGACTGGACCATACGAGAGTCGCTTGAAATCGGTCCCAGAACTGTTAGCATTCTTTCCTTGGCCGATAACCAAGACGACATGGATTCGTGGGTGTCGAGGAACTCTTTCATATCTTCCATGAATTTTATTCTAAACGGGATCGCTTTAGTCACACAGTTGTCATGACAGCGTTTGTGATAAATGAAAATAAATTAATTTATCGATTAATCGTGAAGGTCCAATAATGATCGAATAATTAATTATTATTAATTATAGTAATTCATTCATTATTTATAATTCGGCAACCAACATGAGATTTGATAAACCCATGATTAACACCAGTCATATAAGATCAACAAGATCAATAAAAATAATCAAGATGGTTTATCAGTCAATCCCCAAAGACGTCATCCTATTGTACAGATACCTACTTAGCTTGCTAGTTATTGATTAATCAATAAATCATTCTTTTGTAAATTTAACAGTCATAGATTAGTGGATAAGTTACTACATTAATGGTTTCTTTCACCTCTCTTCTAGTATAAAAACAGTCACGTCAATCATCGCAGGTAGCCGCCCACTGCAAAACTGCCCGTGAGGAGTACACAAATTATGCTATTATATTTTCACCTCTATCTAGCCCATGAGAAGAAATCATAAGTTTTGCAGGGGGCGGCTACCTGCGACTGTTTTTATACTAGACGACGTGTAGACACGAGCTTACCTATCCTTGCAGCGATCATTTAAGCTCTTCCATCTAGACACCACATCTTCAAGTTCATCATTCAGATTATCTGCACCGAGCGCTCCCGGTTTTCTTCTAAGCAAATCTTTGACTTGAGTTCGCGTCGAGTCGAGTAATGATTGTTTTTCGTACAATTCTTCCATAATCTGTCTGATCTGTTTCACGCTCTTATCGGCCTCCTCCTTCGTGTTGGGTACTATTTCTTTCGGCAACTGTCTCTGCACTTTATCCAAGAACGAATCCAGAATTTTCAAATTGTCTAAATGTTTTTTAACTTCGTCCCTAGTGCTGTCTATTTCAGATTGGCGATCGCTGATTTTAATGCCGAGCAGAGAGTATCGATTATTAATTTCGGAAAGCTGCTGTTGAATTGGCGATAGTTCTTCAAGGTGGAATCCGTCCTGGCTGGAACGGCGTGATGAAAATCCACTGGATCCACCAGGAGATATCGGTGATTGCATACTAATTCCCTTGGTAGGCGAAGGGGATCGGCCGTCTTGTGAACCGCGTCTTAATGGGCTGACTGCAATAGTAGTACGTTTCGTTGGACTATACGCTTGCGTTCGTTTTTTAGTTGGAGAATCTGGCCTTTCGCTTTTGACTAAATTATCGTACGAATTACCTACATCGTTGACTTTATCGATAGTGACTGCGTAATCTCTGTATTCTTTCGCTATCGGTTTCAGCTCATCATTCTGCAGTCGTAAAGTTTCCATATCGAGCGCAACAATTTCCAAACGAGTCATTCTAGTCTCCATTTTGGTTAACCATTCCGATACCTGAAGGCGTAGACCCTCATAGATATTCAATTGTTCCGCGCGTTGCAAGGATAACTTGTGTTTCTCATCAAGAAGACTATTCAGTTCTTTCCACTGGTTCTCCATGGCCTTAATTCTATCCCGAACTGGTGCAGTATCGGTGACGTCGCGTTTGTTAACCAGATCTTTACCGTCACGAATTGTGCTATCAAATAGCTCTCTCTTCCCGTCTCGATTTGCCGCGATATCGCTCATACGAGTTGTGTATTCCTGTATGCTCAGTTTGGCAAAATCGCGCGAGTCTAACAGTTCCACGATACCGGAATACCACTGCTCAAACTGTGTGGAGTGGGTGAGAAACACGCTCAAGTTGCTGTTAACATCTTCCAAAAATTCTGCTCGTTTTTGAGTTCGATCAAATAATTTTTCAAAGCGGACTTTAACATCGTTTAATTTTGTTTCGATTTGCTTGGCGACGCGCGCATTGCTCGTCGAGACGATTAACTCACTCGCTGATAAGTAGACGGAATCGATCGATGAAATATGTGTGTCGATATCGGATTGGAATACTCTGTGTTCTCGCAATTGCTCCTCAAGTCGGTCTTTGATTAACGAAGCTGGCCTTTGTAGATTTTTGAATTGATTTTCTGCCGAGTTAAGCCAGTTAACGATACCGTCGAGCGCGTCTTGAACGCCTTGGGATTGTACCAAAGCAGTATCAAGTTCTTGGCAACGTTCGGCGAGTGCATTTCCGAGCTGTTTGTATTTTTGATCCAATTCAATTACGGGTTGTTCCAGACGAGACATTTCAACAGGTGACAGTTGGCCCTCTAAAGAACGTAGCAGCGAATCCAGTGCCTATATTAAATAAATGTGGAGCATTAGTAGAGTGGTGGGAGAAATTTTGGTGCCTTTGTATAAATACCTGTTTGATGTTATCAATTAAGCGTCCATTCGCAATAAATTCATTATTAAGGGTTTTCGCCTTATTAAGTTGATCTTCTACACCTTTCGGATCTCCAGCGATAGGCTCATTGAGAACTTTATTCACTTTGGGCTCAACATCTCGTAACCACTGCCGCGCCTTGTCAAGAGCATCAGTATAGTCACGCTGGCGACTGCCCACACCAGACAGACGATCCGATAAGTTGTTGGCTCGGTGTAGCAAATCTCGGTACTGTTGGGTTACATATGAGACTTCGTTTCGTATGGGGGAGTCTTGAGAAGATAAAGGTTCAATGTGAGGTAAACGCGAAGGAAGCGAAGTACGGAATTCGTTTAAGACGTTGAGATATTCCTAAAAGAAAATGTTAAGAACATGTTTCGTAACGCGTTTGCTAATACTTTTGATTCGTCGAAGAATTTCTGAGCAGCCATGGTGATGAAGCGTAAATCGGCTTGGTGGGCAATAACGTCGGATACAAATTCCTTGGTGCTATCAGTACTAGAATCTAATTTATGCAAGTCACTCAAAGAACGTTCTTTTTCTTCCAATACTCTCCGCGCTTTGTTTAACCAAGTGGAAAAGTTGCTCAATTCACCTTTGAGCTTAAACAGCTCGTCTCTAGCAGCGAAAAGTTTTTTCAACAATCGTTCTGCACGGTCAACTGACTTATCATATCTTAACTTGAGATTCCTGCCACTCTTCTCTAGAGCAGACACCTCGCTCTTGGACAAAACGTCACCACCAGTAAGTACAAGTTGTCTTACTTGATCACCACAGTGCGACACTTGGCTCGCATGCTGATCTAAGTCGTCTTTGACTTGCTTCATTGTGTTTATCTGATTTCGAAGCTCCTCCTCACTTTCACGAACGACACTTTGAGACGATATTCTCCCTTCAACCTCGCTAATCCACTTAAGCAACTTTGACAACATATCGTCACATAACTTGTATTTTTCCTCCACCGCTTGCTGTAATATTTGAAAATATTAATAGTACCAAGTCAATTACTTGCGAGTGTCAACTTATTAAAAAAAATGTCATCTTACCTGTGCAACATTTAAAATAAACCTACATGAATCGAGTAAAAACTTAATTCTAAAATACCTAGGATACCTACACTTAACTTAATAATCTAGCGGTAAAATATTCTGTCTTAATTATGCAGTGCAGCCACACAGCAAAGCTAAGACCCTAAACCTAACACATGCATATTCAAGCACACACAAAAAATGGTCTGTTAGTACAAAATAATAAAATCAACACATGGATTTTATAGGTACTTCAAATGAAAGAAACCTGTAAACAAACTTTAGAATTAATGAAAACAACACACCTAAAAATTATAACTAAACTCAGTTTTGTCACTATTTTTTCAGGTGACAAAGATTGATGATTACCAAAACTGAATGATTATGATTGAAGAAAAATAGTGACAAAATGACAAAATCTTAACGTATACAATTGATCCAGTAGCTCTACTCATAAATTAAAATTAAGGTAACTACATATTAAAAAAATTAAGTGTGTGTTAATCTGTTTTAAATGAGAAGGTATAAAATAGAGATGATCGAAAAGTTGACATGAATATGCATTAATTTGTTAATGCAATATTTAATTCGCAATTTCTTTACGAATTACTAGTATTAGGCATCAATTATGAAGCGGTTGTTACTAATTTAGTGCGTTTGTGCAATCGGCTGTCATAATGCCAGTATCTGCACTCATACATGAGTGTACATGAAGTAGGACCAGCGCACAATTATCAAAAGCTCCCTCGATATCAGCTGGAAAAAATTAAACTCGTTTAAACATCGTGAAGCATTAAATTGCGATGAAAATTCTTTGTTTTGATACCTTCACCCAAAAACTCTTGCAGTATTGGCATGTGTGTGGAATACAAGGAAATCAATCCAATACTACAATTGAGGCAATTATCCATTTATTTATTACAACTTAACATACGTCCGACCTGGGTATTTGTTTTTCATTGTTACATGACTACTGCAAAAGCTATGTTATTTATTACTGTGATGCATCTGATTTAAATTTAGGAGTCAATAATTAAACAAAAGATTATTTTCAAGTGACTCGTGATTTTTCCATACTATCCAAAACAATCGAAACACAATTCAGACAATCTGATGGTACCTGATATCTACAAGCAAAAGAATGTTAATATTACCACATTTATTTTTTGCCAAAACCTATGCTAATTTATTTAGTTTTTTAATTATTTTCTATTATGAATGCGTTCCGTTTCCAGATGGCGTTAGTTACGTTCTATCTCGCGCACGCGTTGGATGAGCTATTACTTTTTAAAGTAGTACTGATGTACACGTGGAAAAGTAAAAGTTTAATCGAACTTTAACGTTTGACCAATTTATCACAAAAGGCTCTTTTCCCCGATGATTTAATAAAATAATTACATTTTCTGCATAAGGTACATGTTCGAATTAATTCAAAAAGACCTATGTTTAGTACCTTATATAAATTAAGGTGTAAATCAAATGGTTGCAGGTTATTCTTTGAGCCAGGTGAGGGGGGGGGGGGTCTAGAATGGTTGGCATTACGTCTTCCAGAAACTTGTATCTGAAGCTTCCATTAAGAAATGACCGCCATAAGTAGGTATATAAAAATTGCGACGCATATCCTGTGCCACACGTTCACCAATCCTTGGATAAAACGATGGGTAAATGTAAAACATCATTTTTTTACATAGTCTTTGTAACACACAGTGTCATGAAATTACAAAACGATGATTTCCTGAATGTGAGGGGAGTCTACATCGCAATTGTAATTAAGATATTTTTCGTGTGAACATCAATTGGGAGACGCAGTATATTGGTAATATTGATTCAGGCCGTATAAAAAAACATTTTAATGCGCTTATACAGAATCGTGATTTATTGAACCATTGAATTATGTAATATTCAAAATGGATAATTGCACAAATGATAATGTATGATCATAGCATGCTAAAAAAGCAGCATGCCCAAATGTATATCTCAAGCACAACACCAAAAAGCAAAAAAAAATTACATCAATTAGTAAAGGATACGTAAAATACAAACTTACCCGTTGTTCTGCCGGTAAGATTAATCCTTTCTCGAACGCTTTAATAAAATCTATACTTTTATTCTCAACTTTGTCTTCGATTTTCCCTGCGATCGGATCGATCAATTCAGTATCGATCGCCGACAGAAGAGGTACAACGGCTCCACTCTCAGAGTCTTTAATAACTGTGCTGGTCGGATCTATTAAATTATCGGTGATCGCCTCGGTTAAGGTGAGGCGTTTTCGATCAATTATCGTGCTCGTTATGAAGGGATTAGTGAATCCCCCGGTCGTCGGATTATATATGCCATATATTATGCATTCGATCAAAGTAAAACCTCTTCGGGGTGTCATTAATAGACCATTATCGATGGCAGCCGACAGTGAGTACAGTTTAGATGTGCTACTGTCGAGCACGTTACCTTTTTCGGCATCGACGAGACCCTTTCGAAATCCCTCGGGCAATTTGAGCAGTTTGTTTTTATTAACGTCTTTGACGAGAGCTGTATCTGAATTTATATAACCCAAAGTGACCGAATCTTTCAAACTGATTACGTCATTGGATTGTGGAATTGTGAATTTACCGGTTGTCGTATCTAAATGGCCCAGTTCTAAAGCTTGCGTGAAGGAGAAGGGCTCGCGTAGGTATATAGTGATTTTGGTGTCGTATGTGACGATCATACATTTCACGTTACTACTCGTATCGAAACTGATCACTTTATAAATGTTTATAATACCTCGCTCTATTGCCTCGGTAATCGTGATGAATTTACCGGTTTGTGAGTCTCGTAAAACCGCGCTGTTCGGGTCGATCAATTCGAAACTAAGAGCGTCCTCTAGAGGACATTCGCGTATAGGTTTCGATTGCGCCACCAAGTCGGTAACGCTCTCCTCCACTAGCGGTTTATCTAAGGTAACAAGTAAACCAAGTTGAAAAGCCTTGTCGAAATTGTAAGTCTGTTTTGTTTTCGAGTCGAGTACGCGTCCCTTTTCAACGTCTAAGTTACCGTCCCGAATTGCCAATCTTAATGACTTAACAGAATTGGTGGCAGTATCGTTTAGAGCCGTCGTATTCGCTTCAATTAAACCGACGTCTAACGCTTGGAGAAGATCGAAAAATTCGCCCGTCAATGGATCGACGAACTTACCACTATCCGGGCGATACAAGTGATTACTAATAGCGAGTTCGAGAGTCAACGGCTTGCTTGAAGTAACAATTAAACCTTTTTTCTTGGCATCTGATAAATTTAAGGTCTTTCCGTTCGGCAAATTGTATAGTGAGAGTTGATCATTAATTATGTTGCATTCGACTGCCTCTGGTAGTTTGACGTACTTATTGCTTTTAGGGTTTTTGATCAAGGATGTTAAGGGATTAACTAATTCTTTGTCACAAGCTTCTTTGAGAGTGTATTTCGAACCAGTAACTGGGTGGGTGAATATGCTAGTAGCAGAATCGTAGAACTGCATGTCAATGGTGTCGTATAAGTCAAAATTACAGGTTTCGATATCGATAATCAATCCACGTTTTAACGCTTCGCTTAGAGGGATATTAGTAGAGGAGTTGGGATCTACAAATGTGCCGTTCAACTTGTCTATAATTCCCACCCTACATGTGTCGGCCAAATTTAGTACAGCGTTACTTTTTTTATCAAAATAACAAGGTAGCAACGGATTTACAATGAATTTACGTATGCTTTCATGTACTGTGATACGCCTATCTGTGTTCGGATCAAGTATTTTCCCAGACTTTTCATCATACAACCCCTGGTGAATCGCGCACGGTAACGAAATCGCGGCTTTATTATCGATTAAAATATTTAAGTCTAACGCTTCTTGCAAAGTCAGCTCGATGGGCTCACCCTTTGAAAAGTCTTTAACGCGACCGGTGTCACCGTCGACATAATGATTGTGGATGGCATCGATTAATGTCAGCTTCTTCCACACGCCCACCCTAGTATCGCGTACATGAACCGAATTAGGATCTATAAGATTAATTTCAATTGCCTCTATCAAAGTAACATAGTTGCCAGTTCTCGGATCCAAAAACAGGTGGGAGTTGGGATCGTAAATTTTAATGAGTGCCTCTGAAAGAGAAATAGGAGTTCTAACCTCAATAAGTATGCCTTTTTCAAATGCTTCCGTAAAATCAAAATGCTCAGTATCTATAATTCCACCATCAACCGCTTCGTCAAACGTATAGATCTCTTCATCAATTGTCACCAAAGTAGACGATGGGTCGAGATAACCTCTGCGTATTGCCTTGTCGGCTTTCCACTTCTGCTTATTTCTGGGGTTGATGAATTTACCAGTAGTAGGATCATAGTAGCCTTTGTACACAGCTTCTGGTAGCGTAAGTTGACTTTGGTAGGGAACTATAAACCCACGATCCTGTGCTTCATAAAGGTTCATTTCAGATTTACTTTCGGGATCGACAAAGTTACCCTTCTCTGGATCGATTAATTTCAAGATAATCGCTTCGTTTAATGTTATGATATCACTCGACTTCGGAGTCCTAACAGTTAGCACATTCGGATTTACAATATTTTCGGTTATTGCGTCGGTGAGCGTCATGCTGGTGTTGTTGATTTCAAACTGGCCAGTTTCGGTATCGTAGATTCGTAACGCTAAAGTTTCTTGCAGAGACCATGGCAACACTGTACTCAATATGTAGCCTTTATTATAAGCTTGATCTAAGCTCAATTTCGGATTGGTTAACACTCCCTTGTCAATATCCAATAATTTGGACGCAACTGCCTCAGACAACTCCACAATTTTCTTCTTTTGATCATCTTTTACTTTTGTTGTTGCTGGGTCTATTAGTTTATATTCGATAGCTTTCCGAATCGAGATCTCCTCTCCAGTAATGGGATTTAAAATTAATCCAGTTTGTGGAGAATAATAATTTAGGAGAATCGCCTGTAGAAAGTTGAGAATAATTAATTTCGTCTGTATTAGGTGATGCTCTAATGCAATGTCTAGTGTCACCAGTTCGCCATTGTGGCTTACGACCGTTCCACTCTCGGGTATAACAATTCGATTTTTTATGGCAATATCTAAAGGCACTAAAGTATTGCTTTGTATGTCTAACACCTGACTTATGTTGTCATCCACAATTTGTCTACTCACCGCTTCGTCTATTGAAACTAAACGCTTTGTCATGGGATCTTTGATTTTACCAGTGCCTGGGTCGTAATAACCTCTTCGTATCAAGGCTTCTAGAGATATTGGTCTTCGAATTGTTAACAAGTAACCTTCGTTCAGCGCAATCGGGAACGGTATTCTTTCATGTGTAAGCGTGTTAACCACAGCTCCTGCGGTAGGGTCGACAATTTTGGTGTCAACAGCATCAAAATAAGGAACAATTTGCATATTCTTCGGATCACGTATAGCAATCGACTTTGGATCGATAATGTTAGCATTAATCGCCTGTACTAAACTCAATTGGTTTCCGGTGTAAGTATCTCGAATCTCTCCACTATCCAAATCAAATTCGTCACTCTCAAGAATTTCCTCCAGCGTCAATGAGGGACGCTTCTCCTTCGGTTTATCTCGAACATTAATAATCCACTTCAGCTTGACCGCCTCGAAGAAAGGTACTCGCTTTCCGGTCTTACGATCGACCATATGTCCAGTGTTTTTATCAATTAAAGGTCTCTTCAGCGCGTCCCATAAAGTCACATAGGTGGGTGGTTTCTTCGTGAGGTCTTTCACGAGAATACTTTCGGGATCAAAAAGTTCCAATTCGTATATGAGATGCTGGAAGGTAATTCTCTCCAACGTTTGTGGATTCACGAAGCAGCGCATTTTCAAATCGTAGTAGCCCAATTCGGCCAGCTTGTAGGGTGTTAAATCTTTAGAAATTACAAGAGAGTAACTGGGCTTTTCGTGTAGCAAAGTAACCGTGTTGCTATTAATTATTTGAATCGTATCCAGAGGACTAATTTCGTTTTGTTCAAGGGCATCTTGAACGGTATACGGTAACTCGTTGCCATTGTAGATAATTCGGCAAATTTTCGGTTCAATTTTCTTCTGAGTAATCGCATCTCCAATTGCGAGCGTTACCTCCTCCTTCGGCACGCTAACAATCGTTTCCTTTTGAATTATTGTGGTGGTTTGCTCTCGAGATTTCTTCTTATCCTTAATTGCCTTTACGACAGCAGCTCCGGCTAAGACTGGAGCAGCAATTGGAGCAGCGAGCGTTCCGACTATTGCGATCAATCCCATTTTCGCCGCCTTTTTAAAGTCGACCGATTTTCCGGACTTTTGATCTTTAATTTGTCCAGTTTTAGAATCGATTAGCCCCCTTTTGATAGCCTGCTCCACAGTGACCGGCTTTTGCGAATTAACATCGTAAATAACGGAGTTGGGATCTATAATTTCCTCCTCGATCGCTTCGGCGAACGTTAGCAACTTATCGGGCGCTTTCGGATCGTGAAACTTGTTCGATTGCTCGTCGTAAATGGTCTCGAACGCCTCGGCTATGTTGAGCTCTGTGATTTTGACAGAGCTATCCTCCCGTAACTCCCTAGATGTGGATTCGGTGAGAGTGGAAGGAACGGCCTCCAATATTCCTTCTTTAAGCGCATCGCTGATGTTGATTTTTATTCCAGATTGGGGATGTGTGTAAGTTCCAGAATTCATGTCGACCAATCCTTTATTAACCGCATCCGAGAATGACATTTTAATGTCCTTGAGGGTGGTTGTATTTTTCGTTTCCTTCTCATCGACAATTATTCCCTTTTCGCGTGCCTCTTCTAAGCTGTATATCTCGCCTGTATTTGCGTCCTTAATTTGATTTGTATCAACCATGATGTATCCCGAGAGAAGCTCGATTGTTTTGGTGGTTACAGTATGTACAGAGGTGACAGTCGCAGTAACTGTAGTAATCGGTTGGGTACTAATATGAATGGCGCTTGGGAGAGGTTTTATAATTAGCAGACCAGTGTCGACCGCTTCGGAAATAGGTATGATCTCACCAGTTGCTGGAACTGTAAACGTTCCGCTATCCTCATTAATTAACTTGGATTCGAGAGCCTCATTAATTTGGACACTGTCAGTATTGGTAGGATAGGGAAGCGCCATGATAAAGTTATCTTTAATAGCAACCTCCAAAGGTTTCCTTTCTTTTGTAATGGGATGAACTATTTCTTTATTCTCGGTATCGATTAAGCCACGTTTCAAGGCAACTGGGAAGGTCATACCAGCAGGCGGTATACTTTCAGGAGATTTTGCCGTATCAAAAATGTTGGCATCGACCGCTGCTTGTAATTTCACCTCCCCAAGTTCGGTTCTAACAACACCAAGATTTTCATCTACAGTACCAGTTTCTAAAGCCTGCTCTAATGTAACTTTATAACCGGACACTTCAATTAAAGTACTTAATGGGTCTACAATATCACATATTATACCTTCGCGAATCGATAAATGGGCACCGGTTTCCGGATGAACAATTTTGCTAGTATTCACCTCAATCAAACCCTGTTCAAATAGTTCAGGCACAGATAGACTGTGATTCAATGGCACTAACAGCTCGTTTGTACCTTCCGGATCTAAAACCCCTCTCGAAATCGCCTGATTCACAGTTAGGACGTCTCCCCGTTGAGGATCTACAATTTTACCCTGATTTCCGTCAAGTTTATTCAATTCAATCGCCTCCTGTAAACTTAGCGATTCGCCATCCGGACTAACAAAAGTGTCCCTTTTTTCCAAAATTTCTGCAGTTTCCGAGTCAATTAGACCTTTCTGCACAGCTTCCTTCGGTTTGACTATTTTCTTGCGCAACTTTTGTAAAACCACCTTCTTCGCCTCTCGATCGGGACTAACTGATTGAGCACGTCCAATTGAAACTCTATACTTCGGTTCGATGGTTACACGATTCCTCGTTCGTTCCCCCGGTGACAACACCTCGGCATTTCCTTCCAAACTAATTGTTGTTACTGGTAGCAACTTTTGCGACGTTTCACTTGCGGATACTTCCGAAATCTCTGGTTTATGAATAGAGTACGATAGGTCACTGATTACAATAGGAGACTTAGATTCTAAAACAAGATTGGCTTCCTGCGTTTCGTGTTTGGTTAATGTTTCTTTATCTATCAACCCTCGATTGAAGGCGACATCTAGAGGTAATTCTTCGCCGGTATTCGGATCAGATATCAGTACTCGCTTCATTGTTCGAATAACAGTAGCGCCGGCCACTAAAGGTGCTCCAATGATAGTTAAAACTCCCAATTTCGCCGCCTCACTCAAAGTGATAGTACTTCCGGATATGTCTTTATAAGTAGCAGTCTGTCTGTCAATGATACCCTTATTTATGGCTTCGTCTATTGTAATCGTAGCCCCAGACGAGGGTTCGATCACCTGAACCATGCTCGGTAGTATTCGTCTATCATCAATAGCTTCAAACAGAGTTTGAGAACGTTTATTATCTGCGTCTATTATTAAAGCGGAAGCAGGATCATAAACAAGACCTGGTTCTAATTGTACAGGCTCCAGTGATTTGATTTCAGTATAAACTGGCGGATGCTTCTCAACTACGTGCGACACTTCAACTTTAACGGGTTGTCCAACCTGTTTCGTAACCTGAAGAAGCCTCTGTTTCGTTTCTTCAACCTTCACGCTTTCCTCCAATATAATGTAGCCAGACGCGATTGCTTCCTGCATGTTAATACGTTTCTTATCCAAATTGTATTTACCCGTGTTATCTAGCACGCCCTTCTCTAAACTCTTAACGAGAGAAATTTTTCTGTGATTAACCGGTTCAACGACCAAAGCCGACGAGGGATTAATAATTTTTAAATTTATGCATTCTTGAAAACTCACCAATCTGTCAGTACCTGGAATGATAAACATGCCGGTTATGGGATCGAAAAAGTTGCGCCGAATGGCTTCTGCTAGTCTCCATCCATCGGCCGGTAGTTCAAAAACTTGCCGCTCCGACGTGGTTCCCACGCGTTCATTTGTAATAAAAGTTGTGGTCGTCTTGTGCTCTACGTCCATTGGTTCATCTGGTGCGAGACGAATTACTTTAATCGTAGTTTTCGTAGGCGATTGCGCTCTTTGAGGTGTAGATACAGTTTCAGTATCTGGAGAAATTCGACCTTCATTCAGGGCTTGTACTACCGAAATAACTTCGCGTGTCTCTGGATCCGTAAAAGTCTGATTTTGATTGTCGATTAAACCCTGTTGCAAGGCTTGTGTGTAAGTTATTTTACTACTAAGGTACCGATCACTGGAAGTTGTTACGGTAACATACCGTTGCACTAATTTGCATGTGGTTTGAGTGGTAACATTAATCATAAGTAAACTATTTAACAAGGCGGCACCCTCTGGGGTAATCAAATTATGAGCGATGGCGTCATTTAAAGGCACTACTTTACTTTTAGTAACATCAACGAAATTACCTGTTTTTGGATCAATGTAACCCTTAAATACCGCCTCGAGTACTGTTAACTCTCGGCCGTCCTCGAAGATTCCTATTTTCCTGGTTAGCATTTCGTAAATCTCAGACTTCATCTTCCCTAAGTGAACGCCTTCCTCAAAGGATACCAGCTTGCCGCTCTTTAAATTTACCACTAGACTACCGTTAGACTTTTTACTTACGAAGCCTTTGGAACTTGCCGCGTTAAAACTGATAAAATCGTCTTTGTCGGGAGATTGAAAACCGTCAATGTCAAAGATGGATTTTTGGGTTACGGAAGTTATGTAACCGCGCCGGACAGCTTCCGGAATTGTAAAAACTTCGCCGCTTACGTTATCTTTAAAGTTGCTCTCTGCGGAAACAATACCTTGGCGCAATGCATCCTCCAAAGTGAGCAATTCGCGCGTTTGCGTATCAAGAACAGATTTAATCGAATTAGAATCTAAAACCCCTCGCGATACTGCTTCGGGTAGTGATAACTTAGACTGGTGCAACGGTGAAAAAATCTTACCCTCACTATCAATTAAATTTTGATCACAGATATCTTTAAGAGTCATAGGTTTCACAATATACTGCCGCCTTTTTGCCTCTAATAGGGGAAGCTTTTCGTGAGCCATCACATATTTCCCTAACTTCGGATTTATAATACCCTTCTCCAAAGCTTGACTTACCGTAATTTTATCATCATTCGACTGATCTACTACCTCTCTAACGTTACCGTCGAGAAGATCCGTCTTAACGGCAGCGTCAATTTGAAATTTGTTACCCGAATTACGATCCACAATCCAACCGGTACGTTCATCGATAAGACCCTGATTAATCGCATCGTACAAACATACAGCTCCCGTTTTTAGTTTAATTTCCTTGTGTTTAGTGTATGTGATAGTCGCATTTGAAGCCAACTGATAATCGTCAACTTTTCCATCACCTTCGAAATTTGTTGATTGCGTTACCTTAATTCGTTTCTCGGACGGGTCTAAGAAGCCTTGTTCAGCTTCGTAAATTTCCCGTTGTATTGCTTCTAGTAACGTCAAGTTATGTCCATCTTCTCTAATACCGCAGGGACTCGATAAACGTTCAGCAATTTTCGAATCGATCAAGCCTCGTTGTATAGCCTCCTCTATCGTGATTTGAACACCATCAGAAGATGCAACTAGTTTCCCGGTGCGAACATCTAAGATTCTAGACGAGATGGCGTCACGCACTGTCATTATTTCGCCTGTGTACGGATTTACGATTCCAGGTGTGTCTATAATACTGTCGGTTCCTATACCCTCGTGCACTTTATGTACCCGTTTTAGAGATTTAATTTCGCTAAATTGCATACTTGTACCCCATTTGGGTGGCAAGTCCTGATTTAGGTGTGTGGTGGTCGTGTACTTATCAAACGGTCGACCGTTAGCGACGTTATCGACTTGATCGGCGTTATTGAGAGAATCGTTCTTGTTTATCGTGACTGTGGTGCCGTTTTCTTTTTTTAAAGATTTTGTTTGTGTAAACCTATGTGAAAAAGAACAGTAGGCATAAAGATCAAATTCAAAGAACAATGTATAATAAAAAGTGCACAGTATGAAATTCAATGCAGTGTAGTGTGTTTTCTAACCACATCAAATCTCGCATCAAATACTTTATTACACATTCCTATATTTCAAATAATGTGATCTGAATACATGTTGATGCAAATTGAATTGAACTGATGTAAGGAATTTAATTTGTTGATGATTGAAGAAAAAAAGAAGCAAATATTAAAACAAAAAAAAAGCACTTACTGCTTGCTGTAATGTGTCGTACTCGTATACGATGATGACTGTTCTGTAGTAGTACTCATGTGGAACTCTGATCGGAATGTACGGAATGGTTGTGGCTCCATTTGTTCTACGAGCCTCTGAAAAATTGAAATAGAAATAACATGGTGCTTAAGAAGGTATAATGACTGATGTTAGTACAACAATCTCCGTGCATTACATAATTATTTCCACTACAAATCACTTAACAGGTGTCTAACTTGAAACAATAATAACACCCACTTCAATTTAGTGGTGTATTAAAGGAGCGCCATCTCATCTCATTTTGCCTATTTATTATCTGTTTAATTTTCTGTGACTAAATAATAATGTGAGTGGTGGTTTCCTCGTAATTTCCACGCTTCTTGATATGCACATAGCTCTTAGATCACAAAAGAAAGATAAACGCAGATATATTTAAATTTATTCTTATTAACGGCAAGCATTTTATTGTTAAAATTAATCTCCTATACAAAGTTTAGAAATTGCAAGCGTCAAACGTAATCGTGCCATAAAAAAGATAATGCAAAGCATGACTAATAATAAAATTGAAGCTATTTTAAACAAGATATAAAATACCTATCTATGTCACAGTATTGTTACTGATATATGATAAAATTTTCATAAACATTTGTAAGTTATCTAAAACTTCAAACATCTAACCAAATATTTCTTGAAAGAAACAAAAACGACGCCGCTATGGAGCAACTACTAATTTGGAACAAATAAAGAAGTTTTAAAAATATATTTAAAATTAAAATAAAATTCAAAAACAGGAGCAATAGGCGATTTATATGTAAGCGAAAGGGTACACGTCAAGTTCTGTTCTGTTTACGCAGTATAAAACCCATATTCTAATTACCCACTTAGCAAAGATACCAAAAGAAGGTGTAATGAGCTTTCATTTGCAACCCAGAACAATTTTTCAGTAATCACAATCAGAAAGTGTGCCTAAATGTGTATCTCATGAGTAATATAATACCACTCTCTTTTAACGAGGTAGAAAATGTACTACATACACGTCTACTAGACCACGAATTTGAATAGTTTAGTAAAAATCCTAGGTATATCGATCTAATACAGACAATATATACGCGACAGGGTAAGCATCCATTTCCACGACAGAATCTACACTCTTATAAGCAGTAAAAGCGATGTTATTGAAAACCTTCTCATTTGGGAAATAGTAGGTGGTACCTTGAGGTGAAAAGAAGGGGCCTTGCAAACTATGATAATTTTGCGACAATTTGTCATACTTACTCTATTACTCAAATGTAATCTGTTCCTGTTTCCATGTTACTAGATTAGATTAATTGCCAGTTTTTGTTTGTAATTTTGCGAATTGTTCATAAATTTTGTGAACCTGTGGCGAGCGTAAAATCGTGCGGTCCATTATGTATCAAATGAGAATTGTTGTATTAATTGCACAACCTAATTCTAATATATTATGTATCAAATGAGAATTGTTGTATTAATTGCACAACCTAATTCTGAATAATATATATATACACTGCGTCGAAGATAAGGATACGATAATGGTCAAATTAAGGAAAAGTTGCGCAGTCAACCAGTTATTATCATGTTTTAAAGAAAACCAGAAAATTCCGATTACTTCCGAAGTTATGCCGAAAAACTGAAATTTGTCAGTTTTGTTTATATTTTTTCCTGTTCTTATTTGATCAAATACAAAAAAAATTAAAAATACTTTCTCATCGTCACTTTTTAAGTTCTACAAGACAACGTTGAGAAATTTTCAATACAACGCTTCGTTTCGGAGAAATCATCATCAACTTTATTTTTTATATGGCCCGTACATACTGTACTGAGTAGCATTTTTTTATTACGAATACAACGACGTACAGCACACATAAAAAAACAACAGTTGGAAAAGAACTGTTGGTTTCAACAGAATGGGGCACTCGCGCATAACGCCCTAATCGTGCGAGAAAAATTATGAATAGTAAAGTATTTGCTTTGTATAAAAACATTCTAGATCCTAGAGGAAGTTCAATAGCCACCTAGCCACTATCACCTAGCTTCTGCACACGAGCGTCAGGAATGGAGGTTTCCCTGCGCTGCTATACTAGGTTCCATGGAGCCCCCCAGTGATGAGGCACAAAGGTGCTATTCAATGGCGACGCCACGGGTGGATTGTGGAATTGAAGTCTGGAGTCTACCACCAAGACAGCCAGCTGTATAACCCGAACCTAATGAGCGGGTCATCACAACCAAATAACTCTCAACAAAAATAAAAATCTAAATAAGTGGCCATGATTTTATATTTAAACTTTTAATTTCGAATAATTCAATGACATTTTGCTATATGGTTTGGGATTTTGGTACCTACAGTATTCTTGAACAAATTGTATATTTTCTGGCCTTACCTGTATACTGTTCGACTTGAAGTCAGTTAATAGGCCAAGGTGTACAGTGTACAGGGTGGACCCAGCTGGGAAACCGGCGTTCCCTCCATGAAATGACCGAATTTTATAAAAGGCAACGTCTTTATTTAGTGGGAATCCTTTTGCCTTTTTGCTAGTTACATCTGTATCGTATTCATTTTTGATACTTTCCCTAATTTATTTTGCATTCATATCGGTTAATGTTAGCTTTTACATTAAGTTTACCGCACCGTATTTACAGCTTTTGCTTCTTCTTGCACCGTAACTTCTACCGCTGCGTTTAATTGCGCGGTAAGATTTTTGCTACTTTCTTTTGCATTCATTATAATGGGGGGATGATACTGCTTCGCTTTCCTGCATTTTATTTCCCGCAGACGCCGCTACTTAAATCGCGTTTTGTTGCTTTAATTCCCCCTAGGGAACTTACCGTAGGACCCGTGTACCGTAATTTTGTTTTAGTTCTTCCTAAGTGACTGCCGCCATTTACTGAACTCATACGATCCCCGGAACTGCCATTTACTCTGATTCAGTTTAGCCAATTCAACCAATTTCTTTTCATTTACTATTTATCAATTGAATTGAATACATTATAATTTGCATAATTCACAAAACTTGGATGCAGTTAATTTGAGTCCAGATGAATGCATCTTCTCTCAGCTACTGAGGATGTAATTTAAGGGCATTACTTAATTCAAATGAAGGGTATCGCAATAATGCGTTGCGCTTTTGTTCATTACTTTGTTTTCCCTAAAATGTAGCCTTTACGAAATTAAGGGTTCGGCTAACGTCAATTATTTGTGATTAGTTTTGCCCAAATATGCGAGCAGCTAACGTAAATTCCAGTAAATTTGGCTCAAAGAATTAATTATTCCCTTTTGTTTGCTTCTTTTGTAATTGATGTTATAAGTATTTCACAGTCAGCTGTAGTCAGGTTCTGTAAACAGGAAGTCATTACAGCCCTGAAATACCAGTTCGAGTTGACCTAGCCAATCGGTGCTGAGTTCTGACCCTTATTCGTGCGTTCGTAATAGACCGAAATGTTCAGGATCAGTCGACGAAAAAGAAGTGCTGAAATTCCCTCACCACTTCGTCATCGCGGGCGATTCTTGTAGTAGTATTCGCGCAAGAGTTGGAAAATCCAAAACCATTGTGTATCCGCACTAAAATAAAGGTACCACGCTCGGTACCACGTAAACGATTCGTTGAATAATTATTCCGAAACACCTGAGCCTCGCGTCTGTGATCTAAACCAATCTTTTTTTAAACCACGAGTCTGCTCCTCTTTTTGAATTAGTAACAATTTAGCCACAGGGTGTTCAGATTATTTTGCTCAGATGATGAACTACTAAAAATGCATTCGTGCATTCCTGAATCATGATTTTGAATGATGTCTTTAAGCATAAAGCTTTCCGAATGGCAAAAGCTTTTAGTTCTTCAATTTACAGAAAACCGATTTCTTGATTGATATGAAATACAACTATGTTGGAACGTCCGTACGCATTCTAATTGCCATGGCAGAAAGTCTCTCACACGCCATTTGTTGTTAAATTTCCAAAATGTCAATTAATGAATAAACTTAATTATCTCCTATCTTGTTTCTGTGCTATTTATATAAACGACGATCATTAAAATTTTAACTTAAAAATACTACATGATACAACAGAAGAACAATATCACCTAGGATAGTCCGAGTCTAGGAGAAAATGACGCAAGTACATCAACCTGAAGACTCGCGACAATACCTAGCACGTCTCTCATAAATCTAGAATATTTTCGGATGGCGAACTTTTAAACCACGTCGTAATTAGAAATACTCAAGGTTAACACACATAATTAACTGTAATTAATTTAATTATCTTTGCTAAGCTTGAGATTCGTCGAAATTTGGTATATACAGTGCGTTTGAGGTAAAAGATACGAAAAATTTTTCAAATATAATTTTATATGTATAGAAAACTTAAAAAATGTAGCATACCGTGTGCTGTCATGATGCGTGGTAACTGTTGTGTTACAAAGAAAAAGCAGATGCAATCTCCCCGTGTAACATAACAGACGCTTCGCATTCTGACAGCACACGGCATGCTAGATTTGATAAGTTTTCTAAATATTGGATCGCGAATTTCTCCATTTTTTGTATATCAGCCAGATGCATATTTTATGTTGTCGTGCAGCAAATTGATTGCTATTTTCAAATATCTTAGAAAAACATAGGCACTGCATTTGAAAATCAAAAATGGCATCGATTTCCGATGATACCGGAAGTTCCAATATCCGATCGAATAGATCGTAATGTCACATATAAAATTATACTTGTTTTCTAAATATTGGATCGCGAATTTCTCCATTTTTTGTATATCAGCCAGATGCATATTTTATGTTGTCGTGCAGCAAATTGATTGCTATTTTCAAATATCTTAGAAAAACATAGGCACTGCATTTGAAAATCAAAAATGGCATCGATTTCCGATGATACCGGAAGTTCCAATATCCGATCGAATAGATCGTAATGTCACATATAAAATTATACTTGAAAAATTTAAAATTTTTCGTATCTAGCCAAATATATGACTCTTTTGTCTTGAACGCATTATATACGGGATCGCCAGATATCAAATTTCTAGCACTACCGTGTAGGACTACAGTTTCTTGGGATAAGATTTGTTAACCATTTTTACAAAGTGGGAAAATGTCCTATACCCTGAAAAACATTGTCCAGGCCTACAATTTATTTATATGGAGAAAAATGCTTGTTTTGTAGTTTGACTGTTATTTGTTTTTGATAAAACTATTCTAAAAAAATGTTTGGAAATCATTTGTAGAGTAAGGGATGGGCGAGTTTGTTTGTACCATGATACCACCACGAAACTCTACGCAGAATGGCGATCTTTTTAAAGTGAATTTGAATGGAAATTTTGTATTAAAATCGTCGATGTTTTTTGAAATTAATGAATACACACATTTCGTGCATTTTTTATCACTGTAAAGAAAGTCAAAGAAATCTTCAACGGTTTGTAAGGTAGCGACGGTCGCGTTATAAATGACATTTGATTTACCCTTTAATGACTTATGTTACATTGCTCAGGATACGAACTATAATGACTTCAAAAAAGTGATAACAGTCTTTCAAGCGTTTTGAAATACATTGTATCGTCTAGCACTCTAGATGACAAAGCATCAGACTATTGTGCTGCTGTAAGTCATAGCCATTGAACTATATACTCGTAACTGGAAGGGAAACAAGCATATTATTAGTGAAGCCAGACGAGCGGTGATATCTTTATCTCTCTCATATTAGTAACATTAAATTCATTGACATAATTTTTTTATTTCACTTAAATTCATCGAGTCGTTTTCTGCTTCTACCAGGCGTGCTAATAAACAAACTAGGCGTGATGAGTCTGACTGAAATACTTATACCGCCACCACATTCTGTCGCACGACATCAACGGTACACATTTGTCGCCTATTCCGGTTTCCCTTCCAGTTACGTTGTTTATAGTTCAATGGTCATAGCTCGTAAACTGGGCCGTTCTTGGTTCCCTAAGGAAGATATGAGAAATCACCATAATATAATACAAACCAAAAAAGTACTTGGGCGTGACAGTTATATAAAAAAATAAACCGAAGTAGCTTTTGTTTTGACATCACGATTAGATATATTTCTTGCAGACGCCTCAATCGCCCTTTGTGAGTACTCTCTTCCGGCAATCCATTCTTGAAGTATAAGGGAATATACCCGATCGCGATAAGAGGTCGAGGAGGAGGGCTATGGTTGGTAGAAATTAATTCCTTTCGTTGAGACCTTTGATTAGAGTACCATGAAGGATAAAACTAGTTCCACTGCCCCCCTCCCCCTTCACCCCGTAATTTGATAAGAGGGCAGAAAGAAGGGCACTATAGTTGGTAGAAAACGGTTCCTTTCGTTGAGACCTTTAATTAGAATGCAATGAGATAAAATTAATTTAAAGTTTAAAGTTTAACCTGGCACCACTAAAGGCGTGCGTATGCAAAATCTGAGACCAATTGGTTGTCGTATGTAAAAGTTATGCACGTTTTACTTTCAAAAACACCATCTCAGGAAATAATTCGTGGGGGGTCCCCCTTTTAGACAGCGAAATTTGATGGCCGTCTGGCACACCTTCAAGGTATAGGCTACCTACTGCAAAAAATTCCAAGACTCTAGGATCATTCCCCTAGAAGTAGTTCGAAACGGCAGAAGTGGGTCCGGACGGACGGACAATAGCATATTTTTTTAAATTCTTAAAAAATGCGCTAAAAACAGGAGAAAGCGAGATCAATGGCAGTCCAATGACAAAAGTTTAGGTTGGACTTGGACTACGATTAAACCATCAAAATCGTAGAGTGTTTATCGCTCCCTTTAAGTGGATAACAATCCGAAAATATCTGATTGGCGTCTGGCGATAATCGTACTGCAATCCTTGTGGTTGTACGCTACATTGCTCATTTCATTCATTGATTTGCGATAATTGATTTCATTCTAACATCCCCAATTTACGTAATTAGCCAGAACGGCGCTAGTTTGCAATACGTAAGTATGAAACCTCAAAATAATTGCGCACGATTAACCAAGTAGGTATTTATTACACATGATTCAGTTAGCAATTAAAATTTAATATTTCCAAATCGTAGATTTATCAATTTATTCTGCTGTTATTGATTATTTTTTAATAGACAAATTAAATTTTCTCTATGTATTTGGTTTAATTTTTCAAAAAAAGTGCGCAAATTGATTTGGTTAAAATTATGAGGTGTGTCACAAGGATCTATTTCTGGTCACGTTTTATATATGCAAAATTCGGACTTCGCGTTTCGTTTGAGCTTGTCTTGGATTCAATCTTATTGTTATTCATACTACTCTAGTTTTACCTGCCATCAAAAACCTTGGAGTTTGGCAAAGCTTAATCAATATTTAAAATATCCCAAAATTTACGAGATAAATAAACTCGATTGCCGCCAAACTACTCGCCCAAGGGAGCTTTTGCGAAATTGGAGTGCAACCTAGAACGTTAGCACACTCATTTGAAGTCAAAGCATGAATTAACACACTTTAGAACAATCTGTTTGTAACAATGAATTAATTAAAAATAGTAAGCGTCTTTCCTTGAACTCGAAAAATATTTATGCAATTCTATGCTGGAAATTGTATTGTTAATTTGCTAAACAAAAAAAGTTTAAGTTTCCCCTATATACAAACGGTCACATTTATTTTTAAATTATGAGTAAAAATTATCAAGATTGTTATCACTCGATCTATAATAATAAACTGTACTCATAAAGACGCTGTTTTCTCACGCAAAAATTAGAAACAAATGAATACTAACCCATGGCACTTTTCCCAATTCGTATGCAAAATTATAATCACCCATATTTTACGCGATTGAAGCTACCGGCAACTGTTAATTACAAAGCGCGAGATTATTTTTCAAATTTTATGTCTACACGTCAAAGCGTTAATAACAACTAACAACTCGAATAAATAATTAACATTGTGAGGCACGTATCTTTTAATTGTAAAACGTTAGCATTCGTAATTACAAAACTCATAAAAAAATATATTAATAATAAAAAGCGCCGCAGACGCCGGTTACGAACGCCAATACAAGCGGCGCACGACGCGATACTGACGACTACTAAAAGCGATAGATAAATCCATAAACCGCGGCGCGATTTTTCACGAGCGGTTCCGTTCTTCTGGTGGCCTGACGTTATCCGCTATTTTTATCACGCCCTATAAATTAATTAAATTTGCATTATAAATTGATAAAACGCGAAATTAGCGATGGGGTCCTCCGGAAACTAGAGCTGACCGCTGGGAATGATACAGACGCTATAGTTAATAGAATCCTTGGCCTAGATCTTGGCTCAAGAATGAAGTGCGACCGATATTTTAAGGGAGTTGAAAAATTCGTTACACATAAACGATAGTGACGAATGATGTCATATATCGACAGTTTTAAGTAAAAATGACGTAATTGCGAATTAATTATTAAATACAAACAGGTTGTAGTCAACCTTCCTCTCAAGTCCACTAATTTTATCTAGAATATGGCTATTACATCACATTTGAATAACTTCATAGCGAAACAGTTGTAAAAATAAAAGTGACCGTCACCTCGAAATTAAGCATAAATTGAATGCAATTGTGAGGTAAAAATATGTTTTGGTTAAACATTAGTTGGAGTGGGCGATCCGTAATGGGTACGGTCTGTTTACGTATGGACAACTTACCATTACGTCGAAACCGTGAAGTAATATCCTAACCAGTTTTTTCGCAATACATAGTTGGAATGAATAAATAGACACAAGAAAGTGGGCAATTATTTTTTACTACCCTACCCACGTAACCTGGGCGGTAATTTCTCCCGGAATCGAATATGAAGTAATTAGTTTAGTGATTTATTAGGATGCGAAAGTTTTAACTGGCATCTTATGAGACCGTAATAAACCGCCCATTCGAGCGAGATCTACGATGACAGTCATGTTTTTCACTACAAAACCCTTCCCCACACGTACTGTATATCCAAATCTGATCGCTATCTCACTAATGTTAATTTAGCGTTAAAATTTTCCGTGGTTCGACCAAGGAACATACAAAATTGATCACAACCAACATTTATCCCAAACTTCTTTGAGCAAATTGCAAAACTCACCACTTGGTAGGAGTGCTAACCAAACTTTATAGTCTTCCTTTTTTGGTTAGCATGCCGAAACAGTGAAATTTTCATACCGGAATTTATGAACGCACCGTACATAGATCACTGCTACCAGCTTTATTGAACACTCGGTATCTAGAGGTGGTTCGTTACGAAAAGTGTTTTTTCGGAACTATTTATTCTTTTAGGAGTTGGAGACCTACTTTAATTTCTGTTGCGGTTGATCCGAAATTTCAGGTAACAATAGACATTACTGGGCTAACGAATTTTTAAATTTTAATCTGACCAATCAAGTAATTGTAATTAACAGTAGCTAATTAAATGAGTTGCAGTAAATCGCATCAGAACCAGTCGTAAGTGGTTTTATTAAGGCGCGTATCTCCCGGCGCTCGCGGTCACTTGACAGCATGTTCGAAAGGTATACGCATCAAGATCGCGAGTAGAAGCGCGCTTAATTGAGCTAAATTTGTAAGACCAATTACAGATTTTTATGTTTATCGCAAGCCATACAATTAGATAAAGAACTTTTAATTTTTGGACGTTATTATTCGAATTCGAAGATATTTAGTTCATTAGGTCTCGCACCTGAGACAAGAAAAATGTCAACTTTCATATTTATAGATATTTTTTTTTAATTTTAACCACAGACATCGCATATTACAAAAATCAGGTGTGCGCTTGCGCAGACTACGTAATGCCATTGGAAGCATAACCCCGTGGAAATAAAGCGCGACAAAGATTGAACTGAGAATACAATGGGAACACTGTCGATAGTGTCGATTCTTGAACTGAGAAGAATGAAAATTTGCTTTCCCCCTATTTACCTCAAAGAGAGTTCGGGGTCCCAACCAATGCGGGTACAAGGGGATATGTCGCGCTTTCTTCCATAAGCGTTAGGCTTCTTATAGTGTTTTTATTCAATGGTAATGCTAAGTTTCTTATTTATGCTTTATTGTCCTTTGTACACACAAATAGTCCGCTACCTAAACTTTCGGGAAGTACTGATCAATTTATTGAAAATGCACTAAAGTTGCTTTTGGATACAGCAGCAGCATAAAAGGCGGGTGTGGAATTCAGAACGGAATAAAAAATGGTTTAAACTACGTAGATTGGGAGCAAATTTTGTATAATTTTGGCTTCTTGACAAAACGACCTTCTCTGAAAGCAAATTTGAATATTCCCTTACGCTAATTAACAGTGCCATAACGTCTCGTCTTACCATTCAAACATCAAACTTAAAAACGACGCATTTTTTCAACATACTTGGCGCTTAAATTTTACAATGACAAAAAATCCAAAAGTACTCGCGCTATTTAACAAACAACAACTTTAAGCAACAAAAAAGTAGAGCAGCAAAATATTGAATAACAAAATAATCCATTGGTTAATAATGCTAAAGAATTATTAAGTAGCGTGAGTAATGTGAGTAGTTAACACCAGTCCGTCCGGTTGTTCGTACGATAACTCAAAAACGCTTAAGCTCAAAATTTAGGCTTCGGGATATTTATTTTTCTTTTTTATTAAGAAGTAAGAAAATGTGTTGTTGGAGTTGGATTCTTTTGTTTAATTTGTGCAACTTATTTTGGATACTTAGTTCAAATGATGCTTGTCAACTGCAATGTTCATCAGATTGAAGTAGGGACTAAATCAGTTTTGGCATAAAAATACATTTGATGCCCACCCTATCCAAATGGAACGCGGCATTTATTTATTTTTCAAAATTATGGGTAGGTTTACATATGCCACAAATACGCCTACTCTCGACTGAGATAAAGGATAATGAGGGATTAAATGAGTTTATTATGTTCGCACTAATTAGAAATGACAAAATTAGTCTCGTCAAACCAAAATAGAAATTGCTACAATGTATTTAAAGATTGCATTTCCGCCATGTGTACGCCAAATTTAATACCGCTGCCCTTTATTCGGGCAAATCTAGAAGAGCTTAAAACCAAATCTGCACTAAGCATAAATTATTATATTATTAAATAAATTTTAAAGAGTACAGTTAATTTAGAATTAATTGTGTTACACCTATGAGCAAAAAGGTGACAGTGACATCAAGTCCCAATATGTTTTGAAAATGATTGATTGTAGAATCAGAGGAGTCATTATCCTTGAAATGATAACTAGTTAATCTTAATTTCGTTAATTAAATGCTCAATCTCAAGCATGTTATTATTATGCACTTTGTATTAATGACATCCTAAAGTGACATAATGGATTAGGTCATTACGAGAATTCTTCTTACTCAATTACTCATTTTTTGTAATCAGATTAAAAAAGGGTACCAATAAAAAATGCTACAAAAACAACTGAAATAGAAGATGATTGACTTCTCTTGAACGTTTGTCATGTAATTTTTTTATACAACTTCATAACAGTACTAATAATAGGTCATGATTAAGTTGTTGAATCGATATTATTTATTTCTGATCTGTCCATAGAAAGCAACAAAGCATTCTAAGGTTCATATGCTTACTTTGAAGTTAGAGTGGGCGATACCAGCTATCTCTTACTATCTCTTTTCAGAAAAAAATGCTATGGGTAAAGCCACGTTTATTTAACGTTTACAAGCTAATGGTTTTAGAGATTTTAACATTCAACCTGGAAAAACTATTCCAGTGTGACGGTTTATAGTCCTAATAAACGAAATTCCAAAACAATTGCAGAATAATATAAACCACTAAAGAGGATCTTAAAAAAATCGGCAGAGCACCTCGATGTGACCCTACGGGGTCAATGGATTTGACCCATTTTTAATAGGCTTGTTACATGTAGTGTATAGTCAACTCTGCAAAATTTCAACCGAATCGGCCCAAGCGTTTGGCAGTCATGTTCACAGACAGATGGACACAGTCGACTCTTAATAAACTAAGTAGAGATCTACGACAAGATATTCTGAAGTCTAACGTGAGATACATAAACTAATGGTCTCAGTCTCACGATAATTATTTTTGTGGTATTGTTGATAACTGTTTAAATATTCATTATCATCTGGAGCTGGAATGAAATATGTCGTATAGGGGCCTAATTTATATATTCTTATAAAATGAAAATCGCATAGGTACACATTTTAATGGAAAGGATTAATTTCGTTCCGTTTATTCATGTTGTAAATTATAGGGTAGACGCCTTCCAAGTTAAATTACAGCACTTTAACTTTAATGCATTCTTCGGTATCATTCGCAAATAATGTTTCCAGGACAGACTGACAAATTACCATAATTTCCTTGTCACACTTTACAAACTAAAGGCCAATTTGTTTTACTTCAAAAAGTTGTGAAATTCTTAAATTTGCATGCAAAATTTAGAACCAACAAAAGTACTTTATTACGGTCCTACACCAAACAAAAGAATTACATTTTTCCATCCATAAAGAAACTAGTTTAGGTTTTCATTATCGTGACATTAAGGTTAACTTGTATTAGTATACATTTCGAGTACATTTAAATATCAGGAAACCAGTACGACGAGACATACATGTAATAGCGTTATGTTTGTTTATGTAAGGTAATTGTTTTCGAGAACATTGCACTTTGATATTACAAAACCGGGACAAGCAGGTACTTAATTATCTCCGTTACGTAACAATCATTTCAAGAATTTATTAATTGGAATTGAAATGGATTCTAATTAGATATTGGTAGGAAACTATTTATATGTATTGCGACACTTTGTAAATTGTTATTGTGAACAATTTAATGTATTAAGTATAAAATGACAGTATATCAATTGAAACAAGTTAATAAAAAGATGTAATTCAAGGGCGAAAAAATCCAGTCTCCTCCAAAACGTGCTTTTGGCGTAGCAAATTCACACACAGTATACCTATTCATAACAGCTTATGAATTTCTATTAAATTATTTCCAAACCACGACAGAGATTGGCCAACATTATTTATATGTGGGTGATATATCTGCAATTTTGACTCACTCAGGAGTGCAGTTGCGGTTCCTAGTGACTACACTTTGCAACGTATACCAATCTCATCTTAGGAATTTGCATTTTTTGCTCCCATAGTTATTTGTGTCGACCAAAGACCCCTTGCTAACTTTGTAAAGTTGTGGTTGGCTGGTATGCCATCTTCTTTTAATGCTGCCGCAAAGATTCGATGGCATCGTCACGACACTGGGGAGAACCAGAACCAGAAAAACTTACACTATCATTTGTGAAGGGCAAACTTCTGGATCATAAAGTGAAGAACTGAGGAAGCTTAGTCAAGCACAAAGAGGGAGCAACGATTCATTGACATTCCACATGCAGCAGAGGCAGTTCTCATTTCGATGGAACGATACTCAAATGTTACCATTGCAAGAAATCAGGGCACAAGAAGTGCAGACAACTGAAGCAAGCCAACAATGTTCAGCCAGAACAAAAGGACCACGTCGCGATCATGGTATCGACTTCAACTGAGGAGGGTGTCAGGAGGGTCCGGGAATGTATTTTTCAGCATTGATGAGATCATGGTGAAAAATAGAGCTAAGGTAGTGATTATAGCTAAAAGGTGCGGTAATTTGTATGAGGTTGAGGTTGAAATACAAGTACATAGTGACCAGGTCGGCAACTCTTTCCAAATCTGATAACAGTAAATTGTGGGCGGGAGATTCTCGCATCTTGGAATGAACAATCTTTGTCAAATAAATAAAAACAGTTTGGTTGTTGGTATGGACAAAATTATTACATGGAACAATGGTGTTTGTGGAATATGTGCAAAACGTAAAAGCACTAGGTTGCCATTCCATCGAAATTCGACTTTGTCTGCAAAGAGACCATTTGACATTGTACCTACATTCGTTCGTGAACCAATGACGCCAGCTGCTCGCATTCACTCCAAAATCAATGCGCGAATTTTCGATGAAGATAATTAGTATGCGAATCAAAAAAATTGCAACACCCTGTATATTGTAATGTCGATTTTTTGCATTATTTTTCCTAATTACACTGATCTATCATAACCTACATTTTTTTTAGATTTTAGGCATGAGCCAAAAATGAAAACCTTATTTTTTACGGTTTTTAGATGGTAGACCATGAATAAAATGCTTGGAGATTTTGTATTTTTTTATTGTATTCATGGCAGCCGATACGAATCAATAAAAATGGCTGACTCTAAGAAACATGTCATTTCAAAATTTTGAAAAAAAAGATATAATATAATATATAATAACCTAAAAAATATAGGTTTTGATACATCAATGTAATCAGGAAAACGAATGCAAATAATTGGGGTTAAGATATACATGGTGATGCATTTACCAACATTGGATGAAATCTCAGAAACCATGGTGCGAATTTTGTGACTAGGCCACTGGATTCTACGTAAAGATATCTAAAAGAAACAGTGTTTACCTGTTTTCTATCTTGTATAAGGAGTAAGATATGATAACATCCCAAAAAGCCGAACTTTTCATTTTCACCCTGTATCTCAGGAACAAACGTAGATAGATTGATTTTGTTTGTGGTATAAAGAGTTTCACAAAAGTGGTACAGGGATGCGAAAACTGCAAATGAACTGCACAGAATGTTTCTTCATTCAATAAATTTTAAGATACCATATATTTTAAAAACTCAATAACCTAGAATCGAATGAATTGAGGTACATTATGCTTCTTACAAATGTTGCTTAAAATTGGGAGAATTGAAAGATCGAATGATACAGGGTGCTTTTTTGGGAGCTTTAGTTAAACGTTTCTGGGAAAGTAAAATAGGTAGGTTTTTGAAAATTTGTACTTAGGAGTTACTCTGAAGACCGAATCGATGTAAAATATTTTCAAAATGGCCACACTTCCGGAAACACCGGAAGTAGATAGTAACTTCGTTATATTAAATGACAACCCCTATTTTTTATTGCATTTTTGGATTCTACGTAAAATTTCAGTTCTTTTGATACCCACATGTCCATATCTGCCATTTATGGTTTTTAAGTTGTTTTGACTTTATGAAAAAAAATGGCGAATGCAGATGGTACCTTGATAATTGATTACTTGAAAACGGTTATAGTCCTGGCAACCCATTTTTATCAGTGCATAGAGAATGAATAGGGTTTTCTTTTAGTGTACTTAAAAAAAGTTAAGTTGCATCATAGAGTAAATAATACTCTATGGTTGCATACAACCGCACCTATGGAGATTCAAATTTAAGAAACTTCAAAGTCCAAAAACTCAGTTTTTTTAAATGGAATGACCATGTTCTTACTATTGCATGAGATAGAGAATCGAAATTGGAATATTTTGATATTACATGTTCCTATAGCTATCTTTAACATTTTCTGATTTATTCCCATTTCATTGAATTGATGCCATTTTTTTTCGCATTTTCATTTTAGTAGTTGGCCATGATTTTATAACAATCGAATTTTAAACAAATCAAGAAAAGGATATTTTAATATCATCGATTCTAGTCTAAATAAGTCATTTATTAAGGATATAGGACGGAACATTTTTGAGAAATCTAGACAGAGTCATTCAACTGAATTTCTTAAACAACGTATAAGTCTGAAAATTCAGAGAGATAATGGGATATCTGTTCCAGCAACAATTCCATACAAAAAATGTTTCAACTAAGTTTTTTATATTTTACATTGAATTTATTTTGTTAATCTTGCATTTGCAATTCAATTCACTTTGTTAAATATTCTCTTGTAGAGCTTTGTATCACTTCTGCTTCAACGGTTTGTAGTGCATTTGGAGATACAAACAACATTTCCAAAATTCATACAATTTCGTTGCAGTGTTCGAATGAATGTACGGCAAGCATGTGCCGCGATTCTGTCCATTTCACCATAAATAACAATTAAATTCCAAAATAGGTGAAACCACTGTGAGTCATTTTTCGATTCTTGAAAAACTTATGTTAACCTATAACAGTAGGCACAGATCTACACATACAACAGATTGCTAACCTTATGCATTTTATGGGAAACACATTTAGGTATACTAAAAAGCGCCCTCTATTGAGCAGCAGATAATGCACGCTTAGTGAAGTGACAGACGGAAAACGTCAAACGTCAAGTAACGGAAAAACAGTTTTTAGTTTGAAGACATTATTTTTGCACAATCGCTCGATGGGGCGAAATATAGACTTGGATACCTGACCATTAAGTTGCACGGACTGCAGTTAAGTAAATATGCCATTATTACACATATCAGCGGTGTGGTTCTCTTGGGTCAATGAGAATGAGTAGATGAGGTTATTGCATGCAAGCAAAAATGTTACTATAGGTACTTACCTACCTCAAAGATTATTACAGTAGGTAAGCAACCGCATAAGTAGTCCGAAACAAATCCCAAAATAAATTCACTATTAACGGATGAATTACTGCCGATTGCAAATAGAAAATGTCTTCAAACTATAAACGGTTTTTCCGCTACTTGACGTTTGGCGTTTTCCGTCTGTCACTTCACTAAGCGTGCATTATCTGTTGCTCAATAGAGGGCGCTTTTAAGTATACCTAAATGTGTTTCCCATAAAATGCATAAGGTTAGCAATCTGTTGTATGTGTAGATCTGTGCAGTAGGTAACGGATTAGTGTCACTAGAATTGTTTAAAATTCAATTGTTATAAAATCATGGCCGACTACTAAAAAGAAAATTCGAAAAAAATAGTGTCAATTCAATAAAATGGGAATAAGTCAGAAACTGTTAAAGATAGCTATAGGAACATGTATTGTCAAAATATGCCCATTTCGATTCTTTATCTCATGCAATATTAAGAAAATGGTGATTCCATTTAAAAAAACTGAGTTTTTAGTCTTTGAAGTTTCATAAATTTGGATCTCCATAGGGGCGGTCTTACGCAACTTAACTTTTTTTTAAGTACTAAAAGAAAGCTGTATTCATTCTATATGATAGGTTGCCATGCTCAAGTAATCAATTATCAAGGTACCATGTGCATCCGCCATTTTTTTTCTTAAAGTCAAAATAACTTAAAAACCATAAATGGCAGATATAAGAACTGAAATTTCACATAGAATCCAAAAACCCAATAAAAAATTGGGGTTGCTATTTAAAATAACGAAGTTACTATCTACTTCCGGTGTTTCCGGAAGGGCGGCCATTTTGAAAATATTTTACATCGATTCAGCCTTGAGCGTAACTCCTAAGTACAAATTTTCAAAAACCTACCTATTTTACTTTCCCAGAAACGTTTAACTAAAGCTTCCAAAAAACACCCTGTACACATTCCATTTCAAAAAATACAATATTGGTGTCCCACGCCTTTATGACCATCCCTGTATAATCAATCACAAAGGGTGCTTCCACCTTCACAATCTATAATTAACTTGATGGTATAACTTTTTATTTAAGATTATTTTTATTACATCTATCCCTGATCTTTTGGTCCTTGTGCCTATTTCGGAACGCGAAATTCAGATACCAACTCACTTTTATTCCATAGAAAAAATGTCCCTTCAAATAGTATTACGAAATTAATTCGTAGTTCTAGGATTCCAAAGTTAGTACTATTCGAAGTTTAAGCAAAACTGATTTATTTATCAAAAAAACTCCATACACTGAATAATAAATTCAAGCAAAATTAATCCCATGGCAGTGAACTACACCGGCTATATTAGTCATGCAGACTATTGATAGGTAAAATGTTCAATACTAAAAACAATAATAGCGACTACATTTCGATCAACTTGCAAAAACAGATTTAAGTATGCAAAATTTATGTGGGGTTAGTGCAATGCCCCATATGTGAACAACAACTCCCACTTGCACTCGAAAGTTGAATAACTATAAAAGGTAAGTCTTCATAAGCCATAACTTGACAGCAAATTTTTCAGGTCATTTCGAAGTGACATATTGTGGGATGCACAAGATAAAGCATGTAATATTTTCTCTGGGGTCACTAACGTTTTTCAAAATTTTAAATGTGACCACGGCTTACTTATATGGTAATTAATCCCAGAATTCTCTCAAATGGTTAATAAAAAAAATTCATGCAAGTACAGTAAACAAAACTTACCAAAGTGACGATATCGCCTGGTGAGTTAGCTGCAATTTCTTTTAGTCTGGCGTACAGCACATCGATGAGATACTGGTATCGAGCGTTAAACTCGTCCAACTCCTTGGCGACGACGTCCGCGCCGCTAGGGGCGGCAGATCGCGACGCTCGGAACGCGGCGTTGACGTCGAGGGACGGCTGTGCTTCAAGCAGTGCGTCTCGAAAACGTTGAAGGCCCTTGCTCCATATCTAATGTTAGGGTTAGAAGGTTAGGGGTCAATTGTTAGTCAGTAAGTGCTGTGATCAGTTAAAATTACATAAAGCTAGTGTGACAAACAAAATTTTTTGTAACAGACAGTGCCGACAAAAAATTTTTAATAATGTGTAAGGATTATCTTTGTTGCGTTACAGACGATTTTATATTTCGTCTGTATGTCATAAAAAATTCTGAACCAAATTTACATTTCCTATTTTAATTATTGATGCTACCGAGAACTTTACAAAAAATGTAAACATTACTTTCCTAATTAAAAAAACCACTAAAGAATCAGTTTTTTGAAAAATCAAATTCAAAGTAAAAAAATATTCATAATGATTTAAGGATAGTGGTGAATATTGCCAAACATCTTATTCTACAGACGAGGTAAGTTAAACTACCAAATGAAGCATATTTTTCCTAACACACTTTTTTCTCAGGATCACAATGGTAAAATAAAAAATCAATATAAAAATTGAGTACAAAGGGCAAATAGCTTATAAAAACTATAAATAAAAGAATAAAACTAACACATTGCTTCATTTAAAAAGTGAGGTCCTAATTTGCCTCACCCTACATGAAAGGAAAAAATATTTTTTTATTTTCAGATTTTTTATAGAAAGCAACATGGTTGTTGCAATTGTTTTTATTTTATAAGTCATTCTCCCTTTGTTACAAAGTAAACCACTTTAATTAAAGATAAACAATTAAGTAATTTGTAAAAAAGAAGTTTCAAATTTGGTAATCCAAACAAAAGATCAAAGTCAGCTGAAAATGTAATCTTTTACTTTTGGAAAATATAAAAATAGAAATCAACGAATTTGTCAAAAATAAAGTATTGGTAGAGACTAAAGTTATTTAGAATGCAACAAAGCATTTAATCCCAATTTTATCACCTGAGAAGAATAAAATAAAAAAGCACAAACAATAAAAAACTATTGACTGAACAAAAACAACATTTTTTAATCTTATTCAAAGCTAAAATGATCTTTTAGTATTTTTTTAATTACAAGCAAAAAATGAGTGTTGCTTGATCTTACTTTCAAGTAGGTTAGAAAACATTACAAAGTAAAAAGGACAATTATCTTGCTAGATTTTTTCAATTAAGGTAATTAATGTTAGTTTTTTGTTTAATCTATTTTATAGTACATCTGAAATTATTTCTTAAGGGAATGCAAGTCATACCATTTTGAAAAAATGTTTATAATAATAAAAAATGTAAATTTGGCGTAGAATGGCAAGCAATATGAAATGTGAATTACATACTAAAATACAGGCACTACGTAGAACAACAGAATGTCATGATACAAGAGACAAAAGAACCCAATCCCATAGCAGACATATGGAAAATACCACAAAACACTATTTTAACATGTAATGTTTGATAATACTTTTATATGATCTTTTTGTATGTGGATAATACAACATTATTACCAATGTCCACTGCAGGCGACCATAGTGCTTAAAACCATCAACAAAGAAATAGTGCCATTTGAAATAATCAAGACAGCAAAAATTCGCTTTTTTGTGTTACAATTTGACCTTAAGAAATTTCGCACACTATGTAGGAGATTTCAGTGCATCCCATACGTTGCCTCAATAAGAATTGAAAACTATGACACTTTACAGATGTCTATTGGTACAGGAACTGAATTTTAATCGAAACAGTTAAATTCCAAAGATGATTTTAAATTATCTTGATATCCGTAGACAGTGCATTAGGATTATTAAATTTCTTCTGAATGATAAAAGTCAAAATCGTGTTTCATACAACAAACTATGGTATATACAGATTTTAAAATGATTGAACATAACAACTGTGCAACGTCACCGTTAAATCTGTGAATCGTTATTAATATTTCAAGTAGGAGAAAAATAAAATTATTTGAAAATAGAGAAGCGATGTGATCAATCAAAATCAACAGATTCCACCACCAACAAGACTGGTTACCACAATAGAAATTTATATGTACAAAAGGATTTTAAATTCCATTCAGAAAAACTCATTCGCAACATTCGTCTGTAAACTAACCTAATACTTAATGACCCTAACTTCCTAACCAAACTTTCATAAACTACTCGTTTACCTTTCCCTCTCGGATGTATCGGCCGCCATTAATATTCACTTGTTCAATGACAGGAGCACGTTCTGTTACGGTATTCAGAAGATTCTGCAAAGTATAACATTAGTAACAGCACATTAGAACTTTAAAAGCTGTTTACCCTGGTCACTTCCAAATGTTCTTTCGCGCGATCTTTTATGGGCTGCAACGTTTCGAGCTTACCATACGTATCTTCGAGCCAATTATCCTCGACTTCCTTCGACTTTTTGTAATTCTTCAACAAACCGTACGCCTGCTCGCATCCACGTAAACGATCCGCCAACTGTCCGCAAACGTTACTCCACCTCGTATTTAACTTCTGAATGTCCTTTTCTAGTCTTTCAACGTCAGAGTGAGGGGCGCGCTGATTGGGTCTCGACTTTTCGGTTAAGCGCTTCGTGTTATCGAAATCATCGTTTAATTGATCCATTACAATTTGCTGTTGGCTGATCGCCGATTGTAATTTAAGCAAATCGTCATGGACAGCCTCCAAAGCCTTTTCAGTCGAAGGCAACTCGTCAAACAGTGCCAGTTTATTTTCGAATTCCGATATGACTTGGGTAGCGTCATCGACACCGTTAAGAACTATCTCGCAACATTTCAATCTTTCGATATACAAATTGCTGGTATTCCATATGTAATTCCACTTATTTAGGACCTTTTCCAGATCTTTCTTATGCTGCGGCGTTTTCAGTGTAATACTTCTAAAGGTGTCTTTTACTTGCTCTATTTCTGGTTCTAAATTTTGAAGACGAGATTCGTACTCTTTGTGTTCTAATACGAGGTGTTGTAACGTGTCAATATCTCGAGGTAAAGGTGAGAGTACACGTTGATTAATTATTCGTTCGGCTTCATCTAAAGATTGCTGAAGCGACGAAATTTGGTTGTTGAATATTCTGGTTTGATTTTTACTCTCTTCTACAAAAAAAGATCAATTTTAATTTTAGTTTTAAAGCTTTACATTAGGTACTTTTCTGTACTCTTTCGACTTTAAACATTCAGAGCGGGATAATGAGAAAGACTAGAGAAAAACATAAAATTGCGCAAATTTTGTCCCTTCAATGACGAGTACATAACCACCACATAATAAGGGTGCAAATGTTTAAAGAGAAAGTACAGGTGACGTTTTTTGCGCAAGAAAAAAGGCGGAGGTGGCGGTGCTGACCAGGTCCGGAACGGTGGGACGCTCTGAACGCGACTGCTACGACCCCCTGCTCTCTTTCTACCACAGCGCAAAAGCGAATTTGCGTTTAGGACGCGTGGAAATTGCGAGTCTAACGGCCAGTTGCATAAAAAAAATAATCCAGGATTATTGTTTAATCCTGTATTAAGACATTTGATTGGCTTTATATTGCAGTAGGCAGCCAATCAAATGTCAAAATTCTTGTTTAAACTCAGATTTGACAAATAATGTAGGATTTTGATTATAATTCGCTTTCCTGCAACCGGCCGTAAGCCACTTTTCTGGATCTCTAGATTTAAAAATCGCAAAGAAGCAGTGTAGTAGATCTCCATCCACGTCCCCAGTTTTGGTGACCACTGTGTGTATGAACGGCCAGGTCCGGTATAAAGTGGCGCTTCGTTATGAAAGTGTTGTACCGCCGCTTGATCCCGACCATGAAATTAACAATAGCTAAATAATTGAGTTGCAGAAAACCCGTCCGATTGAGCTGGGCCTTACTTAAAAAGAAGCTCTCTTAACTTGAATTTTGACACTGGTCCCGTATTTTTTCAATTTGTTTAAACGTATCGAAGATGTAAGCGGATAGACAGGAAATTCCGGTTTGGCCCTACCCGAAATGAAATTTTGTGTAAGTATCTTTCATCATTTGCCTTTGGTCTTTTGCCGAAATTTTGTAACCGAACACCCACATTGCTGCGGAGTGCGCTACGTTTGTCCGCTTCCATGGTTTACTTATTATACTTGGTAAATTTATTTAGTTTTATTTTAAACTAAAGTGAATTTATGATTCCGCTAACGCTTATTTCATTTTAAAGCGCACTGATTGTGCGCGAACTACCCCACGTTCGTCCCAGTAGGAATGATGAACTTACATTTCCCGTGCTATCAACAGACGCGTCAAAACTAAAAAATTGAATTGGCTACGTCACGCCTCGTCAAGGTACCGCGAGGTGCTAATAATGCAAATGCGTCGATTCCGTTTGGGACGCACTTGAAGTGGTCATAACGTGAATGTGAAAGGGATGTGAGCATGAAAAAAACAAGAATTCGCACTGCAAAATTCAAGCAGTGTACTACGTGGTGTTTCTAAGAACCCTGCAACGGGGGCATACGATGCACTGGCACTTTTATCGAAAAAATTGCTTGTGTGGTAAGTAACTATACTGACACTAGCGCCATTAGAGATGAGGCTCTGAGAAGCAGTCAAAAAATGTTTGCAGGGGCCGTAGTTATGCCAATTTGGTGTTCAATTAAAAATGAAAAAAAAAATCAAAGTGAAAATAGTAAACGAAATTTTACCTTCGGCACGTGCTCTCTTTTCAAATTCATCAAACAACCGATTTACTTCTTCCATTTCTCTTCGCAACCTTCTCAATTGAGGATCGGATGGATCTCCTTCAGCCATGAGCTTGTCTGCATCTTCATTTAATGCTCTCCTAATCGCATTTCTTTGCTCAGCCCCAATAGCGATAAACTGAAATGGCCAAAATGTAAATCCCTGCATAATGAAGATTATATTACCTGTGGTAAATCCCAGCCTTTAACGACCTTAATTGTTGCAAATATCATGTTTTGTCTCATTCTCAGCTGTTTCTTTTGCCACAAGGCTATCGAGCGATCGTATTGTCTTCGCAGGCGTTCGGCTGCCTCAATGGCCTCTTTATCTGGAGGTGGTATTACGAAGCAAACGCCCGGAACTTGTGCCTCAATTCCCTTTTCATTGTGTACTCTCCACTTGATACGTCCGGAGTTATCGGTCAATGTACATTCTTTGTTTTTCTCTATGACAAACTGGAACAACAAGCACTATTACAATGTGTTTTACAAACAGATCATAAACCTTACGTTATTTTGCTTGTAATTGCATATAGTGGTAATGCTCAATGGCCTGGTGACCGGTTGTCGGCGTTGTTTAAGCGGTACTATGTCTTGAGATCTGACGATTAATTCTTGTACGCGGTCCCCAAAGTTGTTCAATTCATCTCGTAACGCTTGCATTCCTTGCAGCAATCTTTCTCCAACATCCAACGAGAAATCAGACTGGCTGAATTCGGTATTCATGACCTCATCTTTCCTAAAAAGACAGTTGGAGATGGACAAAAGTAATAATACGACTTACTCTTTAAGCCACTGTTCGGTTTCCTCAATGTCCTGATAAAATGTTTGGTAATTTTGTGCGTGTCTGAGATGTTCTTCGAGACAGTGAGTTAGCTGCAAAAGCCACGCCCATTGCGCCTGCATGGCCGCCATATGCGCCTCTATAGCTTTAGACGCCGGGTGATTTTGCAATACTAAGGCTTCCCCTCGGTCTTGTACGGCTCCGAACTGGATTTCTCGTTTCTCCAAGTCGCTCATTAGGTTCTGAAATAGAAATTATCAATCACGGTTGAGTTTAGACACTAACATAAGTATAGAGTTACGAAGCAATAGGAAACATGTGCGGTAGTCAGAGTTTGAAAGGTGCGTACAATTATTTTAGTTACCTCGTAACCTGATCCGAAGCTTTGCTGCATAAAAAATACACCAATCAATAGTGTTTGGAAATTATAATTTTGTGCAGAACTATGCTAAATTGAGTCACTGATAGAATGTTGCCAACCAAACAAATTCCCTATTTATCTCCATTCTGTTTTAACTTGAAATCAAATGTGCAACTGTATTGACAAAACTCAATAATTTGTGCAAGAGAAAGCCTAGCAACAAGTATAAAAATTCTTCACATTGCCAGTAGGGAAAAGTATAAGTGTTGTTGTGTGAAAGATTAGCCAAATTGGTTCCTTCCGAAAACAGCAAGACTGACTTGTACTAACCGGAAGCAATGGAAGCAAATAGACTACGCCCTAAAATAAAAAGAACGGTTGTAACTACAAACAAAGATGCATCCCAAACAGAGACTCTAAAACAAGAAAACATCATTGCTTTTTCAAGAAGCGCAAAAAGATTTTCAAAATAAACAAACATACCTATGACATTCTTTCTAAAACCCTAAACGCTTTTTGATTCCTATCCTAAAATGATAACTAGTTCTTACCAGAAACAAAGAGTTTAAAAAAATCAAGGGTGACTGAATTTTTCAAAAAACGTGTTTTGTATACCAGTAAAGTGCTCTTTGAGGACAAGATAAACACAAATGTTATTATGAAAAGTCGTTCAAAATGAAAAACTGAGTAAACATGCAAAATTTCAAAGTCCTAAGCCTACTTTAATTTTTCTGGTGTTTTTATATTTTAACTGGATATGTTACTTAAAAAATGATTCAAAATAGAATGTATTGACCGTGTAACAAATTTCGATATTGTGGCGTACATACTAGACATCTTGATAGACAAGGAGGCGCCATGAAAGGATTAGTCATCTGTGATAAAGAACAAAAGCAGATGTGATGTAATCTTTCCGAGAAATATTACGCGTTTGTTCAAGAAAATTCGTTCGAGATCGTGCTATATACGCACAACGGAATGCGTTTCAGGCAGTTCCAATTACGACGCCGAAGTCATAAATAGTTCGCGCTGTTATAAATTGTGTATTTGTGAGTGATAAATAATATTTTTACTGTTACAAATTAATCAATTTCACGACTGTTATGATTATAAATTTATTGTTTATAATTAGCTGTAATAAAATTTATGTTACAATATTTTATTTAAAATATTTAATGTAGGTAATGATTTCAATATCAACTTGCTCAAATTTGCTACGCGGTCAATAGTTTTTTTAAGTAACATGTTTTTGGATTCTGAAAAAATTCAGTTTGCGCCGAGGTTTGCGCGTTCTAGTCCCCAAAGAACACTTTACTGGTGTGCATAAAACGTTTTTTGAAAATTTCAGAGACACCCTTGATTTTGGGAAACTAAAATGATGTCACAAATTCATTTCCAACCAAGCAGAGCTGATCTTCGGAAGCTCAAAATTCAGTTCCAAAATTTTGTCTTTTACAAGCGATGACCAAACAATCGGGGGACACACTGTAGACACATTGTATATGGATTTGTTTGATTTAGTTTAACGTTTAGATAACTGAACCAATTATAATCAATTAATCAATTTTTTTCTCGATAAATAAAGTATTGAAACAAATTATTTCGTGTAATTACAAAAAGTAATTAAATTGGGGTAAATATGGTAAATCCATTATGTAGTTCCACAAAAGTAATAATTCAATCAAATTTGTCAAATCAGTTGCAGGGCGCAGCCACTCTACACTTTGCGCAATTACTATTTAAAGCACTCACCTCATAATATTTTTCAATAGCTTGCAAGTTGATATTCTTATCGGACCAGTCTCTTGTAACCTCAATCTCTTCTTTCTCATTTAACCAATGCAACTCATTAGTGGCGGACTGTATAAAATCTAATAAACTATCCAGATCGCTCAGTCTATTATTAGAATAGGTCGATAATTCGGCGTAGACTTTCTGTAATTGACTCAGATGCTGGTTGTATAAGGTAAGTTCTTCAGATGAAAAATATTGACGGGCTTTAACACAGGTATCCACTTTGGAATGAAATTGATCGACATGTTTGTGTTCGCGCTGATGTAGTTCACGTTCAGCTTGGACGGAAGGTAAATCAGTTCCATAATCGGCTTCTTGAAATTGTTTCTAAAATAGTCAGCTATAGGAATACAGATTAAAAATTCGTGGGAAACTTACCAGTTTATTTTTACACCATTCGATGGCTTCTTGCACGGCACGGAAATGCGGATTAGTATCTACATTCCGAGTTTCCTGCACTGTTCTAATATGTTTCGTAACCGTCCGTTCTTCGACTGGAAAACTCAAGTTCGCCAGAGGCCCAACGATCTTATGATGTAACAATCGACGCAATTGCACCCACCTCTCGTGCAATTTCTTTACTCTCTTATCTAATTCTGGACCTTGCAAATATCGACTATTAAGAAGAGTATGTACATCAGTTATTAACGACTGTATATTTTGCTCCGTAACTGCCAAATCTGATTCAATCTGGTCAGCTATTTTCTTAGCGTCTAAGGGATGTAATCGTTCTATTCTCCTCGCTTCGTCTTCAATTCGTCGCTCAATCGTGTCTAAATTCGAATCTGTCTGTTTGATTTCCCTATGTACTTTTTCCGCTAGCCGTTGTAACCTCTCCAATCGTTTAAGTTCCTCTAAAATTTGCCTATCCCTTTCCTGGTATGCCGTCATAAAACGACTCCAAGTTTTCTCGATCGAGTCGATGTGCAATTCGGGTTCGATGTCTACTTCTCCGACACTTTTAAAATATTTTTCTAAGTCGCGGAATAACTGATTTAAATACTGTTTATCTCTTTGACGAGGTGGAATTTCGTCGGTTCTAAATCGCGACGATTCTGAGGCCAATTTCTTCATTTCGATTAAGGTCGGTGGGAATGAGCGATCCTACACAAATAGTTTTCAAAGTAATTATGAGAAATGCAATTGATTTCAAGTGTGTTTTGTATCCTACCTGTTTGTAAAGTGGCCTCTGTGTATTGTAATTATAACAAAGTGCAATTAAGTATTAAGTGGATTAAAAAATGAGTAGTAGATCAGACATACCTGCATTAAACTGTATTTTTCCCTAATCCACATATGTACTGATGAAGCCAATTCGCGATATTCTTGTATTCGCTGTTGTGCTGCTTGATCGTAAAGCGGATGGATTGATGGAGGTTCTGGGAATACTTCGTGTAATGATGAAATGTACGTAATTAACGATTTCTCATCCGGTTCATGGGTATCCACATCTAAAAAAAAGAACACATTATCAATAATACAGCGACTTGCAATACTTTTTGAAATGTATCCCACATGATGAAGACGCTTCTATTATACAATTGAAACCTACAGTCTCATCTGGATTATTTATCCCGAAAAAGCAAAAAAACTAGTGTTTTTTAAATTTTAAATTTTTTAAATTTTAAATTTTAAATTTTTTTTTAACACCCTGTGTATTTTAACGCCAATTTTTTGGATTCTTTTTCCTGATTACATTGATGTATCACACCCTATATGTTCTTGTATAATTTTACATTGTGTCCAAGATATAGATGTCTATCATGGCAATATTGAAAACCATAGAATATACGACGATGGTTAAATCACGCCATATCTTCGGAAGTAATCGGAATTTTCTGGTTTTCTCATGATGATAACTGTTGAATTGTGTAACTTTTTCCTGATTTACCCATCGCCATACTTCTATGATTTCCGAAATCCTCAGGATACACATCCTTATGTTGGACATGGTGTACCTATATAATTATATAAAAAAATATAGGATGTGATACTTCAATGTAATCAGGAAAAAGAATACAAATAATTGCTTTAAAATATACGGGGTGTTGCATTTAATAAATATGTTGGGTCCAATCTCAGAACCGGTGGCCCAAACATTTTTTTGACTACGCCACTGGATTCTACGTAAAAATATCTAAAACCATACCTTTTTTCTATCTTACATGGGTAGTAAAATATGAGAACGTTTCAAAAAATTATACTTTTCGTTTTCACCCTATATCTCAGAAATAAGCTTAGTTAAGATTGATTCTGTTTCAGGCATTAAAAGTCGCAAAAAAAAGCCACAAGGTAGCGTAAAGTCCAGGTCTTTATTTTTTTGTCAACAGCTGAAATACACTCCAATATTAACCAAAATAGGACACACGGTACATCTTCTCAAGAGCGTACTAATGATTTTATGATTATTTGTATTTTTCCGTTTTATTGTATCATATAGTTTGTGTACTTTTTATGTTAATTTAAAAAATCCAGATTTTTATGATGCGGTCCGTTGCTTTATGTGGAAACCTTAAAATGGCGCTTGATGATAAATGAATTTGACATGCCTGATTTAATAGGTAATTAGTTTTAGTGATTATCATTAACTCGCCATAGCCATTTATCATTAAAAAAGTATTTTGAAAAACCCTCTTTCATCATAAAATACAAATATCGCACTCCATTTTTAAAAGAAAGTTCCAATACCATCTTGAATTTCATTTTGAAATCATTTTTGAGTACGATCTATCGTAATAAAAAACCGTAATATTAAGCTCTGTGTTTATTATGATCGAGATATTAATTTTTCTAAAATGTTTTTTTTTCAAATATATTTTGGCCCGTTTACCTTTTTATGATCGATAAAGTAATCGTTTCAATAAATGAGTTACAATTCCTTATAGACACAGTACGAATTAGAAACAAAGGTGAAAAAGAGTACACGAATGGCATTACCTTCAGGATCTAACAACCTTGTCACACCATATTCTCGTTCGGCAATATAAAAGGCGGTTTCCATTCGTTCTCTCGCATGCTGTACTTTAATATTTCGCCAGTCGACAAGATCGGGCCTGTTTCGATGGATGATTGCACTGAAGGCCAAACCGTCTCGCCATGAAGAGGTGAAATCGGTAACTCGAACACCAGGATATTTGTTTGTTGTCCTCTTAGCCCATCTGAGAAGATAATCTTTCGCCGATATATTTGGTTCTTGGCCCACCACAATATCCGATATCTACAATAAAATAAAGCATTAAATTTGATACAGTGAAATAGAGCCATACATCAATGTCATGCTTAAAAAATATGCATATGCAGGTTGTATTTTTCTTAGTAATTCTCAGACATTGTCTTTTTTAGGCCATACCTGTTGTGACATTAATTACCGACTAATTTTCATAATGCTATAATATGAAAATATGTGATCCAAATAATAAGCGAAAGAATAAACCTACTAAATTTTATGTAGGTTGGCCGAAACCAAATTACTGTAAGGTTCTGTTTCTGCCTAATTTCACCAGATAATTGAACTGCACGCTATTTACCCAACTTCAATTAGTGTAATTCCACAAACCAAAAAGAAACTAAAAATAGTAAATTTATGCAAGATCTCCGACGTTCCTTGAGACGGAATGTGAGGTTCTGAAATGCATCAAGTACAAAGGAGATTAATTAATTAAAAAGTTCTGGAGTACTTCCACTTGATAATTTAACGAGAAATAATGCAAATTTCTTTGGCACTTCCCGCAATCAATTTTCAAGTTGTCTGCACCGTAACGGTTTTCTTAGTTATCTTACGAGCTCAATCCACTTAATATTAAAATACCATTACGAAGCTTATTAACCATCTATACCATTTATGGTGCAAACCAAAGGCATCTGTGGCGTGACATAAGCACTAAACTATTTTTAAAAAAACTAAAACTAAGCTGACTTAATCAAATTCATTAGGCATGGTAAAACATGGTAAAATGTGTGGAATGATTCTTACGAAACTATTCTTGCGAATATGGCTTTGGGCGATGCAAATTGTATAAACAAAGAACGGAATGGAAACAAAAAGGAGCATCTCATAACAATAGAGCTATGAACGTAATTTCCACTTTCTCTCTTAAAATGGTTTATTTGTAATAAAACTTTCACTATTTGTTAACATGCCAATCTTCACTAGTCTAAGTGGCAACTTTTACAAAATTGAGCATCTGCAATCTAAAACGTTCAATGTTAATTTATTTTAATGTATTCGAATGTCGCCCGCTGTGCAACCTCAAAATTATATTGTACTGGATTTTTGAACAGTTTTTTCGTGTTACACATTTTTGTAGCATATAATGATGTTCTTATTTGCATTGGCAAGTTTGCGTGTTCCAAAGAAAAATTCCACCTGTTTCGAGGCACAAGGTTCTCGTCTGATTAAATGGGTAATAGTTGAAGAAAGAGACATTGCAATTCATGAGAATGCATATAAAAACGATTTCACATAAGGTGCCAGATAGTGAATTTGAAGTCGCGTAAGAGGCTTTATAAAATAGATCGGAGAATGGGCAGACGAACAGAAAAGATCATTTTAAAAACATAATTTTCGCCCTTAAATATCAAAGTACAAAGGTTTCACACCATGGATATTAGAGATGAGTCGTGCAATTTGAAATTACAATACAATGAATATTCGATTTGAATGTGTAAAGTATTACGAATTTATTTATTTACATGATTCATCGAAAAAGCTCGTTTTTAGGAAATATATTCACGTTTACAATCTCTTATGGTTCATAAAATCATAACATACGAACAGAAATTCGAAAATGAAAAATTACGGACCACCCACTGGGCCACTGCTCTGCATTAATATATATGTAGTAATATTTAAAAAATCGTAATATTGATTTAATTACGGGGGAAATATAACTTTTTTTATAAATAATCACCGGACTCTCTCCTGAACCACCCCCAAGGCTCTCGCGGACTACCGATTGATAAAGTCTAAATCAACGAGATAGGGCACTTATGGCTCAGAAATGTTGTTAAAAAAGACACTATAACTCAGTACAAATCGAGGTACAAATTCATAAGCAACCAAGCAAAAAGTTGAGAATTAGAAAACAAATCAGGGACATTTAAACAGTTCCAAAAATCAGAGAAAAAACTGGAAAATTCGGATAAATTAACTTGGCCGAGGCTGAATACCGGATGATCATTTGGTATCTATATATTAGTGATTTGTGTTTATTGTCCAGGTAAGTGTATTAACTAACACGAAATATGCACAACACATAAAGCAGAATTCTTTATTTTTCATTTTGTTTGTTACAGATGTTGCTACAGTAAGACATTTTGAGTAGAAAATGACTTGTAAGTAATTGTTATTTGAAGTGAAAATTTAATTGCGGAAATCGAAATGAAAAACTGACAGTGGCTAGTATCCCGCACATTTAGACTATCATCAAAAGCAGTAAAAACTATCCTGATAATAGAAGCTGGGCGTTTGTTTATACATCTAAAGTTCATGTCAAAAGAGCAGAAAGAGAGGCAGGATCCTTATGCGAATAGGCAACGCAGATGAGAATTACCTGCTTATGATTTTAAGAAACACTGCATCTTTTTTAGCGTATTTTCCAACTTTAAGTTTTTTAAATGGTAGTCATAGCTGGCATACTTTAATTAATAAACGCCCTGCAATAATTTTTGTATTATTGAGAGGTAAGTAAACAGAGTTGGCCAGGGAAAACAATATCTAGTGAGCTAGGTAATAGCGTAACTGTGGCACATTTAACATAAATATTTAATGGACATCTTCAAAAATTCACTATGAAAGTTAAATTAATAATCATATTCAATACCTATTAAAAGTAGATCGTATCATGCCATGGAAAACTATAAATAAACAAAATACTTCTGTTCATTGTTGAACCTCTAACGTCTAAAAAGCATTATGCAGGTCACTCTGTAATTGGGCGCGAGCCTGTTCAGGGCCCAGAACAAGGGAGGGATAATAAATAAATAAATAAACTTGAAGGCCCCAAAGAAAACTTGGATTTAATCTTTGGCGCGTAATTATTGGATTGCAAATGCTTAAACCTTTCATTTACGACGAAAATTGGACAGGCCAATGTTATCTTCACTTTCTACCAAATGAATTTCAAGATATGTTAGATGATGGGTTAGATTTGGAAACACGCAGTTAAATATTATAATAGACAGTAATTAAGAGAACAGAAATGTTTCCCATGGCAAAATCTGTTTTTACTACTCTTCATAATGCAAACAGTTATATCATTTTAAAAAAGAAAAAAATGCACTTTTTTTAAATGTCACAGCCAACATTTAACCGAATCTCTATGTCTTGCGGTTTCCGAGATCCTAATGCTTAAAATGAAAAAAAACTCACCCTGTATTTGCAATAGATGCAATAAAGGCGAGATTAAACCCTTTGATAGGGATCCTGACACACAGGTTTAAAGGATGTCTGACATACATGTCAAAATCCACGCTATATATTTCAAGAATGCCCTTACAAAAATTCTTCGAAATATTGTTTTTCCCTTTGAAGGTACTTTCGTCCAACATTTTAAGTTTTTACATTGCCAGTAGATGTATCTCGTCCAGACGTTCCATTTGCTCTTTACAAGTACCCTCTTTCGGCACTTGTCTTCAAGATATTCGCTTCGATTTCACCAATCGATAAGTCTCGCCCAGACGATTCATTATGCTTTCTGAGTACACTCCTGCCACAAACCGTTTTCGAGAGATTCGCTTTTTAAAGTTCGCCATCTGTGAGTACCTCCTCCGACGATCCGCTCTTGAGATAGAAGGAATTATAACCGATATAACACGATACGGGGTCGAGGAGAAGGGGTATGTTTGGTACAAATTAATTCCTTTTATCGAGACGTTTTATTAGAGTGCCATGAAGAATAAAGCCAGTGTCTCGCACTCCCTCTCAATTTTGATATGGTATAAGGATAAGAGTGAAGCCCGGTAGTTGGTAGAAAACAGTTCCTTTCGTTGAGACCTTTAATATTAGAAGACCATGAACGATAAAACCAATTTCTGCTTCTACGTCCTTGCATTAAAATGCCATGCTAGCAATTTAATTGTATGAATGTTCGTATTGTTCGTAATAAAAGGGTAGAGGCGTACCCTTTCCTTAGGAATGTTATGTATATGATTTACGTATGAGATTACGAGAGGTATTAGTACTAATTACGGAAGGTACCTTTTTGTCTTTAAGTGTTAGGGTATGTTGATTACTAATTAGACTTAGGGGTACATTGGGATTCGTGCAAGCCGGCCGATCAGTGTAACTACTCCATGCCAGAATTCTCGTTCGTTGTGAGGGTGGGTTTTTGCTCGAGAGGACACGTGATCTTGCACCTAGATATACAGTATATCTACATGGAGAAGAGCCATGGCACTTTATTGCGCATGAGGGTTACGTATAACAGGAGTCGGCGGGACAGGTACGCGTCAACTCGCCACTGGACCACTCGCCACCGACTGACTCGCCAACGGGACAACTCGCTAACGCGACAACTCACCAACGGGGCAACTCGTCAACGCGGCAACTCGCCAACGGGACAACTCACCACCGCGACAACTCGCCAATGCGACAACTCGCCAACGGACGACTCGCCACTGCGACATTTCGCCAACGAAATATTTTTCCCTGTTTAATGTGTCGTTCAAATAACGATGTGATTGTCAAAGTCAAAGTTCAAATAATAATTTGCAGAAGACATCGTTATATCAAAATGCAGTAATAGAAACAGGTATAGGCGGTTGGGTCTTCATTCAAATATTGACTACAATTTTTCGATAAACTTTGTTTACAAAATTAGGGAAATTGACTAAGTATTGCATTTGTGGGATGCATTTGTATGACACATTAAACAGGGAAAAATATTTCGTTGGCGAGTTGTCGCAGTGGCGAGTCGTCCGTTGGCGAGTTGTCGCATTGGCGAGTTGTCCCGTTGGCGAGTTGTCGCGTTGGCGAGTTGTCCCGTTGGCGAGTTGTCGCGTTGGCGAGTTGTCCCGTTGGCGAGTCAGTCGGTGGCGAGTGGTTCGGTGGCGAGTCGCCCTTGGCGAGTTGACCGTGTTCCGGCGGGACCGGGTGTCGTAAGACCCCTTTCATGTGTGTTACGTTTAGCGTAAGTGCTGCCGGGACAAAGAGGATCCGGCATAGCCAGCTGGCGTGATAAAGACCCTTGCAGAGCCTCGTTTAGTAGAGTAAGGATATGAAAAGAACTGTTCTCGTTAACCCAGCTACTAAGTGTAGCATGTTGAGTGTTGCTGAGTAACAGAATAAGCTAGGTAGCTGAATGCAAGAAAGAGGTGCTCCTTGTGTTTCTACTCCAGGTCAAGAGCAGCCATGGCATGGAGACCAGGTACTTGTTAGAGGCATAGATGATCCCAACAAATTTTGCATAAATGAGAATGATATTATCGTTGACTCACTTTTTTCGAAGATAAAATAATATCCTCCTCGATCCTTTAAATTTTGTATGGAATAATATTAAAGATTAATATTGAATAGGTAGTGGAAAATATTTCGGAGATGTGTTTGGTCCACTGTGTTATTCTGAGGCCGTTGAAATTTATTTTAAATGTATCTCCTATCTACCCCACAAAATTGCCCTTAGTCGTAGACCGAAACAACGCTATTTTGGTAATGTCTCATTAAAACGTAATTGTTTGTAGTGACCAATGTTAACTTCCTTCTTTGGTCATCGCCATCCCACATTACAGTGGCCAAATTAATCGTGAAAGTAAGATGCAAATTCCAGTACATTCGAATCGGAGCATTGGAAATGAATAAAAACTGTTAAAAGTTCTGGAATTTTGTTGCCTATAATATAACAATGGAATATTTGTTACACAGTTTGAGTCCATATGAAAAAAATTTAATTAAAGTCCATCTCTCTTTTATAGCATATTAATCACATTAGATCATTCTTAATTTGTATTCCTACGTGGACGCGCATACAGTTAACCTTATAAATACGGTAATGCCACGGGTATGTTTGATTTGACCACATCTCCCCCAATGCGCGAACAATTTTTGGTATAGTAAGACGCAACAGGTTTCGGCAAACAAGGTAGGTTCATTGGCAAAATATAAAACAGTGTGCCAAGGTGTGGGTGGCTTTAACTATGCCAATGTCAAACTGTGCATGTATAATTATGCAAATACGGTTGTTATTAAATTACACCGGCCATATGTTCGATACCCGCAAATAATATCTGCGAGCTACCGTGTTTAGTGTAGGTGGTTTTGCTCCACATTGCTATTTGTTTCAAATGTCTTCAAGCCAATTAAAAATTGTTTTTCAAATGAATGACCGGAAACTGGAAGCAGTGTTAATTGTTATTGCAAACCTTAACTCTTTTCCGCTCGTTTATTTTAGCTTCTTCGGCGACTTCCGGCTTGTTTTTTAGGCTTCGCGGCGTCGCTCTTTTCGTCAACTCCTGGGGTACGCTCTTTTCTTCGCCCCGAGTTAGGGTCGTAACTTTTCGAATAATTTTGGTCGTAATTCGGCGTGTGCCGTCTTCATTTTTTCGCGTCGTTTTCGTCGACTCGATGGAACTACCCAGCACTTCCGTAGAGAGGCGTTTGTGCGTGTGGATCGCCTGCAGACTTCGAATTTCGTTCGGATTATAAAAATTGGTGACAATGGGAGGGCCCAAAGCCGGTGATTTTTCGGAGGTCCCTTGTACGAAAAGTCGCTTCGAGCTGCTCGTGTTGCTGCTGTCTTTGACAAATCGGTACATTGACATTGCTATTGTTTCACGCAAATTTACATAACACGAATAAAAGACACTTTACGCTTTAACACAAATCACTTAAAAAACCGAAACGAATAAACTGCGCGTAATTTGCAAACAATTAATTGTTGAATTAAGGAGCGCTCGTTATTGACAAACAAACGGATGGAAAGCGCGCCGATGTTACGTCAGGTGAAGACTAGATCGTACTGCTAACCTATGGTGATGGTGATGGGCTTCGTGGTGTAGCCTTGTGCAGGTACCGTGTAGGCATTGTATCAGGGCCGTATGGAGGAGAAATGTTACTAAACCGTGATAATAACGAACGGCATACTAGTTACAGAATGATAGATAATCTGTGTCAAATTCGTCAAGGTCCTAAAATTAGATTTGTTTCATTTTTATTTGTTTCAATCGCAATTATTACAACGTAAACAAAGGTAAACTATTGTGAATTCAACTGTAGATAAAAAATAATTTTACTACGTTTCAGATGTTAAGTCGCATACAAATTATAGAAATCTTTACAAGATACAAAATTGGTAGACAATTTTTGTTATTTTTAGACACGTGCTTTTTAAGCTAAGAAAAATAGTACATTATATATCAAGGTAGAGAAGTACAGTATTATTGCCTGAGCACCAAGATTACATCTCGAGGCGCTTGCGCCGAGGGGTGTAAGGTGCGAAGGCAATAATAGACTTCTCTACCGTGGTATATATACTATTTTTTTCACTACTAGCACTTGAAGTCCTCTAAATTAACATATTATATTGATAAGAAAGTGAACGGTTGGACAGAATTTTTTGTTTCTTAATTTAACATGTCAATCAAGTACGTAGAAGTACAAGTCAAACAGGCCGTATTTTGTTCTGTCATTGAGATTTTTCAAAGAGTAATTTCGTTCGAATTTTTTCAAAATGTGATAATTTTAGGTATGCAATTTCTCTGGAAATGGCGGCAATTATTCACTTTAGAGAATTTGTCTAAACGTTTATTGAGCGAAATTTCGGGTTGTGTTTTCTAAAAGTGACAGCGTGACAGTTCTCATTATTGACTACTAGTTAATAATATCCACATTATTAACCACTTTGAACAAATGCCGAGAAAGGCTACTTTACAAGTGGAAAAAAGGTTAATAATCATGTCATCAGACGCTAGTAGTGAAAAAAATAATTTTTTGTTTTTTTAAATGTAAAAATCTATCACGCAATTAAAATTTTATATTTCACTGATGTTCGAAGATGTAACACAGACAGATGGACTAACAAAACTTTACCGAAAGTGTATTTTATTCGTGGCGGATTTACAAAAAATTCTTTACGTCTGTCCGTCCGGTTGGTTCGCTGTGTCACTATCAGTATCAGATATTGATCTTAACAGCTTTCGGCATACTTTTTTTCGCTATTTTATTATTTAACATGAGCCACGAAAGTTTTTGCTCATTATTTCGTCTAGCTAGCGAGTGGTTCTCAAAGTGGGTGCCGCAAGCACTACATAGGGGTGCCGCGAAATTTTTAAGTATTTACTTAATAATTAATAAGCTTAAAATTACATAAATTAAAAAAGGAATTAAAATAATTATAAAAAATGAATATTCGTTTTTTATTACAATTCTGTTTTTTAGTTTCTATTTTATTTATTTCTATGGTTCATAATTCCTTAATCATATGCTGGTATTGCATTACATCAAACTTCCTCAATCTTATAACTTATATTTGGGGAATCGAAAACGTCCTATTTTGGTTTTGATCCGTAACCATCTTCAAGGTTGTTGAGGGTGTCACAATTTTAAAAGTCATAACTGCTTAAAAAATTTTTTTAAATTTTTTTCGCATACACTGGCCAGAATGGCTTAAAAAACTCAACAAAAAAGTTCATTACCATTTTTTTTTAGTTCCTTTGTTTTTGAGAAGTTTTGAATTGAAAAGTTCAACTATTTATTTTATTTTTCTAAATTTCATTTTTCTCTAAAAGTAAGCATCAGAGTGAAAAATGTCAATTAGAAAAAAATATGTGTCTTGATGAGGTCTACAAAAAAGGCTTCTACACTTTTGCGTCGTGTTCAAAATAAAGGCGCTAGAGGGCATTTTCTAAATGTTATACTATGGCCAAAGATAATTGCAATGACTATTAAAAGTAGTCGGAAAGTTAAGTCAGGAGTTTTACCTACATGCTTTTGTGTTTAGAAATTTGTTTTGTAAAGACTTCTCTTCCTTTATCTCTTTACTAACTATAAAAAAGCAAAAAATAATAATACTAGGTGAATTTTGTATAATAATTTTAGTGTGCCCCAGGCAAAAAATTTTGAGAAACACTGAGCTAGCCCGAGGTTACAACAATAACGTGTATGGTGTGTAAACTTTCATGTAGTGAGGTTCAACAACAGTGATAGAGTAAATTGGGTAAATTTATTTCATTGACCAGTAAGTTGGGACTATTCAAAACTACATAGTGTTTGACAAACATTACCATATCTGAAGTTATATTAAAAATGCAAGGACCTAGGGGTAACTTTGGGTAGAAATTGTGACATACGAGTTTTTAAAATTTTTTAGTATGTTTTCTAAAATAAAAGTCGTTGTATTGGATGGTTCAATCAATTAACAAACGTTGATACTTCATTGCATAAATATCTGGTCACTGGTGCCTACTCGAGTGATTGCCTTTGAATTAAGTCACGAAGATATGACTATATTTTATGACTAAAAGTTCAATATAAACATAATATGTCCACAAATGCTTGATTACCGATCTACAGGGATGTTATAATTTCACCGACACTTTACAATTTAAACCTTTAATTTATAAACATACGCAAACACAAGCACAACATACCATTTTGGAGCGAAGTAATTGCATAAGGCCACCCTCTACTAATAGAACCAAACAAATCAGCAATGTTTATGCAAATATCAAAAGAGAACAGGTAAATCTGGATAAAAGTATCAGTCTATGTAGCTAAAACTTCAAACGCTTACATCTCGAGAACGGAGTGTTGGAAAAAGTTACTCGCTAAGGGAAAGTGGTAGGCCTTGACGAAAGTATACTTGTCTAATGTGTATTACGTATAGGTTTTGTTCAACCTCTGCTTGGCGAACAAATGCGATGCATATGCCTGGTAAACCAATTGAGATACAATCTCTTCTAGCGTAAATTCGTAACCCCCTCCCCTCATACAATTTATCGCCCCCCTCCCGTCGGCGCCGGTGTTTTCTTCCACGCAAACAGATCCACCAGAAAAATTTGCCGGAAGTGAAACGATAATTTATTTATGAAAAAACTATGTTGGTATGCACATTTTCGGATTTAAATTATCAGTGACAGCCTGAATACTTTTAGGTAACGGTTTGCATGAAACACCCTGTATACCAGTATACATCTGCTAAGTTGCTCTGTCAGTCATGTTCTTCTCCCTAACAAATTTGTATTTTTAAAGAAACATGCCCCCCTTATATTTGCATTCCCACTTCCAATGATTACGGTTCACAGTAATTACAAGACATTCTGGTTCACGTAACCTATACGCTAATTAACAGAATAAAAGTGATGATAGCATAATGAGCAATGTAAATAATTACACATAACGAATTAATTTTCAGCAGATTTACGTGGGATGGTACGCCATAACCACCTTTCAAGGATGTCGACAGAAAATTGCATTCAACAATAACGAAACAAATTAATCGCGAAAAAACACCGTTTCCACTACGCCTTTTTCGTTTAATTAGAAAGAGTAAAGGTCACTTCGGCCAGCAAATTTCGTGAGATAATCTATATTTACACGAAGTTACAGAAACCATCAATTTATTGTAACCGTTCTCCGTTCACCAATTCGTGTAACGTTAGCGTAATAGATGGGAATGAAACCAGTGGGCTATGTTAAAAAACGATAATTAGTAATCAAATAGGAAATCAAAATATTGAAACTGGGCCACTACCCAAGAATGAAAATTCAACTTGCTGTCTACGAGTAGGTATGCCTTTAAAACGATTAGTTTCCCACTTCGATGTCTGTCTGCTACACAAGTGGTACTATGCTAGGCTAACCAAGTGTGACACTATGCAAGGTGCATACGCCCATTACCTATTGTGGTACATTGGTTTGTGTATTCTTCACCAACAAAAAATTTAAAGATAATCTACATCTAATTATGGAATACACAATTCGCGGTGTTCGCTTCGATGCTCAGGTTACCTTTAGCCACGAATACCTACAATTAATTTATGGCACAAATTTACACAAAATAATCGAATTTTACGTAATTTGAATTACTTCTATTTATCTTGCAAAAAATCACCTGTCGAGTGTTTGACACAAAAGATATTTTATTGTCGTCGTTATAGCCTGATGTACTGTTTTATAAATTAACCAACCCTCCTCTTTTACCCATATCACCCATTAACAAATTAACATGTGTCGGATAAAACCAGTGAGAACCGTTGGTGCTTCGATCCCATTTAAATTAGCTCTAAATGTACTTTCTGAAAAATCCACACCCATAGCGGGGTGGTGTGTTTTCATAAAAAATTGTTAAATCTGTGATATGTCAAAATTATATGGAGATGAGGCAAAATTTAACGTCATTTTAAAGCTTTCATTCCAGGTATTAGATTGAGTGGACATCCCCTTAAAAAAAATTAATGGTATTGTGTGTGATACTCTATTTTCCAAAGCTAATTCAATTCTGTAACATATAATTTTGATTACAATTTCTGGTGATAATCTGTTTGATGTTAGATTTGATTAAAGAATGGACAAGTTAAAATTTAATACATTTTGTAGGTAAAATGGTCGCTTTTCCGATTACCTAAATTATCAAAATGTAACACACATGACCCTTACAGGCACGATAATGGTTGAACATACAAATATAAAAATATCAACTACCCCTGGCTTCCTGGGTTTTGACTCCTATCACGCGCAACTGGGCGAGCGTCTTACAAAAAGGTTGAACACTCACTTTACGGGTTCCAAATGGAAAAATTTGACGATGTGTATACTTACAAGTCGGCTTTAATTGACTAACTTAGGGCTTATTTTATACTTCCGCTATCGATAATTTAAGTTCTACTTTCAGAACTTAACCTTCGAACAGGTCAATCTCCAAGATTTTAATTATGCGTGCTCTACGACAAAAGCTTCCGGTAACAATGTTCACGTAAATTACCAAAATACCAATTCAAAAATATTAGCCGACAATTTATTAATGGATTCGATTCACCTGCTAAGAGTTTGACTGATTTGTTTATTTCGCGATTTCACCAATACGCTCAGTTTGAGACGGTTAAATTAACTTTTCTGTTTTATGTCAGGAAGTAATTTATTTATATAACAAAATCTTTCTACGAGGATTCCGTCGCAGCTTTTTAGGGCTATCCGCGTAAATAAAATCGCGACCCTCCAACGTGTCTTCCAGGTGAACGCTCCAGACCGCGCACCTACTGCTTTCGCGGCCCAAAGACCGAATCCCCAAAAAAATATCCCTCTCCTTCATTCCTAATTTTTTACAACCACACCTTCTAAATGGCTAATTGGTCTCAGCCGCCATCTGTACCCGTACGCAAAATTCAAACTTTTCTGTTTCTTTGGGATGTTTTCATATTGTACTACCCATGTAAGATAGAAAAAAAGGTAAAAGCGACCTATTTCGGATGTGTTTACGTAGAATGCAGTGGCGTAGTCAAAAACCTTTTTGGATCACCGTTTTTTATGGTCGTAGTTACCATGGATACAATAAACAAAATAAATTATCTCTGAATCCATGGCCTACTATTTAAAAAGACAATTCGTTACATGTTCATATGTAATTAACCAAAAATTAGCTCGACTGTAGTAAAAGAACGGCGTCTTCTAATAATGAGCACTTATGTGAAAAGTGATAGGTTCTTTGCGGATCAATTAAATTTTTAGCCATTATCGATTTACCGCTACATGTATAACAAAACCTACATTTACACCTTGAAACATATCTGCAAGATGGCAAATTAATTATCCTCAACACGAATTTCGCCTCGCATGTAATAGATAAGTCGAAATACTCCAATAAACGCCATGTAGGAGGACAATTTACACCTCATCTTCGAAATCGAAGTTGTGAAATGCGCGGGCCTCGGGCATGCAAAGTGCCGTTACGCTATTCATTTTACACTGAAATGGTACGGAATCCTTTCTTTTTTAGATAGGTATGAAGTCATCGATCGGAATTATTATACCGGTGTTTTTATTGCTTCTGGATCGTTTACCTAGTTTTAATTAATGTAGGCGGATGGAGCTGTCTGACGCTGACCGTAATTAAGCCTTACTATACTCTCATTGCCAAAACAGCGCAAGGCGCCAATTAAACCTTAGCAAAAAATGCAAATCACGTTTATTCATTTAACGGAAAAGAAGTAAGAGGCTAGAAAGGTTATATTAAAATCGGGTTCGATTGCGATCTACTTGGGTACCTATCTAAGGGGGCATCACATGAACCGTGTAACATTCACAATGCAAATAGGCTAAGCGCTGTTTTCTCAATTTCTCTACTTCCACCTCCACAATTAGTACTGCGTGAACAATTCATTAATACCAATGAGGTTTTCAAAATGTTTCTTCACTCACCGCACACCTATTTTCGTGACCATTACAAAATTTGGTAATTATTTTTTATGAATCTCAAAATCAAAGCGGAAGATTCTTAAATAAATCATAAGAAAAACGTTTCATACTATCGAATTTCCTGCATTTGATTTATTAATCAGTCTTGAGCTTTTACATCTAAGTAGACATTGAGCACATCCCATGTTCAAAAAATTATTAAAATCAAACTAATAGTTTCAGAGTGCCTATTGTCAAACAAGCGAGTTTCTGCACGCCTACAGACCTACCTGCCAAACACGAAATCTCTCTAGAGGGAAGCCCACTTCGGAGTGCCGAAAAATACATTTTAGTCTATACAGTTCGACTTCGACACCATTTTGTTGTTGGGTATAATAGTTTTTAGTATTGGAAATGCTTATGTTTTGTATATGGGTATGAAGTTACTAGTTTCGTTCAAGCAGAACAAACAGCGGTGTCGCATCAAGTGATGATTGTACCGTACTCGCCCGTAATCGGTACGGAAAAGTCGCGGATACTGTCGACATGGTATTTAATAGTGCGCAATGGTTTTGTTAATTCCAGTCTAAAATTCTCGCACATCTGCAAAAAGTTTACGTTGCGACACGAGCGAGATTGCGAGCGAGTGGAGCATGTGATCCCTGGTGAAAAAGGGTTATACAGGAAATAAACGACTCAATTCCTCAAAACCTTCCCCATGGATATTTAATTGTTGACAGACAGATATAATTGTGAAAAGTTACGACATGTTTCGATTGTTAATCATCTTCAGATAACAAATTATAAGTACGGTGTGTGAGAAAAATTACATTATTGAAAAGTTTTTCTCACACACCATTATAATTTGTTACCTGAAGATGATTAACAATCGAAACATGTCGTAACTTTTCACAATTATATCTGTCTGTCAACAATTAAATATCCATGGGGAAGGTTTTGAGGAATTGAGTCGTTTATTTCCTGTATCATCACCCCATTTAGAGAATGGATCAACCACGAGTTTTTTCTGAATAAGGGTTATTTGTGTTTTATATGTACGAGTATATACAGTGAGTTTTTTTTAAATGCGAACATAGGAGTTTGTATGCAATGTAATTTCCCTATGGTCGATTTAAAAAAAAACACATCAACCTATGAGATGTGCGCGGTTCACATTCCCAAAACGCGCAATTTGTGTGACTATGAACAGCAACTCATAGTCTTTATGATAAAGAGCACTCAGTAAGATTCTTTTAAATAAGCCATGTGAGGCCATAGCAACTTTAGGATAAATTTTTCTTAAACTTACGATAACTTGACTTCACATGACACGCGCTGACATCACAATTCATTGTGAACCAACCTTCAATTATTTGTAGGTCATGTGCACCTGGTATTCTACTAATTTGATTTATTCAATACATAAAGGAAGAAAATAAGAAAATAAATAACGCAAACAATTACAATAAATGTTCGAAGTGTCCTCCTTGACATTCTAAGCAATTACCTAACCGATTTCGTAATTAAATTGGACGGCAGTATTTTTAAAAATGTGACAGCTGTCAATTGTATCTACTACTCCTTTGAACTACTCAATAGATTGATGTGTTTTTTTTTTAATCAAACATAGGGAAATTACATTGCATACAAACCCCTATGTTCGCATTTAAAAAAAATGCACAGGTTTCACTTTCCGTGAATTTCCAATATTACGGCGGTTTTTTAAAATATGAGCAAGGATTAATCCAGAACGATAGCGTGAGGTGTATTTGGTTTTGGGCCGTGATAGAGCTCAAGTCTCGATTCGATTTTGAGTCGTCGTAGAGCTCACTGCCGGTACCCAACAGAGAAGCATTCGGTCTCAACCCACAACAAAGTCATGTAAGCAGTCCAGAATAAGAATTTTTGTCGGGGAATTTTAACAGTTGTTTTGAACGAACGCGAATATTACACAAAGTTGTCGATCAACAATAAGTGAAATACCGGAAGCAGAATAATTACAACCCGATTTAACTTAAACCATGATCAAGTGTCGTCCACCAAGTTGCTCAGCGTCTTGAAATGGTTCAAAAGAAATTATACTGTTGTGTAAACAACGTCTTGTAGACGTTATTTAGATCTAAATAACGAAACTAATGACGACACACCCTGTATATGAGGAGTTGTTCTGTTTAGTAGAGTAAAGCGGGGGGGGGGGGGGGGGTACACACAAATCCTGACTGTATTGTATTGCATTACTACAATGGTTGCCTTGCCATGTTTTTAAGCTACGCTTAAGCTAAGCAGGGCTTAAATTTGTCGGTGCAAACGGCCATTAATTGCACAACTTTTCCTTAATTTGACCATCGTATCATTTATGGTTTCGGAGATCCCCATGATACACAGCGTATATAAGATACTGTAAATGTTTTGCTTGATTTGTATAAACTTAATCTTAAATCTTAAAAGGGGTCAATCTGTATAAATTTACTGATTGGCACGGCCCTATTTTTCGTTAAATTATTAGGTGTGAAGTCATTTAACAAGGATTTGATTTTCTTTACCTTTGAGGTTGGTTTAGTCAGTTTCAGAAAGAATTTCCATGTAAATGGGTTCAAATTTGTTAATCAAAAGAGGTGTATGCTTTGTGGAAAAACTGATGTACTTTTTGTCTTGGTAACGTGGAATTTGGATATATGCAATATTAATGTCTTTCGTCGTAATTCAAAATAAAGTTTACACTTCGATTTTCATGATTTCAAGAAAAAGGAATTACAGTTAAATTCACTGTAGAGCGTTTTGGATTTTTCTTGGAAACGGTAGGGATATTTTGAACAGTATAAACGACCGCGTAAAATTTCATATGTACCGTTTCGTACGAATAGTAATCGAGAATCGGTTTATCGATGACAGTCAGGAGCGTTTGGAAAGCTTTGGTTGTGCGATAATAGCAGCGGGCCGTCAAATTTGCGTTGGTTCATAGTGTAGCGGCAACGAAAGTATATATGAATATGGGCATACGGTAGGTGGATAATAGACGCGAGTCGTCATGTTTGCGTTGGTTCCGTTTACTAGTTGCAACACGGTAATAATGGGAAAGAGAAAAGCAGGGCAGAGAGACACGCAGAGGCCGTGATATCATGTAGTTCGTCTACGAGAATTTTAATTACGAAAGAAGCAAAGTAATTTAGAAAAAATTATCAAAGGCGTAGTGTAAGATCGGAGGGACCCCAGCGCATTTTTCTGAGATCAGTATTCTATTTGACTTAATCAATAAGATCTTGTCAGAGACTACCACATTCCCTTTGGCGGACCCACTTCCGACGTCCCGTTCGACCGCAATTCGCGTTTGAAGCTTTCACTCCACCACCAGTAAGATCTTGTCTGGGACTACCGCATTTCTAATTCGCATTTTGGTGGATTTCAAAGCAAACCAACTTCATTGCAGTAAGCGCATTTTTAATTCGCAATAGTAATTCGCAACGACGTACTCATCACGTTGCATTTTCGTGAGAGCGGCACATGAGTTGTTTTCTATCGTAGACTTTAGTGACGGCAAATTAATTTCGTTTTACAATCGCACAAACTACAACAGAGAAGTGCGTTAATACGAAGTAAAATACTCTCGAAGTGCACTACGTATTTCAAGCCCCGCATAAATTGAACTTTAAACTCAGTAGTATTTAATCCATTATCGACAAAGATAAACCTTAATCTAAGAAACGCTGAGATATGTAGTATCAAGTCAGTACGGAACTCTCTTCAATCTGGGCAGATCGTAAGGTACATATTTTAGACCATTGTCTTATACACCATGAATACGGGCCTTGGCGACTTCTATGGAGATTGATGTCACCTCAGGCTAAGACTCATTAGCAGGGATTGTAAAATTGGTGATTCTACTCTATTTCAAACGTCGTGAATTAAGTATATTAAGGGTATCACACCAAGTTTAGTTTGTTGTCAAATAGCTAATTTTGTTTATATTGGTTTAAGCAATTCAAGTTCTAAAAAAGACTCCTTAAGAGATTACGACCACGTGTAAATATTTAATTAGCAAAAAAGGTTTCTATTTTGTGTAGTTTAATAGAACATAACTAGAGTGAAGAAGGATTATTTATTCTTTGTCATATTAGAATTCAGTTTACAAACCTACACCCATTTAAGTGGACGAATGTATTAGTATCTTAGAACATTACTAAATTTTCGACGTAGTTAAAAGCCAAGATGATTATAAAACGAAGATCAGTTTAGATGTAAAAGTGATCAGTTAGGGAACAGATTTATTTAATGAGCTTTTATGTTATATTATATTATACCAGTGAGAGTAACAAAGTAAGATTTAAAATATTCGATTCGATTGAGCTAGTCGGTGCAACCCATATTTCGATAAATCATAAGCAATCAGTGTATGACCCCCTTACATTTTGACACTTAAACGATCGCTTTTTAAAAAAGGTGATATCATTGAAAAGCCTATAAAATTTGATAATTATTGATACACCCTGTACAATTATTATTTATACCATCAGCTAGCATTTTATATTTAAACACCAAGCAGGCAACAGAAATTACATCAATTTCGTAAATATTTAGGAACGTGTGGTTTGTCTAACGGAAATTTTTGGACACATTTCAAACAAAAATCACAGTATTGAAAATACTAGTTACACACTAGAGAGCATTTGAATATAATAGTTATTTATGCAATGAGTGTATAAATGAGGCGTTTTATTGGTGAGTGAGATGTTTAGTCCACGAGCGCAGCGAGTGGACTAAATTCGAACGAACCAATAATCGCCGATTTATACATGAATTGCATACAACGTTTTTTCGTCGACTTCACTGGGGTAGGTAATTTTAAATTCAACTACAAGAAATTACAAACTATATTTTAAAAACACGGATTCTAAGTACCTGTTGGGTAGGCAACACACCATACACATAAGGAACTGGTTACATACATTCCACTCGTTAACATTAATTTTCAAAGAAATTGTGGCATTGCTCTTACTTAATAATCTTGTATTTTATTGTCGTCACACAAGCAAAAAAAAATTTCAGTCCCACTGGAAGATAACAGCGCTTTGGATCTTATAAATCAAAACCACTGATGCACCTACATTTATGACCACTTTCCAAAAGTGGATTTGTTTACATATGAATGGATAAATGTAGGCATGTGTTAATGTCACACCAGATCTTGACTCAATAAACATAAATTTGTAAATGTGCACATGCAGCTTGTCAGTTAATAAAATAGTGTTGTACAAAGCAATAAAAATATTCTGCTAAACCAATTAGCCAGTTCTTTAAGCGTCCAATTAAATTTGTTTCCAAAATGTATGGCGGCATAAGGATTTGCATGCAATACTTGATGGAATCTCAATGTGTGTAGGTAAACTCCTACGACCGCTACCTTCATAAAAATTACTTTCAAATTCTTACATTCATAAAATTGTTCTAAAGTTCAGCTTAAATTCCCATATACGGAGGTCGCATTTACATAAACATGAAATCTTCAAGCTCATGCTAACAACCATAGTAAACTAAACCTTACCTTATCTCCCTGAAATGTGTGCGTTAACATACAAAATGTAATGTTAACCGACTCTTTCTATTGCGCTACCAAAAGAACTGGCTAACCATACAAGACACAGTGTAAGTCAAATTATGTCAGCTTACCTGGAAATGTAAAATAATTGTCCATATCAATCCTAAGGTGAGCTTGGGGTTGCCATCGACTATATCTTCGGAACGGATGTTAACTAATCTAATCTTTTTGCAGTGAAGAAAATGAAGGGCTGTATCGACGTTGTGAAGCATGTGGAAGCGCATGACACCTCTTTCCCTTGGCTGTAAGAAACATTACTTTTACCATTACCCATAGCTAAAAAATAGTAAAAATTGTGTTCTGAAATGACTACAAGAATGCGTGAAGACACAAGAATCTGGGAAACCTGCAGACCTTGGTTTCAAAGTCACATTTTGTAAATAAGTTACGTAACGATTTAAAAACGACAAAGGAAGCCCCCTGACAAATGTCAACGAGCTTTCCTGAGTAGACGATACGGTCTGAGAAATTGATGTTTCCTTTTGTCTGGCGCGCCTAATACAGATCTGCCCATTGCCATTCAAATATTGGCTAGTTCAAATTAATATGAAGTACATCAAACACGCTAGAATACTAATACACAATTTACATTTTGCTAGTAATAAATTATTAATATTCTGAATCAGACAAGGTCGCTTTAATCAATGAAAGTGTTTTAATTCTATGAATGAAGCGTGACGTATTCATTGACCATATGCGAAATCAACCCTAAGTATCAAAGCATCTGAATGATCCATTCATCGCTTCTTTTTTTAAATTTAAAATGAAATTTGAACAATTTACATTGATGCAATAGGTGGAAGTGAAATGAGACATTTTCATTTATGAAATAAACAATAGTAACAGATGGTTCAATATAAATCAAAATGACAAAATATTAAGACCAGAAAGTTTAGGACCACTAAACGTGTAATAAAAATTTGTGGAGTACTGCGCTCAAATCTACTGATCCAAACGAGGAAATGTTGCATACATTACGGACTGAAGTTGAATATATCAATTCAATACCGGTCACTCATGTATCGTTGAACCATGCTGACGAGGAAGCTTTCACGCCAAATCACATTCTTCTTGGCTTATCAGGTGGATCGCAACTGATTGTGAACACTGACCCGACCGATTTCTGCTCTCGTAAGCAATGGAGACTTGTTTTAGCTAACAAGTTTTGGCAACACTGGATTTAAGGAGTACTTTCCGACTTTAGTTAAAAGAAGAAAATGGTTTAAGGAAAAGGAAAAGGACTGATTGTCGTAATTCATCCCGGGAATGATGGAAAGGGTTGATGTGAAGACAGCTCAAGGAACTTTCAGACGTCCCGTGGTCAACTGTTGTGTCCTGGATGTGACTGGAAATGAACCTGGCGGTTGGCATCATTAAATACATAATTCTAAGTAAAATCAATCATGATTTCAAATTCAATAACAATATGATCGAAATTGTGTTCAATCTCAAATTAGCAACATCATTTAAGGTATATTTGCGGACGAGCATTTTTATACGTGGGTTAGCATGATACAAAGATTGAAATTGTTCACCATCCTGTTCGTGTCCTGCCATGTGGTGCATTTGGACGATTCTTAGACGAAACCGGCAAGAGTTTGCTTTACCAACTGCACCAAAAGGAAAGCACAAAGTTTAGTCCTATGCAGCAAGACACGGCATCAAATTTTTGGCTTTAAAAGGGGCCCTCCCACCATGAACTACTTCCACAGCAGAGATGCCGGTTTGGGAAGTAAGTCTTAACTTTACAAGATACAGAGAGCTAGAGAGAAAGATTCCCTGTGCCGATATCTTGGCAAAATCTGTGATAAATCGTGGATCGAAGAACTTCCTCTTCCAAATGAGATTTTACAGTCGCCGATATTACGATCAAGTCGTCTAAAGTAAATAAACAAGAAAAAATAAATCATCTATCCCCACCTTGAAACGATCCATCAGGCGCTAGAATGTAGACGGCGCATTGTTCCATATTTTCCAACGAAGACGCAGACTTAGTCTTCAAATAAATGAATGTAAAGGATAAGAGTAAGTGAATGATGCCGATAGGGAAGCGGAAGCATCAATTCTTCATCAGTTCTTATTTATATTATATTTTATGCTCGATAATATGTTAAGGGAAAGTATTATAACTTTATTGTGGTTGTGTAATAGTAAATGAATAGCATTTATCGAAAAATCCAGCAAAAAGACAAAAACCGTCATAAAGCCATTTCAGAACACATTTCTGTTTCTGGTTCTTGATATACTTACAAGTTGTTCGCCAGTTAACACCTCCAACAAGGAAATAAGGTTGTGTCCGCTTCGCAAATCTTCGAAAAGGTCTCTGATTTGTTGATTGGCCTGAAAAAAATAATAAGTTAATTATTGCTTCAAACTTAGTGAACAAAGTGCAAATTACTGTGCCACACAAATAATTCCAAGCAAATTTGGTTAATATTAGCCAAAAAACTACACAATCGGTTTCTTCCTTAATTACTAATACACCTCAATTCCAAAGTCACATGATTGATAATTTCTAATAATGTTGATGCTGGTTGTGATATGCGTGACTGCCAATGATATAGGTAATTAATCACGTCATCAGTAATTAAGGGCAACAGTTAATTATAAATATACATTGCTTATTAACATCACCAGATAATACAATACTCATCTACAGCATGCAACAAACTTCACACAGATCCAACTTACGGGTGGAGGACAACATGGGACGTTGTTGACGGTAACACACACGTGTAAACATGTGTACGTCTGTAATAATCAACGAAAAAAAGTTCAGTAAATCAGTTGCGGGTGTCATCTTTATGAGCTCACACGTTGAAGGTACGAAGTCAAAAAACAAAGCAAATTGTGGTCATACTTATAATCTCACTTCAAAACAGAACTACAGACAAGCATTCGATGCTAGGCTTATTTGGCATATTTCAAAATTCCAACCGGACAGGGAGAAAGCGCGAAAGTCCATAGGAATTGTTATTCCACATACTAAATCGCCCTAACTTTCAAAATTACACAAATCAGTGATTATGTAAGACATCCGAGTGCAAAAGGCGCACGAAAGTTTGAATAAAATGAATTTATAATTTTGTCAATGACTCAATTAACTAACGAAGAAGAGAAACCAACTAAATGTGGAGCAGTTTGATTTCTCCAATAGTTCAGAGGATACGTACAAGATATAAAAATAGAAAAGCTATTTGTAGTTAAGATGAAAGTGAAAACCAATACGTGCCTATTCTGACATTAACGTTAAGTAATTGACCTGAATATTAAACAAATAAGTTGGAAATTGTATAACCGTATCAAATAAAACGGTCTGCAGCCGTCGAGGAAATGCAAAATTAGAAACAATAAGAAAAAAAATAATGTGTGTTGCAGTTTCTATTTTAGAGTAAGAGCAATTGCATAGCACCGCGTCCGGCAAAATTAGACTCACTCCATATTTTAAATTACATCTGTTTATAAATAATACATAAGAGTGTGTCAGATAAAAAAGAAAAGAAGTACTTAAATGTCCATTTTAACGCATTTTTATGCTAACTCCTGATTTATATGGAATCGTAATTGAAACTCGTTCTTACGCCAGAAATGTCCAGCTATGAACATTTAGGTTAAGTATTTCTTAATCTCGATTAATTAATATATAATTTAATTCCATTTATAAATCGCCAATTACATAATTTGTCTGAAAAATATTAATTACGAGAAATTTTTCTATTAACATGGAAATGCCGGCCGAACTATTTATGAGCGACCAAATATGGCAAGTGTCTTTTGCATACAACATTAACCGAGAGACAACAAGTTTTATTGCGATCATTATGGCGACAGGTATGAATAATAAATACGTACGTATGTATGCAATAAAGCGTTTACTGCCAGATTTCACACCGAAAGAGCAATAAATGAAAGTAAGAATAATGGAATATAAACAATAATGTTATCAAAACACTATATTTTAACTCCGTATTGCGATTCGTAAGTTTCCGCCTTTTTGCAGAGAACAAAAACATTTCTACCAAATCCTTCACCCAATTTTATATGTAATTGTCATGCAATTATTGTAGAATTTAGAATATGAGAAACGTCCCTGATAGTGACTACCAGGGACGCATCCTCACGACAGTTGACTAAATCCTGGCAGAGGCGGCGATACCAGGCATATGTCAAAGTTTCAAGTCTTTTCTTTATCTAAGCATCCAATTCGTAGCAATAATATTTATAACTTCAGTTTTCCTAGTTTACTCCTTTTTTAGCACAAAACTTGTCAACACATGCAGAAATGAGCACTAAATGATTTGATAAGTTGCATGTCATTAAAAATAAAGGCATATTCGGATAATTGGGTTTTCACAGAGAAAAAATGTAATGGGATATTGGGAATACAGACCATGACATTGGTTTTTCGTGTCAACACAAACATGTAAAATTGGTAATTTGCATTTCCATAAAACCAAAAAATTAACAAAATATGGCATAGGATTGGTTTTTCGGGCCGATACAGGTGTAATATGTCTTATTTTCGACACAGTTATTCCGTAATCGTTAGTACTGCCAAAAAAAGTAATATAGGCCTAATGTGTTCTTTTTGAGTGAAATTTAAAGTCAAAATTAAAAAATTGCTGCTCACTTAAAAAATTGTCAATTTCAGAATGACCTCTTCCGAGTAAAAATAGATACTAAAAAAATGTTTTATACAAAAGAAACGTGATCGGACCTAATCTCATTTTTTTAATGGAACACCGTGTAGATTAACAGTGTTCAAAATGGGAAACCCTGTAAAATTGGAAATGATATGGTAAATTGCAAGCCTTCCACAAAATGATGGGATTTTTCGCTTAAAAAGAGAGAAAGAAAAAAATGATTTTTTAAGGCCACCTCGCATATCTAGAAGCCATTAAAGATGTAACACTTCATGTATCACTTTTGCTTTTTTGCTTTCGTTTAGAACTATCCAGAGATTACAGAACAATGACTTTTATTTTAATGCCAAATTTGAAATGTTAGGGCGATAAAATGGGACATAGTTGACAACGCCACTAGCGCTTAATCATTTTTCTGCACATGAAGGAAATAATCCAGGGTGTAGCACCTAAAATCTCTCGGATCATAATTCCTTTACCATAAAAAATGTAGGGACAAAATTGTGCAACAAGTACCATCGCCATGTTTCTAAAATACTTCTGGTCACCAGTCCAGTGGCGTATCAAACATACTGTAACGTGATTTATAAATTCGGGTTCGATTTACATCAATATTTATTAAACAACATTTATTAAACAACATTTATTAAACAACATGTTATTAAAGCTTCAGTCCACTTTGTGAAATAATCCATAGCCACTAGGATATATTTGTTTCCGCCAGCTGTCTCGGGAAACGGTCCTGCGATATCGATAGCAACTCGTTCCATCGGACTACCAACGTTATACTGCCTCATGGGCGCCTTCTTCTTGGAAACTGGTCCGTTTCCAGTAGCACATAACTCACATTTTCGACACCATCGGTGGACATCTTCTTTACGGTTGACCCAATAGAATCGCTCACGTACCCTTTGCAACGTTTTCGTAATACCAAAGTGTCCTCCGGAAGCGCCGTCATGCAATTTTCGCAATACTTCCGACACTTTGCTTCTAGGTACTACTAATTGCAGCGTCGATTCGGTGCCATCTTCACTTTCAAGGGTCCTATACAACAGGTTGTCTTTCAGAGTCAGGCTATTCCATTGGCCCCAATAACTCTTTACTTCAGGACTTGTGGCACTAATGTCTTGCCAGTCTGGTCTTTGTCCGTGGCGCATCCAATTCAGGACAGTTTTTATACTTGGGTCGTTTTCTTGGGCCGTTTTGATTTCGCTTGGCTTCCACTCCTCACTCTCTACAGTTGTTCGTCGCAGATGGCCAATCTTGTCTTCTATTTTAGAACAATGTGTGCAGTTGTCCTTGCACGGTCTTCTTGACAAAGCGTCTGCATTATTGTGAACTTTTCCAGCCCTGTGTTCAATGTCGTAGTCATATTCCTGAAGACGTTCTAACCATCTTGCCACCTGTCCTTCTGGGTTTCGGAACTGCAAGCGCCACTTTAGCGCTGCATGATCTGTCCTTATCAGGAACTTGCGGCCGTAAAGGTACTTATGGAAATGTTCGCATGCCTTTTTACCACACCCAGGAGCTCTCGCCTAGTCACACAATAATTCCTCTCGGGTTTCGACAGTACTTTGCTGAAATAGACAATGAGTCTTTCCTGTCCGTCTTGCAATTGAGAGAGAACAGCTCCAATGGCGGTGTTACTGGCATCGGTATCTAGCACAAACTTTCCTTCATTTCTGGGGTAGCCAAGGATAGGTGCGCTAGTAAGAGCTTGCCGGAGATGTTCGAAAGCTCTTTGACAGTCTTCACTCCATTCGTACTCATTGCCCTCTTCTGTCAACTTTATTAATGGTTTGGCAATGTTGGCAAATCCTTTCACGAATCGTCTATAATAGGTGCACAAACCGAGGAAACTTCGAATCTCGTGCTTGTTCTCAGGAATCGGCCACTCTTGAATCGCTATAATCTTCTCTGGGTCAGCTGTAACACCATCACAAGATACGATGTGCCCCAAATATTTAACTTCATTTTGGAACATAAAGCATTTCTTGGGACTTAGTTTTAAATTGGCCTCTCGTAATCGTCCAAACACCTCTCTCAGGTTCTTTAGGTGTTCTTCAAAAGTTTTTCCTACGACAATTACATCATCCAAATATACCAGACATGTCTGCCACGTTAGTCCCCTTAGAACTGCTTCCATAAGTCTCTCAAACGTCGCGGGAGCATTACACAATCCGAAAGGCATTACTGTGAATTGCCAAAGTCCAGAGCCTATAGAAAACGCGGTCTTCTCTCGGTCTGTCGATTCCATCCCCACTTGCCAATAACCACTCTTTAGGTCGAGTGTGGAAAACCATTGGGCTCCAGATAGAGTGTCCAAGGTGTCGTCTATTCTCGGCAGTGGATAGCTATCTTTCTTGGTGACCGAATTTAACAGACGGTAGTCAACGCAAAATCTTGTGGAGCCATCCTTCTTCTTTACAAGCACTACCGGTGATGACCAAGGACTATTCGATGGCTCGATGACACCTTGTTTTCTCATGTCTCTAATAATCTCCTCCGCTTCGTCTCGTTTAGCCAATGGGAGTCGCCTTGGCTGTTGTCTAATCGGTTGGGAATTGCCAGTATTTATTTTATGGGTGACTATGCTTGTCTTTCCCTTGTCCTGGTCGTTTACCGCGAACACATCCCGGAATTCCACAAGCATATTTTTCACCTTTTGTCGTTGTCTATTGTCCAAATCTGGGGTGTTTTTAATGACCATATCTATCAGCTCTCTTGGATACTTTCCTTTAGATAGATTTTCCGATCTCACAGAGCGAATAGCCGAGATGGGCACACACTGTCCAACTACAGTTCGTTTGCTTAGCTTAACAGGACTATCTTTCAAATTCATAATTCGAATCGGAACGCCATTTTGAACTTTTACCAGAGCCCTAGCCACTAGAAATTCCTTTTCGTTTAGTGCTTCGACTATCCGTAGGCTTCCCTGGCGACAATATCCATCTAAAGTGGTCATTATAATTTTTTCACTAAGTCCGGGTATAATGACGTCATGAGTGGTTAACAGGCGGATGACATCTTCTTTGTCTTCATGGAAAGGGAGTTCTTCATCGCCGACCTTTAACACGCCTTTTTTCACGTCTAACACAGCCCCGAGTTTCTTCCATCCCCAAGATGAATTGATCAGAAATATCAGCAATTAGCACCTGGTGATTGATGGTGGTCTTTCCGATGGTGACAGACATTTGTATTTCTCCGTGCGTTTTTATTCTTTCACCAGTTGCTGTTTTTAACTGCACGGTCGAAGATGAGATCCGAGAATGATTCTTCAATAACTCTGGTCTTGCAATAGTTCTTGTTGCACCTGTGTCTACTAGCAAGGATCTGTCTTCTCCATTAACTCGGCCGTCGATGTACAAACTCAGAACTTTTCCAGACGACGTAATGTTTACAGTGAAGATCGGGGCTTTGTTTCTGCAGGTCGACGATAGCCCCTTCCTGTCGACCTTTCTTAGTTTTCCGGCTGCTGCAATGGTTTTTGGGCAGTTGCGGCGAACGTGTCCAATCTCGCCGCAATTCCAACATCGTGGTTCACGTTTCTTTGCCAGTGACTGTATTGCTTTATTGACCTTTTCTTCCACTACTTTACTGACCTTTTCTTCCATTACTTTACTGACGTTTTCTTCAAAACTTTCAGAGCCACCTTCCTCACCGGCTCTCACTGCGAGGTTCCACCATACGTACTCGCGCACCTCCATGACTAGCCTTCTTGGCGGCTTCGAATTCTAACGCATGGGCCAAAGCTTTCTCAATTTTGTCGTGCCTAGCCAGTCTCAAAGCCTGCTGGGCATCTCCATCACGAACGGCATCGATAAATGTTTGTACAGCCAGTTGATCAAGAAAGCTCTCCGGTGCCGTAGGGTATGCTAATCGAATCAGTCTAGCGATGTCCGCTTCAAGTTCTTGCAAACTTTCTCCAGATTTCTGCATTCGGTTCTTGACTTGGGCATAGTAAACTTGCTGAAGGTGTTTATCGCCATATCGCATTTCGAGTCGCGCTACTATTTGTTGGAAGTTCTGTTGATCCTCGGGGATGGTCCGCAACACATCCAGAGCATCTCCTCTCAGAGCAAGAATCAGGGCTGTAGTTTTGTCTTGAAGAGTCCATTTATTTGCCGCAGCCGCTGCCTCAAACTGTCGAACGTACGTGGTCCAAGGAATCTTACCATCAAAAGTAGGTGGCTTTACTCGGGCTTGCTGAACGTCGCCTTCTACTCTTGTATTTGTTTCTGGGTCGACCTTCTTGTAATGAGTAGGCTGTGGCACCTCAAGAAGACGGTCCATCAGTAATTCATCTGGGGCACTACTAGTACGCTCTTCCGTAGTCAGTCGCAAGAATTGCTCGCGCAGCTCTTCATACTTGTGCTCAATCGCAACGAATGTTGCTTTAAATGTTTTGGAAACTTCCGTAATTCTATCTTCAACTTTTTCTTCAATTGATTTAGAGACTTCTTCGATAATCTTTCTAGAATTTTCCTCCATCTTCTCGAACTTCTCTTCAAAATTTCTAGAATTTTCTTCCAACTTCTCGAACTTCTGTTGAATATTTCTAGAATTTTCTTCATTAATCTTTTTAGAATTTTCTTCCATTTTCTCGAACTTCTCTTCAAAATTTCTAGAATTTTCTTCCAACTTCTCTTGGTTGCTTTTTATTTCTTGTTGCAACACCTGTTGGCCATTTTGGATTTGCTGGAGCAAATTGAGCATCGTTTCTTCCATTTAGCGGCAGCAGATCTTGTTACAGGCATACACAAGCACAAGCACTTAATTTAATCTTACTTTTAATTAATTTAATTAACCCCACACCTGACACCAATGTAACGTGATTTATAAATTCGGGTTCGATTTATATCAATATTTATTAAACAAAACTAAAACACTATAAAAACTGTACAATTTATATCGACTATTTATATCACACACTTCGCAATTTATATTTCCGCGCTCTATGTTTCATCCGTACTCGATCTCGTTCGGTAGTAGACTTCCGCGATGTTCGGTCCGCAACCATTTATATACGCAAGCAATGTAAGTCCAGAACATTCGCGTAATTACCAGATACGTTGCAAACATTCCCACTATCGCGCGCCTAGAAAATTCCAGAGCGCCAAAGGCGACTTCATGTCTGGAGCGTTTCCGTTACAATACTTTTTTTTAATGGAACGTTTCATATTTTATTGCAGATTTTGTATGTAACATGTTATATACTCTTAACTTCAACGATTTCTCTGTTATAACCTTTTTTCCTCAAAATTTGACCGTTTTTCGACTTTTTTTTTGAGAAAAACTAAATCGCGCCAGCGGCCAAGTTTTGAATTGAGGCACAGACTAAGACCTCTTCCAATTACATATAGTTTTTTAGGCCTTTATCGAAAACGTTTTTGATTGGCTTTCGCCAGATATCATTTTTTAAATTTCAAATGGTGGTATAATTTTATGTGAGATTTTATGTTTAGAGAGGTGCCATCTGAAATTTCAAAATAATTATGACATTTAGTGAAAATCAAAAAAGGACCGAAAACAATGTGGAAGTGGAAGATATATTAATCTGTGCATCTCTGTCTCAATTCAAAGCTTTTTTTGTTTCTGTAAAAACAATTCGAAGAACGATCAAATTTTGAGGAAGAAAGTTTAAAACAGCGAAAAGTTAACGATATAATATATGACATAAAAAAGTAAGTAAGTACTTTTGGAGTACTATCACTAGTGACAAAACATATTTTAGAAAGTTGGCGACTGTAATTGTGCACAATTTTGCTCTTACAATTTTCCATATCTTTTATGATAAAGCAACTATAAGATGCTACGCCCTGTATTATCCAGGATGCCACAACTAAAACATGAACCTGTTAATAATTTAATTTAGTCAAAATTTTCTTCAAAACAGGTGGCCAAATATATTACTTGCAGGTCTTACCTTTTATTCCCTTATGTAGGGTGATCGCCGCCTTAAAAAAATTCAGATGAGCTGACCGAATACGTTACGTGAAAGCTTATTTAATTGCTAACAAAATCATTTTTAGTGTTAATTTCCATCGCCTTTTTTCAATAAAAAATGGGATTTATGGCTTAGTAAATTCGCTAATTAGTATCAACGCACTTAATTGAAAAAAACAGATAGAGCGAAACAACTAACTTGTAGAATTTAACGGATGTACAATCACTGACCAAATTAATATTCCTTGAATACCATGGCCAGCAGCAAGGCGATCAACAACTTCCGGACAATTTCGTGTATATTTCTGTGTAAGGAATAAAGCCATTTTAATGTATTTTGGTATAGTGAATATAAAATTTTATTCACTGAAGCGTCGGGGGATCATCAATTCTGTCAGTGATGGTATCTATAACTTCCATCTTCATCATCTCTACGAGCACGTTTCGAATATTTCTGACAAGTGATGAAAATTAATGCTAGTCCGATTATAGAGAATTGAATATTATGCTTTCAAATGATTTATAATTTAAACGGGATGGCTGCTCTATCTACTGGGGGATTAGATGGAAAACTTGAAACGGGGTTAGCATATGTTCGAATATATTTTTTTAATTTTCGAAAAACTGATTTATCCCGACAAATTTTAATACACGCATCCTTCATAAATTACGATTCTAATCAATACAACCAACTAGAAATGGACATACTTTAAATAATATCATTATAATTACGCTTGCATGTTCTGTTTTGCAAATGAGATATATAATTCAATTCTCATAGCTAGAGGGCGCACTTAACCGCTATTATAATTTAACTGTTGAATTAATTGGCATTGCTGTAATGGAACTAAAACAACGATCAGGACGAGCAAAAAATAGGTTAGAATGAGGAAAAATACAAAACAAACCTTCATGTATTTCCAATGCTAATGCGGCATGAAAAAAAGGAAAGAGATACATGTTAATAAATAAGGTAATAATTTACCACACATTCATACGCACGTTATTAATAATAATAAAAATTAATAATTTATGGCGAACCTAATAAGATTATACATGGACCGCCCTGTCGTGGTCATTTTGTTCACTTAATTTGGTAGTTCAGGTAAAAACCAGTGGGCGGAGACACGAGATGAAATCATTATCATAACAATTGTGACGTAATGAGTCAACGGTTTGGTGTACGCGTGATTTATATCCTTTTTTAGATAAATAAAAATTAATAATATTCAGTGGTAAGGAAATGAAGTCAGTAATTTAATAGAAGTGGGTTGGCGCCATAAAATACTCATTAATTATGATTACTACAAATCCGATTATTGGAAATTAAAATATGTGCATTACAGATTGGATTACGTAGTTTCCGGTAGGAACCTTAGTTGACCAATATGGACAAAATATTTAGTGGTTTTGCCTTAAATAGTCGCGTATACATTTAAATAATTTGAAATTTTGAGGATACGGTACACATATTACGTAAATATTTTATGGTTATGGAAATCTACGTTAAATTTGAGGTACACAGAGGAAAATTTCGTTTTTACTATTAATTTGGTATTTTCCTCAAACTGAACATGTAACCACTATTCAAACACTTGAATCCAAAGCACATTACTGGCCCTTACTGCCCATAAAAAAAATAGTAAATCACTATAAAGATACATAATTGATCTGTTGCATTCACGAGACATCCACGAATACACACATTTCGTCCAGATGTTCCATTTTCTTTTATTGTGAGTACTCTCCTCGGGTAGCGAGTTCTCGAAATATTCGCACAAATGACGAGCTTTGAATATACTATATTCAGTGCTGGTCATTATGCTTTCAAATGATTTATAATTTAAACGGGATGGCTCTACTCTATCTACAAACACCAATGTAGTGACAAGAGTAGATGCCAATCCAGAAGATGTATTGGTACACATGTGTAGCTTGATATACTCTTCAAGAATAGACATGAAAAAAATCAACGTCATACCGAGACGCAAATTTGGAACACGTTGTATAACATTTTATTACATCAGAAAGAGCGAAATTTAAAATACTAATCGACGAGCATATCTCCAAAAAAAAACTTGGATTTACTGAATTTATTCCGTTAGAGACTCACACCGTATAACTCGATACTGGAACTTTTGTAGTCCTTGCAGTATCAAACACTGATATAAAATCATCAAAAAACCACAAAAAAACGTACGCGTTTTGTCAGAACTTGAAGTTGTGATCTTATAGTGTTTTTGCTCCAGTTTTTATTAATTGTTTAAGAAAAGAAAAAAGAAACAGTCACGTGTAAGTATCAGAAAAGTATGGAATATCTTATACAGGGTGGAAATTTTGTCTAGAACACGAGCTAGAACAGGGAATAATCTTTAAAACAACATTTTTACAAAGAAGCTAGCAACTTCCAACTTTTTTTTTGCCGGGTATGATTGTATAAAATATTTGTCAATAATAATAGTATATTATTATACGAGCATATAAAGTGTGCGATTATGACACGAGGTGAAGTTTGCAACACGAGCCGAAGGCGAGTGTTGTAATTTTTCCGAGTGTCATAATCGCCTTTATATGCAAGTAAAATACGCTATTTTATCTACGACTATTTAATTAAATAGAAAATGCGGCATCTGAATCAGTTTGCAACTTCATAGCGGTAGCGCAATGTACGCCTATGGTTTGGTTTGCGTTCGTTTCGTTCATTCGTTGACGGTATTTAACCTCAAATCTTTCAATGTATCGCAATGTACCTAAGTGGCGAACTAAATATGCAATTTATCTAAAGTTCCCAGAAGTCATTAATTCAACACGTAAGATAAGATTATTGCTAATATAAATGGTTGTCATTCATTTTTCATTGTTTTAGATTGTGACATAACCTATGGAAGTAAGGTGGATATTTATGTGATGCACCTATGTACAACTATTCTCTAAATCCGATCCCGATGTATCAATTATGCCTGCACTCTGCAGAAATTGTTACACAGCTGCCAAATGGAATACAATATTTTGTTTCGCATACATAATCTAATTTTTCAAAGACTTCGTTACGCTTCTCCGACCTGCATCCAAGAAGTTTCTTCCTCTTTTAGAAACGAAGTTTAAGCAATGAAAGCATAGTTTTATTGCAAATTTAAGGGCAAGAGGTGTTTTTTATTAGTTAACGTACATATTGTAGCCATCTATTTAAGTAATTTGGTCAATGCCTAGTATGTAAGACCTGTTACGAATTATCAATTCTTAAAATAAATCATGCAAAACTGTGGTTAAGTGCTACGACATTTATTGTCAACGAGTTTACAATATGTTATTGTTTTGTATCGTGGCACAATTTCGACAATACCACATATGTTGTACGAAATATATTTCTCTTCGTAAAAGGCTGAAACTTATAGGTTATACCTAGCATAATCTTCAAATGGGGTTTCCGATAATCCATTATGCTACAAATAATGCCTTGTGAATATGAAGGTATAGATACTTTAAATACAAACGAAAACCTTATTCATGCTCATGCAGAATATTTGTATCAGCGAAGGTATCTGTCGTTAAGTAACGTTGCCTGAACTTGCCAATGACTTCAGGTATTTTACAAGTTTATTTCATCCCATTTTATAAATATCGCACATATCTCGTCATAGGGGTGGATCAAGTTCCTGTATTAATTGTTTTTCAAATAAACCTACAAAGTTAAGCGTACGTAACCCGAAATCTCTCATTTCTAACCTAAGAAATGCTTAATTCAAAACAAAACTGACAGGTAGTACATACGAGATGGGCGGTTCTATTTTTAGTACATATGCAATTATGAACTTATACATATGCAATTATGAGAAATATATAGTGACATAAAGTAGTTGTATATAAGGATTTTAGAGGAACCGATAATAATGCATATCATAATTCGCTAAAATATAGTGACGTTATTTGAGCGTTATTTAATAGTCGTAGATAAAAAATGTTACTCAATACAGTGTGTACTTTTTGTATGGGCCATATAAAAAATACAGTTGATGATGCTTTCTCCCAAACGAAACGTTGTATTGTAAATCTTTCAACGGTCAAAAAGTGGTAAGAGAAAGTGTTCTTTATTTTTTAGTATTTTGTCAAATATGAAAAAATGATCAAAGTCCTCGTGTGAGATCGAAGGGACTTCAGCGCATTTTTGTGTGGCAGATCAGTGTTTTATTAGCCAATATTGACTCCACCATCAATAAGATCTTGCCGAAAGCTACCACGTTCACTTTGTCGGTACCATTTTCTCACTTACCGTGCACTCGCAATTCGCGTTTGAAGTTTCGACTCCACCATCAGTAAGATCTCGTCGGGGGTTACCACATTCCCTTTGTCGATACACAGTTCCGACGTCCCGTTCATTCGTAATTCACATTTTGGTAGATTTCGCTAAAATCCCGGCATAAAATCGTATTCAACTTTTGGGTACTTCACATAGCTCGACCTTCTATTAGTGACACGAGAAAGAGAGACCGCGATTCGCGCTGTAAGAAACTTTTGGGCGCCCAAAGTCGTCTACCCCTCGAAGCGCGCCGCGCAAAAGGTGGTTTATGTCGCCCCTAGGGAAAAAAAACAAAATTCCGCGACGCAGGAGTTGTGCGCGTTGACAAGATCTTCCCGACGACACCAATTTGAAAACAATCGGAGAAAAACTGTAGAAGAAGATAGATAAAAACTGAAAAATCTCCAGGTTAGTATAATACGCTCGGGGATGGCGTCCAGATGTCGTCGACTCCAAATCTTGTAGCCCCATCCCTAACGTTCTTAATTACACGGCCCCGATAGTTACATGTACACTCCTTGTCTTTTTACAAGCGTTTTTCTACGGACGCGCATTTACTGCCAGCCAGCCAGCCAGGCAGCCAAAGTGAGATTAAAAGCTACTTTTTACAAAAAAAATTTTTTGCAAAAATGCGCTAAAAAGTAACAAGGAAATCGCAAATTTCGGTTTCTCTGGCATATCTTCGGAAGTAATCGGAATTTTCAGGTTTTCTTTACAGCATGGTTTAACAACTTTAATTACGTAATTTTTATGTAGTTTGGCCATCTGCGAATCTTCGATGATCTATGGTTTCCGTGCTGAATGTAATTGAAACAATGTAGTATTTTAACTTTAATAAATTGATGCAGCATGGCTAGTGAGCGAGCAGTTTTTCGAAATAAATATTTATTACAAATCAGTCAGTATTATAACAATAGCCAATAACGAGGGTCAATTCTTCTGCTTTTCATATTGAACATGCAAAAGTACCAATACGCAATCTTGTACATATCAATTTTTACCTCGATTTGTACAGCGATACAATGATATAAACTTTATCTAACCGTGTTATCAAAGTTTATTTAAAATGTACCATTTCTTACCTAATTTAAATTCCTTACGTATCTATTAAGTATATACAGAATCAAAGTAATTTCAAATCACCAGCGTATGCTCTTTAGAGGTTCACAAACTCGCTACTTTACCCCCGTACCCCCCAATCTCAATGAATGTTAGAAAATTAACAGTGGTCATTAGTCAATGAAGGAGATGATGATTGATCGATTTACCACATGGTTATATCTCTATATTTGTAACAGTTTTTTTGGTATCACTTCAGAGCGCATCGACTTCCGAAGCACAATGCATTTTGCTTTTAAAATTTCATCAAGGAAATAAATTGCCAAATCGCGTGGGAAATACAATAATTCGCAAGACAACGCAATCGATTAATCTGTAACAATTTTTTGTTCGCTTTCAATTAACACTAATATCACTAGAGAGCATTAAATCAGACGGCGCAAATGCAATTATTTACAGTGTCAGTGCACTAGCTATAGACGCCGTTCATGCAGCAGAAATAACTTGCACATGTTTTTACATATAAAGGAATGATCTGTTGTACAAGGAATTGAAATTTTAAAATGAAGTGACTTAATTGCCTGCAGTTCGTGACGATTTAAGATGTTATTTCTATTTTCGATACCTTATATTGCTTCTTTGTTGTGGACGGTTAATTAAGGCTCGGGGAAATTATTTTTAGACTATTAACAAAATAATTGTAGCGACACCAATTCGTTAATTAGTAGTAATTTGTCAAATGTAAGTTAATTATAGTTTTCGGTTGTTACCCACGTTCGTTGTTTCGCCGGTTTAGACGCGGAGAGAAAATCGGTTTGTTGGACAGGATCCTTTTCATAACTTATTTCTAGACCATCATTCATCGACGAGAAAAAATGTATCCGAAGCATTATGGTCAATATGTTACCACTTACTTATTACCGTCATAAGATTTCATTTGCAATCAATGTAATTAACCTTAAAGAGCAAGGATAGTTCAAAACGTCACAGCCGGTCAGTGTGTCGCAGTTGAGTAAAGCTCGGCTGCGGTACTAAGGGTCCCTGGTTCGAATACGGGTTCGGGCATGAATATTTGTAAATATATAGTGGGTTGGGTTGGCAGAGTAGCCTTGGCTGAAACTCCCTTCAAAAAGAAAGGCCAAAAAAATATAATAAAAAATAAAATAAAACATTTTATAACGGTACTTTTAAAATTTTTAAATGTGACCAGTGCCATTATGCATTATCGAGAAATTTTAAAAGAATTCCGTTAAGGATTTCGTACATAATTCAGTGGATATTCACCGAAGGTTCTAACAAGATTAAGAAAAACTTCATGCAACTGTTCCAAGATTCTAAGTAGATTGTAATCATATAAATAAGTTAATAGCATACAGCGTGTTCCATTAAAAAAATAGAACTATCATTCCCCACAACTCTGTGGGCGACCCTGTATATTTAAATTTATAACAGATGTGTAGATTTTTAACAACCGTACAACTTTTACATAAGGTATTTTTTGATAACCCCTGTATATTTTGAAATGGTCGATGACTCCATCTATTGATGTAATGTAACCACGCAATTTTTCCGCGCCGATTGCCAGTGCCTTGATTTGTGGGTGTCGATTCTCACCTTTCTTTTTCCTTCGTAAACCGTATCGAGGTACACGTTGATTCAACAAAGAGCTGAAAGCGTAAGGTAGAACGCATGGAATTCTAATTGCCATCTTCCGAATATATTGATGTCTGGCGATTGGATTTATAATTTGGGAATTAGTTTGGACGGGATCGAGTTTGAAACGCGAATGTTGTTGGAGACCTCCACTTCCTTCTGAAGGGGTGGAATTAAGTACCGTAGCTGATATAGAAGCAGAGTAATCAACTAATTATAAACAAAGCCCTGCAGCTTGGGAGGTTTTTGATTGTTTTCAGGTGGATGCGAGAACTTAGCTCACTTCTTGACGTAGACGTTAAACTTTACTCAAGGTAAGAGTTGCCTATGTTTTACTTGTACTTGGCCCTATACGTGCAACTTTTTGTTCGGAATAACAATTTATTTGTGGAAAGTTGTTTTAAGATTCAGTAATCAGTTTAATCGATCATTATTGACTGGGGATATTTCAAATTCACAATAAAGTTGCTAAGAGTTGTGAGTAGCGTAAGTTATAATTTGGAATACTTGGGGGAATACTTTGTATTTGTTACCAAATGAAGAGACAATTTTACCTTCTGTTGATATTTGGAAATAAACTCGTTATAAGACGCTGGTAACGATAACTTAATTTTGGAAACAATACAACTGTAATATGTTTTTGTACTGTTGTAGAATCCCATAACTGTTATTCCATGAGAACTGTTTGAACTTAATGAATTGCAATGGATCATTGTTTACGCGAAACTAAAAATAAATTAAGAAAATGACATTCAACGCTGACCAAAGTCAAGGAATACTTTTTTTCTGCAAGCCTGCAAAATAATTAAGCATCTGTTTAATAACTGAATTAAACGCGGCGTTAAGTCATGTTAATGACCCTAATGAAGCAATGGTACTTGCGGTACGACCCGTTCTGAATATAAACAACGATCATAAACTGTAATTAGAGTCGATCTAAACGTACAATTGACGAGAGAACACCAGCACTCCTTAACGATTTTCTTCATTATCGATGTAAGAAGTGTAGCGCGCTTTGGCGCACCTTTTGGCTATTGTCCAAGCGCCGATTGTACTAATTAGCTTAACACAGTTTCCCCAGCAAGAGCAATTTGCATATTATGTGGACGCGATAGATCGAGTTTTTTAAGTTATGAATTTTAAACACGTATTTTTCATTCTTACCTCAAAAGGTCATAGCAATAAATAAGTTTCGAAGGTACGTGGCATAATGTTTATTTTGGTACTCGTGAAGCCTGTGGATGTGATGAATAGATCTGCTCGACCATGAAAGATATTCGTAAAATGTGACTTTTAGCGATTTATTCGATAGGATAGCTGTAAAATTATATTACAGTAAAGCTTTTTGTTTAACAATTTTATCATTGCACGTTCTTGAATTGAAAACGCAATTAAAGGTATAGCAACTTTGGTTCTTCGTTTATTGGCATTCACTTTCTGTTTCTCACAATTTGATTCCTTTGTCAATAAATACAGTGTTAATACCAGGTCGTATACCTTTCACTTTTTAGCGCATTTCCACAAAAATTAAAAAAAAATGCGCTATTGTGGCCACTTTGTTCGTCCGTCCGTCCGTCCGGCTGTCCGTCCGTCCGTCCGGCTGTCCGTCCGCTCGTTTTGCGACGCTACTAGTTCTTTATCTTAAGAGCTATTGTTCTACTTTTTTCGCTATTTGGTTCGTTATGGTGTCGAGTCTTGTACCAAGGAAGGAATTTTTTCTGTACCGCTTACAAAAAAAGTTATTTGTTTCATTAGTACAAAAAATGTCAGTTTTCGGGACGAGGAAGATAGTTGCTGGACGACGCGTTAGCGGAGTCCAGCAACCTTCCGAGTCCCGAAAACGCATTTTTTGTACGAATAAAACATAAAATTTTTTCTCCAACCCTCTTTACTTTAAATTATATTCGAGTTTAGATTCAGTTCACAATTTCACTACTAGTTTGAGAACTTCTGCTTTCTTGTCCTCACGTGTCATGTCACTCTAGTTTTTAGGTTAACTTATAACCTATTCGTTCTTACTTCTCACCTCTCGCGACTTTGTAGGGAGCAAATCTAAAGTAGCATGTTCTGCCGTTTCTATAATTTCTGGCGGAGTGCAATAATCCATGTCGCTATCAGTTTCAGTCATTTCTATTGTAGGCATACAAAATTAACATTGTTATATTTTGTATTGAAATAAAAAAAACTTACCATACAGTTTTTTAATTAAAATTAATTGCAATTAACTTTTTCAAATTTTGAATTCAATATGACAGATAATAGTGCAATGGGTCTGAAGTAGATGGCGTTACGCGCGACGGCGGGTTGTATACGTATTACGTATTAAAATTACGTTCATCGAATATGTAAATGACGTTACACATGGTTTAAATAAAAATAGCGAGCGTAAATCATTTTCAATACATGTACATACGTAGAGGTAACATCATTATTTGCATTGAATATGCAAAAATATTTGATTTGTATGTATAGAAATATCTTACAACCTGCAATGTAAAACGATGTCAATGTGACATATCTCCGTGATTGTAATTTTTTAATTGGCCAACTTTCAAGGTCAATTTCTTTTTGGTACTAGGACCAAAAGTATCCACTTTTTGTACAGTTGCCATAGTGATAGCGATTAATCCTGAAAACGCCAACTTTACGTACCGAACACTGTCACAAAATAGCGTCTTATTCAGGTGGTTGGAGAAAAAAGTTATTGTAAAAAAAACAAAAAACCGTTTTTTACATGTTCCATAATTTTACATTTTTGCCGTTTATTAACGATCCTAGAGATCGTTTATAATTTTGCATTGCTATCTGTCATCTGCCTGTTGGTCTGTCCGTCTGTTCCTTTGTCTGTCTGTCCATCTATCTGTCCGTGTGAACGATAACTTTGTTTAGAAATGTTCGATCGCTTTTACATCTCCGTTAGTTATGAACTGAATTGCATGAAATTCAATATGGGCATAGCTTTAGCCATATAATACGCAATGCCAAAAGTTGAATCGAATCGATTCAAAATTCACAGTGCCCTTTTCGCATCTCGACCATTTATAAACCGAATTGCAAACTTTTTTACTTATAAAAGTATTTGAATGAAATTTGATACATAGGCACTTGAAATAAAGGAAAATCAAACGCCATTTTCAAAATTTGGTTTTGCGCATGCGCAGTGCCAACTTTTTTATTTATGGAAGAATTTAAACGAAATTTGATACATAGGCACTTGGGATAAAGGAAAATCAAACGCCAATTTCAAAATTTGGTTTTGCGCATGCGCAGTGCCAACTTTTTTATTTATGGAAGAATTTAAACGAAATTTGATACATAGGCACTTGGGATAAAGGAAAATCAAACGCCAATTTCAAAATTTGGTTTTGCGCATGCGCAGTGCCAACTGTTTTATTTATGGAAGAATTTAAATGAAATTTGATACATAGGCACATGGAATAAAGGAAAATCAAACGCCAGTTTCAAAATTTGGTTTTGCGCATGCGCAGTGCCAACATTTTTATTTATGGAAGAATTTAAATGAAATGTGATACATAGGCACTTGGAATAAAGGAAAATCTAGCGCCAGTTTCAAAATTTTATTTTGCGCATGCGCAGTGCCAACTTTTTATCTATGGAAGCATTTAAGTGAAATTTGATACTTAGGCGCTTGGAACAAAGGAAAATCTAACATTAGTTTCAAAATGTAGGTTTGCGCATGCGCAGTTCCAACTTTCTTATTTAGAAAAGCATTGAAATGAAATTCTTCTCATAAACTGAAATTGAAGTAGCACGTCAAAAATGGATTGCCCATGTGCAACGCTATCTTTCATATTTGTGGCCGGATTTTTACGATTTTAATAGAAGTTGCATCTTACAATAATGGGAAATGAATGCAAGTGGAAATGCGCTTTATGTAAATCGTTTACGATTACTTTTTAACTTGTTTTGTTTGTATTGGAAACACCCTAATCCTAAGTTTTATCTGCGAACATGTCTCCCTTTACGTTTCAAAGATCTGTGGAATGTAATTCGAATCCGTGTCAAAATCTTATCTTTCGTTCCCATTTACTTCTACCATTGAATAAAAACACTATAAGAAGCCTAACGCTTATGGAAGAAAGCGCGACAAATCTCACAAATCCCCTTGCACCCGCATTGGTTGTGACCACCGAACTCTCTTTGCGGTAAATAGGAGGAAAGCAAATTCTCATTCTTCTCAGTTCAAGAATCGACTCTATTGACAGTGTTCCCATTATATTCTCAGTTCAAACTCTGTCGCGCTTTATTTCCACGGGGTTAGGCTTCTTATAGTGTTTTTATTCAATGCTTCTACTTGGCTTAAGATTGTTATGATTTATTCATCAGATTTTAAAGTGCATTTTGAAATACATTGAAGTTTTGGCTTCCGTGTCTAGTGCAGTAGTCGCAACCCTTCGCCCGGACAGCCATAAACGCTGGCGCTCAAGTCTTTCTACCGGCATCGGCCGCCATCTCAAAGGTATTGTAATTTGTGGACAGCGACTGACATTTTAAATCGTCGTCGTCGAGGACCATAATCTATATTTTGCCCCGCAGCGCATATTATAGGAATAGAGGCATTTTCTCTTGACGACTTGTATACAGGAAAGTTTAAAAAACCACGCCCGCAAATGTACATCTGAAAATTGCCGATTGACTCAAACATCTCACCCCTGTGGAGTCGCACCCTGTTAAATAGTACCTAACTAGCGCTTGATACACAAGAAAGTCAACAAAATTGGATGATTAAATAGACCGAGGGTCCGAAACGTTTAGTTTTTGACCATGTCCTTCCTATTCAATTTTGTAATTTTTTTATAAAATTCCTACTCAATCCCAAGAAGAGAGTATAAAAAATGTCGTTCTCGAAGAAATTATAAATTACCTTGGACGTGTGACGAATTTCCGAATTTTTAAAAACTAATTTCATATTCGTGATTTTCATGTTCAAAAACCCCCAGAGTATACCCGAAAACCTATTCAAAGACGTGCCACGAGTCTTTCTAACTTTTGTAGTTGCTGAGAAAAAAATTAAAGAAGAAATGCAAATTTCGCCACTTTTGTGGAGGTGGCTTCCAAACGAAACACGTTGGACTCTCGGTTTACTTACAAATTCTTGTTTTGATCCCCTCTACTACCCAATTTTTTTAGCGCATTTTTGCAAAAATTTTTTTTGTAAAAAGTAGCTTTTAATCTCACTTTGGCTAGCTGGCTGGCTGGCAGTAAATGCGCGCCCGTAGAAAAACGCTTGTAAAAAGACAAGGAGTGTACATGTAACTATCGGGGCCGTGTAATTAAGAACGTTAGGGATGGGGCTACAAGATTTGGAGTCGACGACATCTGGACGCCATCCCCGAGCGTATTATACTAACCTGGAGATTTTTCAGTTTTTATCTATCTTCTTCTACAGTTTTTCTCCGATTGTTTTCAAATTGGTGTCGTCGGGAAGATCTTGTCAACGCTCACAACTCCTGCGTGGCGGAATTTTGTTTTTGTTTCCTAGGGGCGAAATAAACCACCTTTTGCGCGGCGCGCTTCGAGGGGTAGTCGACTTTGGGCGCCCAAAAGTTTCTTACAGCGCGAATCGCGGTCTCTCTTTCTCGTGTCACTAATAGAAGGTCGAGCTATGTGAAGTACCCAAAAGTTGAATACGATTTTATGCCGGGATTTTAGCGAAATCTACCAAAATGGGAATTACGAATGAACGGTACGTCGGAACTGTGTATCGACAAAGGGAATGTGGTAACCCCCGACGAGATCTTACTGATGGTGGAGTCAAAACTTCAAACGCGAATTGCGAGTGCACGGTAAGTGAGAAAATGGTACCGACAAAGTGAACGTGGTAGCTTTCGGCAAGATCTTATTGATGGTGGAGTCAATATTGGCTAATAAAACACTGATCTGCCACACAAAAATGCGCTGAAGTCCCTTCGATCTCACACGAGGACTTTGATAATTTTTTACATACTTATATGTAACACCCTGTATTGTTGTATTTGGGATACAATAGCAAAAACGATAATAATAATCTTACGATAATGACAGATTGACTTCTGAACATGTGTAAGTAGAAATACTTGGAAGTTTATTTTCGCAGTTATTAATCAAATAAAAAACTGTTTGAAGTAGCTTCCGATGCAAAGTTTGTGATTCACGATGTACTTGCACCCGACCGTTTACATGAAAAACTGTATACACTAATATTTGTTTAATTTTTTTTGTATATGCCAACTCTGTTCGCTCGGTTCATGGCTTTGACCGAGCAAAAATGTACCACTTTATTTTTAGGTATTTTGCTTTAGTCAATAAAAGTTTGAACGATTAATATAACTAGTATATTGAAACAGAAAAACCGAATACTTATAGATACTCAAATTTGCATACAAAAGGCAAAAGGCGAACGATCCTTGTGTACAATAGTCAAATAGAAGTCCATTGTTTTCCAAATGCAATGACATTTCGTGCTTGTACAACATCTAACAACAAAAGTAATGCTCGCCAAAATTGTGCATGTCTAACAACACAAAAATTAAATTAAACATCTAGAAGAGCGATTAGCACGATATTTATTAATAAATGTGGGCTTGTACAACACTTTGTGAACTAAACACATCAAAAACCATTGCTTTGTAGAGCACATTGTTTATGTTTATCGTGATCGTTAACTATACCGTAGGCATCCTGCACTTTGCATACTAATCAAATGCACGCAAAGTTTACAATAAACTAAGAGGAGACATTTTTCTTAGGGGATCCATAATTTCCACAACTAATGAGCCCGCAGTATTGCGAAACATTTTCTACACGATTAAGCATGAACAATTGCGATGTAAAACGCTATACAATTACAATTATAACAAACGACTGTGTAACAGTACTGGAAATTTATCATAATTAACACCGATACGTGTTGTCATAATTCCTCGCCGAGATTGGCACATAAATAAATAAACGATGACATCTTGAATTGACACGATACGTAATTGTGTGATGAATTTTCCTTCCCGGTCACGTGAACCCCAAATTGAATAAACATTTATTTGTGCTAAGCTCGTTGGATTAAATAAAAAGAGGGTAGTTTTTCTATATACAAGAAAAAATCAAAAATGCATTTGCTCTATTTTGTATGCGAACATTAAAATTCTAAAAACTTTCTTTCCTATTATATTTATGACAAAAGGAAGCATTTAATTAATTTAACTGGCAATTAACATCTATTGCCGTTCTTCATATGGTAAAGCAGTTTCTCTTGTGCATTTGAGAAAAGAAGCTTTCGCCAGGTTTATCACTTCTAACCATGAACCTTTTCTGAGAAACGACCCTTTTATCTCCCTCCTGATGGTGGAGACTGAATGGGGTGGGAGCGGGAAAACATTTTGGGTAATATAGAGGATAATTATTACGTTTTGACCATGTTTAAATATTCGATGTCTTTAAGTTGGGCGCTTCGTTACGAAGTGTCGTGCCTTTCGGCATTTGCGTTGAGTTGTCTTTCGGCCGACGCTACCGTAAATAGCGCTGCAATTAATTCGCCGTTTGTAACCGTTCCCGTCAAGATATTTGAATTGTCTTTGTTGCGTGCGAAAGCTCTTGTCATTAAGCCATTATTAGTGAAGCTTCTTGTTTCCTCTGGTAAATTATAACGAGCATTAAAACTGCAAAGCAATGCAGGTTGACGCCGTTATCAGGTTGATAAGCGACCTTGATACCGACCTGAGAAATTCCCATTACCAATAAGTGTTACTTGGACTACCGATTTTAGAAATTTCAATCCAGATAATTAGGTAAATGAAATTAACAGTAGGTAAATAAATGTGATGCAGTAAACGTCATTCCACATAATTGTGTGCGGGGTATCAAAATAAGCACTCTTAATTGATTTGAATTTTGGGACCAATTACAGATTTTTAGGACGTTCACGCAATTAATTAAGAAATCTTTAATGTTTAACGCTTTCGTATTTGGTACGCCTTATCGGTTGGGAAAATCGTCGATCTCTACATGGTGTAGCCGAATTTTGTAAGATAAAGCAGTTGCTTAGAGGGGGATCTTTATGCCTTTTGCATCTTCGCAAATTATGTTCGTAAGTACCGTAGTTTTTCAGCTTTTTTGTAAATGTAATTTGGCAACCATACCATATTTAAATCATTGACCTTTTTTTTCATTAATTATAAGAGGGGATATTGTTTTGCTTTGCTGCATTTGCTTTCCCCTCGGCTTTCCCGTATATACCGCTACCGAATCCGATTACTATCTACTGTTCCGGTTTAGGGAAATTGCTGTGCGCTTTAAACATTCACCAGTAGCCAACCGCCGCTTGCCCTTTAAAATTCCTGGAGGAACCGTTTGTTAAATACGTCAAATATTTGCAAAATATGCATCGAAGATTGCATAAGTTCCCACCATTGAAAAATACGCTTTAACCAATCGTTAGGTCGACGGTTTTATTAGTGAGTGATTCAAAAGAACAGTCCGTGTTTGGGTAATGACTTATGCTATCGCTTTAAAATTTTAAGTGCTGCTATGTCCCGCAATGCTCAGTTAAACAGATGGCAACATTTCCCGTTATAATAGAAGTCGACGCAAAGGAATATAATGCTTTTTGCATTTCCATGTTCTGTTCCGTTCGTATACGACAGTTTACTGTATGTAGAAGAGACAAAAATTTATGTTTTAAACCATACCAAATTTTGACTCGTTCGGAGACGTAGTTTTCAACGCAACATTTTGTAAGTTCATTTTGGTTCATCTGCTGTCCCTTTCCTTGTGTATCCATAGCGTCCCCAAGCGGTATTGACATTTATTTTTGAATTGGCAAGATACAAGTTCAGTTTAATAAAAATTTTCAGAGACTTCCGAACAAAATAATCTAATAGAAAAATTCACTATCAATGCATTTACTGAGACATTGCCGCTAATTTAGGTAGAGCTTAGGGGAATGGTCTATTTCCACAAAGACCATAAAATTCAGACTATCCTTTATGTGAATAACCACCAAAACGAAACTCGTTCAGAAGTGTTTATATCATCCGATTTTAGTGCGTGATGACGGAAAGCCGCTCCCAACAAAATACTAAATTTTATTATGAATATATATTTAAACATCCTTTCCGGCGGTAAATATTACCTAACAAATATTTCACGACAAGATCAGAACGATTCCACAAATTAGTACACAAAAAGTGAGATCACTAATTACTCTTAGAAATGATGCCTAGGAATTCCGCTAGCGCCGACAGTTTTGACCCACGTAGGAGAATGTCGTTTCCTGTCCCAATTTTCTAAATGTAATCCATTTCTAATAACACCATATCATGCATGACACGCTCACTTCAATCTGAATCAATTGCCACTTTTGCTTCAGGCTACTACTCAAAGATATAATTAAATCAATTGAAAGAAAATCACTTAAACCATTTAAGTATCGGTAAAAAATGCGCACACTGGTTTTACCCACGTCAAAACGTGAACATTTGTACGGGGTTTACTTATAAGGTTCGCCATTTCGGTACCTGCAATTGTTAAATAAAAAAAACACAAAACTTTACCTTTTTTAGATGTTTGTTGACCCATTTTGTAAAGGTTTTCTTTTGAATGGCGTCTCGTTCGTCTGTAAAACAAAAAAATTCGTGTAAACAAGTTAATTTTATAAATGACATCAAGAAAAAAACATATTACACAACATAACACTGTCAGTAACCTTCATAAAACTAGGTCTTAGAGTACCAGGTGAGGTAAATGACTATTTAATATGCATTATGTATAGAATAAAACTGCGAGCAAAATTTGGCACCTTGACCCATGCTGTTTGTAAACTTGTAACGACTGAAGTATGACGAGGAAGCTGGTGCAGTCATAGTTTAGATAAACGGTTTGCAAAAGATTGCATTCTATCGATTCTCTGTACTAAGCGGAAACGAGTGACGTACAAACAGTCCCTAATGCCTTTGGCCAACCTAGGATCAATCCTATCTGCACAATTATGGGGATTGACTTTTGTAAATTTCCCGATTGAGACATGACAGTTTTCTCCCACGTTAACAAACGACGTCACTATTTGTGACTAGGTATACAAGTGGAAGATTGAAAGTGGTTTAAATGCACGCAATCACAAAACACCCCTTAACAAATTCTAGACTAATAATAAACAAGTTAACATGTCAAACTTGATAATGGTGTAATTCATCCTCTCCCGTTCGAACACATTCCAGACAGTAACTAACTTGTAACAGTTGCCCAATATGTTAAATCTTCCAAGCATTAACAGCCAGACAGATTGTCATCGGCGATTAAAATGTACAGACCATATTTTACTGTGATTAAGCATGTACTGGAAAATGTAATTTCGATTTTGCCGCCTGTCGAGCAGAAATTTAGCATGTACTTTTGCAAATGAAAACTCCTGTTTTCTTACATACCGCCGAGTTTATGGTTCATTTCAATATCAACGACCGATTTCACATGTCTTCCGGAAATTTAATTTTATAATTGGCTTTCTAGTACATCACTAGGATTAGGAATAGAACAGACTCCGATGTAGTCATTTCACTTCAAGAAAATAATGCGTAAGGGGAGAACAACGAGATATACAAAACAAGAAATAGAAAATTGGCAAATCATTTTCCTGCCAAATTAATTTATACAGCATTCCCAAATCGTTTCATGATATCATATCGACAAAAAACGGCCGATGGATGGACAAAATGACCACACAATTTTGCAAAATATTCTTCTAGAAGCCAAACTTAAAATGGTAAAATCCAAATTTCAAAATACTCGCTCACTTAAAAGATACGGGGGAAAATAAAAAAGTACCTATTTCAGTATGACCATTTGTTTTTTTAGTTAAGACATACAGAAAAATGAAAGATTTTAGAAAAACTCAAACCAATCTTTTTTAAATGTTTGTGTATTTTTTTTATCCTTTTTGAATCTTTTGTTAATATCATCTTTGGTGTGTTATATTTTTTTAAAGAGAATTTAATACCCTATCTTTTTAAAATTAATTTATATAGGGTGTTTCATTTAATAAAATGAGGTTAGGTCCGATAATTTTTTTACCTGACTCCATAACAACAATCATTGAACATGAAAATACCAAATTTCCAGTGTGAAACATTCCAACTACAATTCTTATTAGCCGGATAATAAAAGTGATCAGAATATCACAACATTTTCTGTGTATGTTCTTTAGGTGAAACACAAATGTGAAATAGTTGTTAATACGACCTTTGAAACGAACGAACGTTATGCGCTTCTGAACATTGCTACTTCGTGTATGTGTATATAGAAACTCGTTCAATGTACACTATTAAAAAAATGGGAAGAAGGTTTTCACCATAACGAGAGTTCTTCGGCGCATTTCCCATGAATTGATGAGTACTTCCCGAAACGTAATATAACGGACTATTTATGTGTACAAAGAACAGTAAGTTAAGGCATAAATATTAAGAAACTTTAGCATTGCGCAGTCTGCGCATGTGCTCATCGGATGTTTAAAATATGCGATACGTTTGCCTTTATGCATCTGTGGTTAAAATTTCCAAAAAAATATCTATAAATAAGGAAGTTGATATTGCGCAGTCTGAGCATGCACACATTAATGGTCGAGATTTTTCTTGGTTGAAATGCTAGAACTATAAACTACCGAATGCAAAAAGAACGCACTAAACTTAAGATCTTGATTTGTGAACTATTCGATCGACTCTAGTCTATTTTGACTTAGATTACTGAAACAAACTGAAAACAAAATTGGAAAACTTGAAACCGTTTGCGAGTTATCATGTACCGTGTGTCCTATTTTAGTTGAGACTTCTATATCACTTATCAGCTGTTTTTAAAGATATACGCGACCCTGGGCCACTTTTTTTGTGAAACTTTTAATACCTCAAACAGAATCAATCTAGCTACGTTTGTTTTTGAGTTTTTTGAGATACAGGGTGAAAACAACCTATTTTTTATATAGATAATTATACCTATATTATATCATATTTTTCAAAATGTTGAAATGGCATAAGTATTTCTACCGTCAGTCATTTTTATTGACTGGTATCGGCTGCCATGGATACAAAAAACAAAACAAAATCTCCATAAATCCCTGGCCTACTATTTAAGAACCGTAAAAAATATGTATTTTATTTCTGGTTCATAGCTAAAATTAAAAAAATATAGTATGCGATACATCATGTAATCAGGAAAAAATAATGAAAAAAATGTACGTTAGGGTGATGCATTTAAAAAATTTCGATTTTTATGGCATATCTTTGGAAGTAATCGGAATTTTCTGGTTTTCTTTAAAGCATGATAATAACTCTTTAATTGCGTATCTTTTATCTCATTTGACCATCGTCGTATCGTCTATGGTTTCGGAGATACCCACGATAGACATCCTTATCTTAGACACAGTATATGTGTATGTATCTTATCTCGTCTCTTATGCCTGCCTAAATCCTTATCAGATCGCGATGAAAATTTGGGGAATGGTTCAACATATGCCCGCGAAGGTTTCTGATTTAGCAAAATTGAACGACCGAGCTTATGTGATACGTTCGACGTCCCCGCAGGGAGCGGGATTTGTGCCGAAACCGAGCTTATGTCCCATCCAGGACCGGATCTGCTAGTTCCGAGGCTAGTTCTAAATAAAAATTATCATTAATTCCCGCAAATTAATTCACTAATTAAATTGCAGTCAATGTTCAAATGAAAGTGGAGAGAACACGAACTCCTCGCACTATAAATAAACAAATCGCCCTCACATTTTGTTATTTTCCTTGAAAAACCCCTTTGTTTTGGGCTTCTGTACCACACCTACTTGATTGTTATTCATATAGATACAGTAAATATGGCACTATTATTCCAAATTAACAATAAAAGCATCAAAAATGTCAATAAATAGATACATTATATTATGCAAATTTTAAATATAATGCTTCATAATAGATACTTAATTATACGAGTATAATTAAAATTAAGCTCCCCTACTGTGAAGCGCATTGATCATTCTTTTTTATATGGAACACTAACATTGCATTTTGATAGCTCGTCTCGTGTGTTAATGATTAAATAACGGGCCTTCCATAATTGTTTGGTAGTAGTTAATTGTGGTTCTCTCTTTCTAGCATGAACGTGGGACCGTTGATAAATTCTAAATTCGTATATGGTTTGATGTCAACTGTCAATAATGTCTCGAATTACAAAAATGCAACGAAAATACTTGTAAGTTTTGTAAAAATACACACAAATTCGAAAAGTGCACGGAGAGTTAAAAAGTGGAAGTTGACAATGTAATAATTTTTGCAATGTTAGACAAGAGATAGGTTTTTTGCAACAATTGCTGAACATAGACGATCTATATTTAATGTTATGGGTAAATAATACGGTAAATCTCTGTCCAAAATAACGAATGCGCGCACCTTTTCAGACTGGGAAATGAATCGCCCAAAATATTGCGAGTATGAAAAGTTCGATGAAGAGAAAAACAGCGTATGGTAATGTTTTAAAAAATACCACCAAGTAAAAACGATGTTTTAAAAAGTTATAGATCAAGAAATCGGCGTAGCAACAAATTAACAGCTGCTAACCAAGAGAACAAATATTAAATTTCAACATACAAGGTAAACCCATTTCTCTTTAAAAACGGAAGGTATAAATTGCGTATTATGACAAGCCGAGAGTTTCAACCTAGAAAATGCAAATAAATCAGTGCGACGTTTCCTTTATGTAGCAATTTCCAATGAATCAACCTCGGAATCAACGTATATGCAATGCGCCAAAATCGATTGTGCGAATAAAATCTTACACAACACATCAAAATCTTGGCTCCCCAATTACTGCAACAGTGGCGGCATGCAGCAGACGAATTACTTCCACTGCGTATCCGCCTTCATACTGATTGATTGGAAAAAATAACAAACATTAAACTCATTAAAATAGTTCTACTTAGCGATTACCCCACACGTCCTATTAAAAACGTTGTAGGTAATACCGGCAGTCAATAATTCGCTCGAGCGTAATTAGATTGATTCGAGATAAAGTTCTTATGGCGTAACAAGATCAAATGTACACGTACGATTTTCCTAATTGAAAAGAGGTAATTGGCCGAATTAGTAAGTAATCAATAGCAGAGATGATATGGGGAATGTTTCATGCGCAAGTTACACACTCGTCGGAAATAAGATATACTAACGCAAATTTAATTACGTGATTTATTTATAACAATTGATCACATACTTCTACTCATATTTATAATAATTATGTAAATTTATAACACGAGCGCGAATTTCAGTATTTTATCACTACGGGATGGATGTTAGAATGAAATAAAAAAAATTGCTTATATTATATTATATTGCAGATCTTCAAGGTATTCCAGGCCTCTAGTACCATTCCCTTAAAAGTAGTTCAAGTGCAGAAGTGGGTACAGGCGAACGGACAAAACGCAAACAATAGGCACTTTTTTGAATTCTTAAAAAATGCGCTAAAAACTCTTACCCTGCTGTAACGAAGCACATGTATCCGCGTTGACATTCACCAGTTTTAGTGATTACACCCATCAGTCTCTAGAAACGTTTGTAGTTGGGCAGGCGCTTCGTTATAAAAAGTGTCGCGCCGAATGTATTTGTGTCTAGGAGTTAAAGATATAAGATGCCGTAAACAAAGTTGCAATTAATTCGACGTTTGTAACCGTTTCCGTCAAGATATTTAATTTATCTTTGTTGCGTCCGAAAGCTCGTGTCATTTAGAAGACCAGGGCAAATTAATATTTTAGAATTTCAGTCCCGTTAAGAATTATATAGATAATTTTGGTTTACAGCTTGATATCGCCGACCCCGCCGGTTGATCCCAACATTCCAATTAACAATAGGTGTTAATTGGACTAGCTAATTTTAGAAATGCCCATCCGGGTAATTAAATAAATGCAATTAACAGTAGCTAAATAAATGTCTTGCAGTAAACGTTATCAGAATAAGTCGTGAAGGGCCTCAAAAGAAGTACTCTTAAATTGAAATGTTCACAATTAATTAAGGAAGTTTTCATTTTTGGATGTAGATAACCGAATACGCTGTCGGGTGGAAAAACCGTCGATTCCGCCATGAAATAGATAAAGTGTTGTTTTTTAACGAAACACCCGTTTTCCGCCCCGAAGTTATGACCGCGCCGTACATTCGCGAAGGCGTCCAGCTTTGCCGAACACCCGGTATCGAGAAGCGTTAAGGCTTAGCGCTTCGTTACTGAAGAGTTCCGGAATTTAATTATTTGCTCGAGTTTACATTTTGTGTAAATGTTTATTTTACCGCCGCTAAGTATGAATGTATCAGTTTTTTCGAATTCGAATTAATTTGCATCGCTTTCAGAGCGAATCAAGTGACGAGCTGAAATTTCCCTGTTCCACATCCACCAGACTGGGTTCTCTTTATGAGGTCAATTTTAAAAGGATCTTTTTGTCATTTTGCGTGCCGTAAGTTTGATCTTTTGAATTTTACTTACCGTAACTAAGTCTATTATCTTTTTGCCTTTTGTACTTATCGTACCGCAGCTTTTTGCTACTTTCTGTTCTATTAATTATAGGGCGGGGATATTGTTTCGCTTTCCTGCATTTGATTTTTCGTAGCTACCGCTGATTAATTCTGCTTTGTTGCTTGCGTTCCCGTTAGGGCAATCGCTACTATGCCCGTGTGCCGTACTTCTGCTTTCAGATCCTTTGCCAGAAGGCGATCGCCGCTGTCCGCAAGATCTCCCCGAGGTCGTTTCTCCGACTGGATCGAGGACTGGATTGAATTTCATGCAATTCGGTTCATAACTAACGGAGAGGTCAAAAGGGCATTCCTTATTTTTTAGCCTACATTGCCAATTCACGAACTCCGATCTACAAATTTGATAAAGAATTCTCCTAGAAAATGTCATAGTAATCGTTCCATCCGTTCCCTTTTAAATCGATGGACATGAAGCCAATGAGCGCGAGCGAGCGATTCGACGATTGGAAGAAAGCATATAACAAACTCGACGCTAAAATGTCAATGTGGACAAAAAATTCTTTTTGAAAGATTTTAATGTGTGTTGTGTTTTTAAAAAAATCGAGAAAAAAATAGAATACACGACTTCATGGAAAGGGTACAGCTCTGTAACATTTGACCAACGAACATTGTCTCTATTATTTACATCGTGTTTGCAAAAAACAAAATCAAAAACTGTACAAAGTTCGCGGAAGTTTTATACCACGTTTCATACCAAAACAAAGAGAAAAATATCATTTTCAACTTTAATTTAATCAGAATAAGGCCTTGACACGTCATACGTGCAATTAATGAATAATTTTATAATCGACCGATATTTTTCGAGTGGATTGACTAATCACAGCATTGCAAAAAAAAACCTCTCAGTGATAGTGTTACAATGGAATAATCACGTAAATATATCTCTGATTCATTCGTTCAATCAACGAAATGAATTTATAGTGCTCAATTTACACATACCCCCAAGCACAATTGCTGTAACTTTCGCGTCTTTGTCACGTACAATCGTTTTGCGCTAGGAAATCTTGTCCGTTATTTTAAATTCTAATTTTGCACTTCTGAGAATGCAATTGATTCTATTGTCCCATGGTGGCAATTTCTTAAAATAGTCACTTGAACGTAAAGTAATAAACTAAATTTAACATAAATGCTAATATTTGCTGTATTAGTACCCGTTCCCTCCGGCGGAACACCCGGATCAGTTGTCTGACAAAAGAAGCACCAAAGTAACAATTGAGTTTGAAGTTAATTTTGTAATTATCGTAAGATTATTTGTCCTGAAGGCGACACGGGCTCCTTTCCTATTGTTTTCTCAGCATACACAAGATTCACTTTTTAAACGCACAAACCATAGGTTTGCTCGTTTTTCCAATGGGATCATCAAAACTGACGGACCAAGACCAACATACATGACGATTTCAAACTTCCAAGGCAAGCAGTCAAAAATATATTTCTGGGAAAAGATTTTCTTCCATTTTCTGGTGTATAAAATTTTGTTTATGTGCCTACCGATTAGGAGGGGGTGTAGAATTTTTGTTTAATTGGTTACAAAATTGGAAAGAGACTACTAATCACGTACCACATACCTAATCACTTCTACTCGATGCACGAAATAGCATGTATAAACTGAATTGTGAACTGCCGCCTACTTAGCCCAATACTGCTGTGAGTGAGACACCCCTCGGTTTTTTCTTTATATCTAGCGCAGTTTTTGAGGTTGCTTTATGACTGTTGAATGATCGGCGGTTTTAAAAGTAAATATACAGGGTCAGGTAAAAAGGTTATCGGACCTAACCTCATTTTTTATACATTTTATTCTTAAAAGATAGCATATTAAATTCTCTTTCCAAAAATATTACACTAAAGAAATTAAAAAAATTCAAATTTTGTTCGTACAGAGAATGTAATATGGTATATTTTTAGATTAAAATATACAGTGTGGTTTATTTAAAAAATGAGGTTAGGTCTGTTCCGGTGACATCGTATACTTATTTTGAAAACAGCAGTTCGCAGCAGTTTATTCAGCACGCCCTTTTGTAATAAACATTTTTCCGTGTCTCTTTCAACTAAAACAATGTAGAGCCTTCTGCAATTATTTGATTTTTCCTTTTCTTTTTCTCTTAAGCAAACGAATATTTTCAAATTTTGATCGACATTTTAAATTTGACCCAAAAAGAGCAGATTTTTTTGATAACACTAAAAACTATGGAGATGCGCCACTGTCGAACATGGGATACTCTGTACATTGTTATATGTTTTTGTTAACGGTCTACTCTACACTAATATACTATCATCGACAAAACTAAATCATAATCGGAAGCATACTGCCACTTAGGCAACCAACCATACGGTATCAAAAATAGCAACGTTCAAGTGTAATTTTTCCGGCAGGGAATCGTGTGGGATCGGCCGCATTGCGTTACATATTGTCGTTCCTCCTTAGGTGTTTATTCAATCAATTGTTTATTCACTTTCAAATCAAACCCTAATTTACATATCTATTGCGACGAAAGTAGATTCCTTTTCACTTGGTCACTTGGTTTATTTAAAAACCCTATAAGTATCTCCAAGTGAATGGTGCACTTTCTTTTTTACTTTGTATATGTACTGCGATTTATTTGCTCGTATTTCTTATAAAATATGCGGAGATGATTACAATCCCACTAACTCACGTGATTCTATTCCTTATTTAAATTAAGAGTAACAATTAGCCCATTTCCTATCTACAGCCATAATGACAATTTGTTCACTTCTTGTTTCATTGGAAATAACCCCATTTTTTTTTAAAAACAGCCTGTTTTTTATATGTTTGAATGCATACTTTAAAAAACCGTTCAAAAATACTAGCAACAATGTATTCAAAAATAAAAATATATACAGCCGACGACATTTAAATCTGTAAGTTTTTTTTTTTAATTTTGTGGGTTAATTACTACTTTTCATGAAACACTTTTTTGAATACTGCGTTTACGTAAGCCTTTTTTAACAGTGTGTAAAAAAAGTTGGAATATTAAAACTGTATTGATTTAAAGAAAGAAATAGTCTTGCAAAATTAACGTTAAAAATCCCCCACCGTAAACTTAAAACACATTAACGCTGCCAATTTAGCCATAATATGGTTGGTTGCCTAAGTGGCAGTAACCTTCCGATTATCATTACTTTTGTCGATGATGTTACATACGAAAGGGACTAATTCTTTAGCTGTCAAACGCTTCGTTACCGCTCTATAGAGTAAACTGTCAAAACTAAAAAAAAAAACAAGAAATCATCCAAATACAACCAGGGCCGACAGGATAATTTTAAAAATGTTACTTTCATTTGCCTATAGCTACAGAAAATTGACTGATAACGGTAGCAGATACGAAAGAATTACACGAGACCAAAAACTTCTCTTATTTTAGAATCTACCAGTGGCGCACCGAAAAAAAAATGAGGGTAAGAAATGAAACAGGACCTGAAAAAACATTACCCTGTACATTCTCACTACCATTGACATAACCAATTATAAGTTCTTCAACGTAATTTATTCCAAAATTGAGCTAAATATCTCAAAAACTGCTTAAGAAATCGAGAAATTATAAAACCCTGTAAATGTAACGAAGCGTTTGCGAATCTATGTTTAGAACTTTTAGTCATACAATAAGCCTAAGAATTAACGCCTTGCGTATGTACATCACATTTAGGAACATCCTCGGGAACACCCTGTATAGTGTTACATTTAAAACTAAAAAAGTTTGTATTAACCACTTTTACATGACACACCCTCTATAAAGGTTTTTTTTTTGATAAAAATGAGCAACTAAAAATACCAATTAACACTCGAATTAACGTGCCCGAGTGCGTTTTTTTCCCATTTATTTATTATCGACTTTCTTCAATTTGGCTGACACGCACTGTGTATATCTTTCTCTAGTTTACATCTACAAAAAAATTATGGTATTATACATAATATACCGTGTACAAATTTTGTCTGGAACACTGAATATATTTTCCAAACAATATTTTTAAAGGATGTTTTTATGGTATCCAAAGTTGTAATACCCATCTACCTCGCAATCTACATACCCTAAAATTTTTGTCAGTGGCGTACGTCTGTATAATTTAAGGGGGCAAATGTATTTTTTAATATCAACAACTATTCTTATTACATTATTCTTAAAGCGTACACCTGAGTGTACACCTTTTGAGATATACAAATGCAAAAATGTATTATATTACATATCAAAATTTAATAGAAAAACACAAATTAAAGAAATTAGTTGTTTTATAATTCATTTTGTAATTTCACAAGCTTTATTCTTTTGCTAGTTATGTGAAAGCAATTTATTAAATCAAAAACCATTAAAAATCTACAGTCTTAGAGGGTGATTTTTTAAATGAAAATCCGAGTGAAAATCGCAATAATAACAAATAGTATTTTCTTTAGCGACTGAATTAAATGCAAGCGCACGCCACTGCTCATAGTTTTTAGGTAGATTTGTTGCACATTTCTGACACAATAAATTGGTCTGACAACACTAATAAAAGACGCAAACTAGTGGAATATAAAATGAATTAACACAACCATTCTCTTTAATTTTAGTTTTTCTCTTAAATTTGTTTATGTAACATAATAAGTTTGTTATATATCCAAGAAAGTGTACTCTTTAATAATATGCAATAAAAAGTAGTAGTTGCCATTGGGACACGCTGAAAGGGAAAAAGAAAACAAAACAAACACAAAGGAAAATCTGGACAAACACGTAGCCTGGTTACAGCGGTGATCAAAGATCTGTTGCCGGCCGCTCGTCGGTGTAGGTCGAGGTTAAACTAAAAGTGTGAAAAAAAAAATCCCAGGCGCCAGAAGCTGTATATAAGGTATCTAACAGATCGTGGACGGTTCTGCTTCCGCTTCCAAAGCAGACGAAACTGGCTGAAGTCAGACTCAGGAACACTAAATAGAAATAAAAGAAAGTAGGAGAGACGAAGTAGGCGAAGAAAGAAAGGTGCACAATATTTATTTATTCGGTAATCAATATAAAGTTCTGAAGAGATAGGTTAATTAGGGGAAGTGATAAAATTGGTTTTTGTATTTCACGGGACAACAAAAATTAGGTGGTGCGAGAATTATACCTGACGGCAACAAGAATAGTATAACAAAGGTTAGTGCCAGTAGACGTATACCGGTCAATGTTATTGATCAAAGTTAAAGGTTTGCAGGTTGCCGTGGAAAGATCTTTCATCGAGACGTGCAATTAGAGTGCTGCAGACAGACAGCAGTTATTCAGATTTAGGTAACTCTTGTTTTAGTCTTACAAAAATTTAAAGTAGTTGAAATGAATCACCGTGAAGCGGTAGTTGTATTGCACCTGACAGTTTTATACTTGAACTACAAAGGTAGTTGTCAAATATTAGTTTACACAAATTATAATTATAAACAGATTTTATTGAATAGATAGGTATGTGTGAGGTGAATGATTAAGGATATGAATGCATAACTGAGGACAAGAGATTACAGGGAGATAAGATAAGAGGAAAAAGATAAGAAGGAGTAAGGGAAGAGAAGAAAGGGAGTGAGTGACTTCAGGGGTAGTTTTGGGCGAGGTTGCTGACCTTTTGGTGTTTTAGTAGCCGATGGTTGTATAACTGAAGATGGTTCTTCGGAAGCTGGTATAACTCGGGGTAGATACAACAATAGGTGTGCCTCGGCTTCGATAACCCTTGGTGCTATCCTGAAGTTCTGATAGAAGAAATGGAAGTGACGCTGACGAAGACGGAAGAATAGGTAGTGTCCAGTGACGTTCGATTAATTATATAAAATTGATTTCCAGAGAGAATAGAATGGCTAAAAGAATTTATACCTAAATCCCGTGCAAGATGGTAATAAGTTGGCTTACCTCTACAGGTGTTGAACGAGCCTAAGTTTTATGCTGCCATGTGGTTAATGATCCGCATAACGCGTAAAACGCCAAATCACAATTGGAACAATTGAAACGTAAGTAAATAATAATTACGGCGTAAATGTAGCTTAAATTCTTGATAATCCTCACAGATGAGCCGGATAAAACCCAGTTAAGAATTTGTAGCTTCACCACATACAGACAAGTGTCTTACAATGCCACAGGAAGAATGAATTCGGGGAAAAATCAAGAGAACTAGGGATTCCCCTTATCTATTAGGTAATACAAATAATGAAACCGAAAGTTTCCTAAATTCAAATTGTAGGACAAAGAAAGAAGACCTAGATAAGCTGAGAGAAAGAATAGGAAGATTTTTAAATGTGAACAGTTCGATGTTATCAGTAAGATTAAGATGTGAAATCACAGAAGAGAAAGGAACAATGAACTAGGAAAATTGAAATGTTATAACCCGTAATTAATGGACAAGACATAAAGTAAAAACCCAAACCCAACCCACCCCAAACAAATTAAAACCCAGGAAAATCCCCAATAAAAAAAAATAGACCAACCCCTGGAGCTGACAGAAAATAGAGTACTCCTGAAACCCGTCCCATAGAATAGAAAACAAGGAAAGATGAAGAGTGAAGAGCTCAGATAGAGGAGCGAAACTTACATTCGAAAGGAAAATGAAAGAAGTGAACGTAAGCCTCTAAGGTAGACCTGCCCTTAAAACATTCCCAACCTGCCGCCCGAATTGAATGTAAATTAAACCTAGATTCTGGAGAAAATATAGAAAATTAACCGTTACACCATTAACAAAAATATGCTCTCTTGACTATGCAGAAGTACGCCACTGATCACAAATTTAAAGTACGTAGATTGGTATCAAACTGTTTATAATTGTGGATAATACAAAAAAACCTCTTATTTGCAAAAATTGTGATAGATTCAGTGTTACAGACAAAATTTCCAAGACTCCCATTTCGCGGCAACACACGAAATCGTGTCACCAGTGGAGTTTCTGATCATGATCATAGTGGAATTTGTATCCTGTTTAAAAAATTAACGTTATGATTCAAATACAGAGAAAAGGATCGGTGGACGTTGTGATTAAGGTAAAGGTTGTGACTCAAGTAAGGTGGTAGGTATTGTGACCAATACACCTTGAATGAAATTGAGTGAAAACTTTCATCATAGCAAACACGTGGACTTGTGAGCGCAACCCACTTGAACCGATCAAGATATTTTGGAAACGTACTTTTAAAATGGCCATCCAACATTTTGCTTTCCTGTAAAATTGATCTATAAGTATTATATACTTATAACGACTTTGATATAGTTTGGTCAAAATACCTGCACTTACCAAATTCTGATCTTGGACATCACAGTATCACATATTTTGCTTGTTTTCCAAACGAACTCGATCTAAATAACGATACTAAAATAGTTTATAGATCATATCTTGACGGGAATCGAGCAATTAAGATATAGGACAATTTAAAACAGCGTGTAGTCAATTCTCATGTGGTTACTAAAATGCGCCAAATTTTTGGCTTGGTTCTCTTCTCTAACGAAATTGATGCCTAAATAAAAATCAACTTTTGATAGTTGCACACCTACAGCAGATAAGGTATCATAAACGAAGGTCTAAAGGCGATGCAACGTCTAGGGACTGAGTTAGGAATTTTATAAATGGAAATAATATTACAAGATTTTTTGTATTATTATCTACATTTAAATAAACAGTCGTATTTTACAACCGGTTAGAAAATTTAAATTTTTTAATCGTTCTAAAAGTTAGAAATAGAATCAGTAAAACATTGCAGAATTTTTATTAGTATTAAAAAATGCCAATGTATACGTCAAAATTAAACAATAGCTAAGTACCTACTTCATATATATTCTACCATTCCATTTTTCGTGCAATTTATCAAATTGTAAATTTATAACCATCAGAGTCTGAATGTTGGAATGCAAAAGTTTTAATAAAGGGTCTCGTAAAGAAAGGGTAGTGGATGGGAACAGTTGAAATTCATTTTTATACTGGTTAAAAAATCATTAAAATTAAATTCCGAGAAAAAGTTTACCACTGCACAAATACTTCCTCGCAAAAGTGACCTTTCAGTTTTCACAACAGGACGGCATTTTTTTAAATATACACGGGTACTTATTCATATAAAGTTTAATCATTCCTATCGGGAACTCGACGTGTATATAAACCACAACCATAGGATGTTAAATTGGTCTTTAATGCAAATCAAATTCATTTTAATTAGCCATGGAAATCGCTTTTATAAAGGTAATAGCGAAACACCTTTTTATTTGACAGATTTTAGATGCATTTCTTCAACTGGAAACCACGCCTTCAAGATTAACATATTTTTGAAAAACCGGTGGCCAAGACCATTTTAAACTCCATTAACATATAATACTTGCATCACGATAATGATCTACATTGCGATACTAGTCTCTTCGTCATTTATTAAAATATCTAACGGTGTGTCATTTCCTTGTGAAACACGCAAGTGTGGAAAAAACTATGCTAATATTAATAGAAACTAAACACAAATAATACAAACCAGTTAGTTGCAAAAACAAAACCATGCGGCTGAAAGCCAAAAACCCACCACCATTACCTGTAGATTCGACAAAATATTCCCATATTGTTGTACCTTTAAATTTGGTCAGGTTCTCCTCGTAGCCGTGCGGTTCCTTTTTCATATCGCCAGTTTTGCGATATTTTTCGTGCGGGGGACCGTCGAATAGTGCTTCTTTGGGGTCGAACCCCAATCGATCTTTATAATAGGCTTGCGTAGACATTGTCGTTAGTTGAAATTAGCACCACTTCACTTTTTTTTCAAGTTTGTGACTTCGCCAGATAATCACAAACTTTTATTTTTCGTTGTTAATTCGTTGTAGGTTTTTTTAAAATTTATTAACTTAATTTACGGAATGTATCGTAGTCGAGTCGGTCGTTTAAAGGCACTTGGGCGACACCGCCATTTAGAGTTACTGGAAAAGATTAATCAAACAATAGTACGCTTGTTGCCTGTACCCTTTTGGTCAATGAAACTTAATTATTTTATTAAAGAAGGGGGTAGGATGATTAAATCTTATTTAGAAGAATTAAGCATCTTAATGGACAATTTTATAGTTATTAAATATTCCAAGGACAACTATGTTGGATTTCAATTCAACTGGGACTGGGTGCGCCAGGTGTTTCTTTACAAATAGGTAATGTGAATATGTGTGCGAGGAATGTGCACAGATTTTTAAAACTAAACGGCTGTGATGAAAGGGGTGAGATGAACACAAATGCAACAGTAATTTCATGCAAATTTTCGCAGCAATGAAAATGCACGAAACGGATTAATTAATTTGGGTAATCTTACAAATTATTTTCACAAGCACTTTGAAGTATTTACGAATCTAAATTCGAAGCACGTGAATTGCATATACTAAACGAGTCGTCACGCGTCCGCGCACCGCACAAAACCACACGTTACCACAACAGCGAACAACAAACAACTGAGTGACTATCGCAATCGGTTATCCTCACAGACATTGACAACGGGGATAATGAGTCGTGTAAATCGTGGGATACACACAACACCACATTTGGCGCAAGAAAAATTGGGTAGGTAAGATCGTGGGCGTGCGATTGCGATGCCTAATAGAAAAACATTTGTCGCGGATTCTGATTCTATGACGAATTACTTTCACTTTCTTAGCGGACTGACTGCCCGTACAGACCTGTCGAATTGCGCAAGAATGTGAATCATTAATGGAATTTTCTGAATTGCAACGCTAGGTAATAATTCATCTCGCAATTAAAATCTATTTATGAAACAATGCCATCGAATAATTGACATTAATCACGAATGAACTTTTCGCACATGCAGGCGAGATATTCCCGTTTCTTGATTTCGTTATAATGCGAAATAGCGTGCAACCCCTAATTTCAACGAAAGGTAATTATGCTTCGGTATTTTGGTATTGTATGATCGTTTCAGTTACACCAAATGTTCTATTTAGCGCATTTAATACAAACGTTAGCGTATATTTGTTACAAATGGCTCATACGAAGAAAAACATTTAATTTAGGATCATCAAGGCTATGCGTTTTGACGTTTCCCTAACCAAATTAATTAATTAAACTTTGTTGTTATTAAATTTCTGGTATTACAGAAGAAAAGCGTAGTGAATATTCCTACGGAACATTCGCAATTAGAAGCGACTATAGGTTCATGGCTGGGTAGTAGTGACCAAGCCCTTCAATATCTATTACATTCGTATTTTCAAAAAAAAATTGTGAAATTCACACTGTTTAATTGATTGTACTCCGACACCTTAAACTTCTCACGCCAAGTAAGTGACTGGCAGAATTAGAATCTCAGATGAAATCCTTGGACGTTCGAATCCCAAGTTTCAAATTCTGAAATTTTAATACTTAATGCATTTTAACATATTTAATTCTTTACAGTAGTATAATAATTTCACCGCGAATTCAAATTTCAGAATTCTTGGTGACGATTGTTAAAACCATGGCTCTAAAGATGTTGCTCGTCTAAATATCAAAACATATTTTGAAATCTGAATCTTTTTAAATCCTTGGTACCTTAAGCTTAATATACAAACTGAAGCTGAATGTATAATATAGGTAATGTATACGCATCTTTAGGATAAATCTGACTAGAACACACAACACTTTTCTTCTTTTTTTGCAATGTTTTTTTGTCAAAATTTGCGAATGACTTCAGGTTGCAGTGTATCAAGATTTAAAAAAAAACTGATTAACAAGGATTTTATACAGGGTGTTACATATAAGCATGTAAAAAAAATTGAATGGTAGGGAGGATCAAAACAAGCATTTTTTCCAAATAAATCGAGGGTTCAACCTGTTTCCTTTGGGAGTGGCCCTCAAAGAAGTGCTGAAATTCGCATTTCTTCTTTAATTTTTTTCTCAGCAACCATACGAGTTACAATGACAAGTCGCACGTCTTCGAATAAGTTTTGGAGTATGCCCTTTCCGGTTTTGCAATTTTTTTTTCAAAATTCCTACCACGAGAGGGCGCACCCCTAAATGGGAGTGTGAAAAAAAATTCTGATTTCGACGAAATTTGGTATCTGGGCCCTGGGGGTTTTTGGACATGAAAATCACGAATCCGAAATTAGTTTTGGAAAATTCGAACAAAAAAAGTCTACTGCAATAATTGGCCGGACAACAAGTTATACTAAACCTGACCTGAAAACCCAATCTTCAAATCAGTATAACGAATCGGTTTTCTTTAAAGTATAATAACCAGAAAAATGGAGAAATTTGTTAACAATATTTAGAAAACTTATGAAATCGATATTGTATGCCGTGTGCTGTCTGAATGCAGGGAATCTGTTGCGTTACACGGGTAGATCGTATCCCATAAAAGGAAATCTTCAAAACGAAACATTCAACCAGTTGATGTAGGTCTTTTGTGTGTGATATGGCACACGAGCATGCTAGATTTCGTATATGCATATTTTATGTTGTCGTACAGCAAATTGATTGCACTTTTCAAAAAACATACGCATTGAATTTGAAAAACAAAAGTTGCATCGATTGCCGGTTCAACCGGAAGTGCTACCGAAAAATTCAATATGTCATCGGATAGATCGTGATGTTGCATACAAAATCATATTTGACCATTTTTTCAAATCTCGCTAAATGAAAGAGATATTGTGGAGACCAAAATTGAAAGTCTACAAATATAGATCCGAAAGTAACTTGACTATTTCATAAGATTTCTAGCCATTGAAGTCTGATTGCCAAAAAACATGGTAATATTTGTTGTTGTAGATACTTTACAATAGCGCGTTCGCACCTCCAAATTCAGTATGGTGCTTATGGACATATAGTACATGCTTGCCAAACGTGACAATGACAGCACAAGGAGATTATGTTTTGTTTTAATACTTCCATTTAATCATGTCAATTTGACATCAATGCGGTTAAAAACAAGGATAGTATTATCGAAGACTGACGCAAACAAGTAAGAGAGGCAATTAGACCATAAGACCCCATACTGAATCTGGAGGTGCGAACGCGCTATAGTAAAATTTCATAAAAATGAACTCAAAAGAGCAATAATAAATAATTGATAAATTGAAAAAGTCATAATTGGAAAAATTAAGAATCTTTGAAAGGTACAGAAAATAGGGAAGAAAATAGAAAAGAAGATAGAAAAACGCTTCACAGGCAGAATTGGTGTAAAACTTGTTCCCAGCTTGGTCCTCGTAGATTGTAATCGACTGGTAACTTGTGAACGGCAAGCAATTTAATTATTATTATTATTATTATTAAATTGCTTTATTGGAATCGTCAGGACATTGTTAAGTACACACACACATGCATACACAATAATACTATCTTAAATTTAAAAAAAAATGTAAAATATATTAGAGAAAAGAAAAAAAAAGATTTTATTCTAGTGCAAGTGTGCTAAAGTTTTATTAATTAATTAATCTCAAATGAGCCTGACCCAAAGGCGAAGTTCGGTTAAGAATATATGTCTTCGCCGATCTTCCACTTAACCCTCAAAAAATTGTAAACTTGCTGAGAAGAGGAACAATCACAAGGATAATTAAATAATCAAAAATTGTTAAACATACATATTGCAGCCCGAACAATTTACAGCATGGTAAACAGTGCATAATGATAGGTGCACACCGAGGTTGTATAGTATACGGTAAGGATCTCACGACATAGACCTTCGTATTTTGTATTTAAAAGATTTTAAAGGGTATAATTTTAAATCGGGAGAGAGGGCATTGTATAGTGAAGTTATATTGTAGGAGAAAGATCTTTGGTACATTTTTTTTGTTTTATATTTAAATATTGGCATTGATAATAGCCCTTTTCCACGAATATTAATATTATGAACATCGGTTCGATAGCGAATTTTTTCATGAAGGTATTTTGGAAAGCCTGTAGTGATTATTGAGTGATACATGCAAAGTGCATGTAGTTTTCTTCGCTGCATCATATCTAACCATTGCAATTGTTTCAGTTTTTTGGAAACATGCTCATGACGTCGAAGACCAAAAATAAATCGAACGCAGTCGTTCTGAACAGTTTGTATGCGACGAATGCTTACGGCATCCAAACATGGCCCATATAGCGTATCGCAAAAGTTAAAATTTGACAACACTAAAGCATTGCATAACTTTTTCTTGGAGTTGAAGGACAAATAATGTCTATGTGGATATAGGGCTTTTAAGTTTCCGTATGCTTTACGTATACACATATTAATATGCTCACGAAATCGCAGTTCATTATCCATATGTAAACCTAAATTTCTTCCTACACGCTTTATTGGTATATGCACATCGTTAATATGTAGTTTTAGCTGAGTACACTCATAATTACCAAAAACTAATGCACTAGATTTATTTGGGTTTATCATTAAGTTATGATCTTTAGAGGTTTTGTACAACATATTAAGGTCTTCATTAATTTTATTAAGCGATTCGTCTATTGTACTTGCAGGGAACGATAAGTATAGCTGAGTATCATCAGCATAAAGATGGTAGCGACAAGATTTCAAAACTTTATGTAATTGGCTGGTATATATTGTATACAACAATGGACCTATAATTGATCCCTGAGGAACTCCTGTTTTTACATTTATCAAATCCGAAACCTTATCATGTCCTAACTTAACCATTTGACACCTATCACTGAGAAAACTATTAATTAGTCCAACGGCGTCCATCCCAATACCTATATGAGAAAGTATGGTTAAAAGCAATTTATGATTGATAGTATCAAATGCTTTGCTATACTCTAATAGCACTAGTACTGCAATATCACCTTTGTCCAAAGCACATAAAATATCGTCTGTAACATTAAGCAATGCAGTACAACAAAGGCGTCTATTCAAACTGCAGTACAATAAAGGCGGGGGTGCCGCAGGGCTCAGTGCTTGGGCCAATTTTGTTCATCACCTTCATTAATGACTTCTATTACACCATGTTACCTAATACTTGCGTTTTATTTGCCGATGACACAACATTGCTATCATCAGCTCATAAAAGCAGTGAACTACAACATAAAGCCTACGAATGTGAGAAATTGGCCGAAAACTGGTTCACCAATAATCGCCTCATACTAAATAGCAATAAGACCCAACAGTTAATTGTAACCTCTAACACTTCATTACTGAAGGGTGACAATGTTACGCTACTTGGAATTAAAATTAACGAGTCTCTAAATTGGTCAGCTCATGTTGAATCTCTTACCAAGAAGCTTTCATCTACCATTTTTCTCATTAGAAATCTAAAACGCATTGTCAGCCCTCATTTACTTAAGATGGCATATTTTTCCCTATTTCACTCACAAATAAGCTATGCTGTACAGGTCTGGGGGAACTCTGCTCATGCTACGAAAATTTTTCGCCTACAAAAAAGGGTGATTCGCATTATAGCTCACAAACCGTGTAGAGTGCACTGCCGTCCTTTGTTTATTTCATTATCAGTGCTGTCATTGCCTTCTCTATATATTCTGACTTCTTTGGTGGACATTCATTCGACTGTTGAATCCTACGAGCTAAATTCTGACATTCACGACTACAACACCAGAGCCAACGGGACGTTGCGACTACCCCGACATCGCATCAAGATGTCCGATATGAATGGAGTGAACTTGAAACTCTACAACCACCTACCTGATAATGTCAAAGCACTCGACAATAGACAATTTAAAATCAAAGTTAAGCGTTTCCTTACCAGAAAATAAAATAAAATATTCAGTCGATGAATTTTTAAGCACACAAATATCACCGACAGACATATTATAAACTTTGTACGCTTACATGTATGTACCTACCTAAAATATTTTTATGTCTTACTAACCTATCATAGCACATTTTATATCTGTGATACGAGGGCATAAAGTACCACTTTATGCCCTAGGGCATTAAGTATCACCATAGTAACTCATTGTCTCATTCATACTTAATGACAAAACAAACAAATATTTGCAGGTCATTTAAAATTAGAAACGTCAATTATTAACTGTCAATACCTACTAAATCACAAGATTGGCCTTATTTCGTATAGTTTCTGGAACTTCTTGCTCATTCACGATGAATTGAATTATTTAAACTTACGTTTGACGTTTGGATGGTTTCAATCACATTAACAAATTCGAACCACGCATACTTAATCAAACATAATGAATTATTTTGTAAACGAATATTTACTTTGACGAAGAAAACTATTTGTAAAACATAAAATTTTGCATGTATCACGGGCATAAGCTGATGTTTATACTCTCGGGCGACTAAATAGCTCTCGGGCCATAGGCCCTCGAGCTTTTTAACTTGTCGCCCTCGAGAATATAAAAATCACTATTATGCCCTTAATACATAAATAGCTATTATGTATATGTTAAATGCAAAATCATTGTATCGTATAATGTATATTTATGTTGTATGTTACTTTATATGTTACTTTTATATGTTATGCTTGACGTGCCACAAACACATCTACCAGATATGTAACGTGGTATAATAATAAATAAATAAATAAATGAACTTAGGTTTACGAGTAGATAAGCCTTTTCCAATTTGGTACAAAAAATCCAAAATTCCTACCCTAAACAAAGGTGCGATGCCAACTATAAGTATTTGGTATCAGACTATTTCCACTTAAAATTATTCTCGCAAAGTAGTTTTTGCATATCACTTCTAACAAAAAAGTTATGCACATCAGAATCGCTCTAGGAATCGCCAAAGCTACTCAAAATAATAGTCATTTTTTGTCGTTCGGCCAAGAATGTAGTATATACAATGAAGTAGGTTTAATTAAATTTATATTGTAAGAGAGAAAAGAGGAGAAATAAATAACAGTTTTAATTAAAACGGTAAATGTATCAATCGTCGCATGACTTAAGAGACATTATAGCGTTTTCCACAATAACATGACGTGGTTCTGATTCGCTATGAAAGGCGATTTATCATTTCTTTAAATGTATACAGAGTGTCACCTGCGAACCTCCACGACACTACACGTTTTCATTTGTATTGCCTGCATCAATGGGAGAAAGTAGGTATCAATCAACATAAACCAATCAATACAACAAAAGTACCTAAAGCGAAAATCTCCACGAGCAGTAGTTCACTCGGGTATTATCATAAAATCGTGATAACGAGCAAACATATTTCATATAACAATACAACTATGAGGTCATCTATTTGTTAATAAGTAACATAAATCATTTCTAATCTACTTAATTATGGCAGCTATATGGTACGTAAACAAAGCACTCCGTATAAGTGATTTATTTTTCGGGAACTCTGTGTTCGTTTAAAAGAGGATTTAACTAGTTTACGAGCGTCCCAAGAATTTTCTAATCCTTCCATTAATCCTTTTGTGATAGACCTATTCAAATTCTAAATCCGGCGCACAATAGAAAAAAATATCAAAACTCAGTTTACTTTTATTATCTCCTAGTGTATTTACGATTTCTAATTGCGTTGGTAACAATTATTTATTCGAAAACCCACTTAGAATTCATTTGGAGAAGGTCAAATCGATGCATTTATCTCTTGCAAAAACATCAACGCGATCAATTAAAATTGACTAACTTTTAATGACACTCCAAACAATATCTCACTTTCTAAACCTTGCTCGGGATACGAATATGAACAGATTTTTTTCTTGCGGTCAAAAAATGATACAAAGGCCACACTCTTCCACCTCAATATGTAGGCTGTGTAGGCCGATATAGTTATAAATTGTAATGCAACCCACAGGTGGCTACTTCGCACCTTTTTCGGATATTCGACTCAATGTTAGTTTAAATAATAATCGTCCACGTCATTTTAGAATGTTTCAGGTAGGCATACAAGTAGTGATGTCACATGAGATTAAATTTCAGCATTTGTAAAGGAGCCATGTCACGCATCGCCTATTACTACCACCTTTATTTTATTTTCAAATCGAGTTGAATAATGTATATCATTAACAGAAGAGTGTGTGAATAATTCTCATTATTCATGAGTAATCAATTATGTTAGGTACTTAAAAATAATTAAACTGTGTGTTGCATAATATAGGATGTTCACGTTTATTTTAGTTGAATTCACAATAACGTCACCGATACATTCTTTCGTGATCCAGACTCCAGACGGATCGGAAATATTGTAAAATATCAACATTAGTAATGAAGAATCTACGCATATGTGCGAACGACGATAGCACGTTGTCCAGTCAATCCATCCCGTTTCCCATTTTTCTGTCAATGAGAAAATAATTAAGTTAGAGAAGAAATTCTGGTAAATAGCATATCAAAAAATGCACCTATGAAAATGACCTCCTTATATCTCAAGAACAAATTGTCGAAGGATG
>NW_022170249.1:29618303-29671848 GCF_008802855.1 Photinus pyralis
AAAATAACGCTTTGTTGTGAACCAATTTGATTGATCGTAATAGGATGTTAAAAAGTGGATTTCAACACGGCTAACTGTAAGATTTGTATTGAATAGGATTTTAAATGACTACAATATTAAACCGGTAAGATGGCATTTACAGGTAGACTAGAATAATTTTGCGTTTAGTGCGACAAAGGGGATTGGATTTGGCGTAAGAATGGTTTTATATAAATAGTCCGCAAAAATTCGCAGATTATTGACCTACATGTTGATATCCATTGTAGAGCATCTTACTTTTACAACCAGGTGAAGGATGCGATTATTTACTTAATTATCAAGCGATGATAAAAGTACGCAACTACGTTTTAATCGTTATCGCTATATTGCTAACGATAATGAGCGGTAATAATTAAGTCGGGTACAGGCAACGTAATATTTATAAATAAACACTAATAGAGCGAGAGTAGGCGTTTCTGTCACAAATACCTTCAGCAGAACAACTGATAGAAGAGAAGAGAATCGCCTAACCTAACTAGACACTTCACAAAACCTTGTCGAAGCCGCATTCCACAATATTTTTACGCATTTTAAGTTCAAGTCAGCTGATTTTTAGAGCACGGCATACTATATTTAATCACTTCAAATATCGTCACTTGTTCTTTATTCATGGTATCGTCATTTGTTTTACCATATGCGGATTACCTGCCCAATTTAGCATTTTGCCCACGTAGCTTAAACTCACGGCATGTTTTCTCGGTAAACGTTCGAAGTAAACTATTCACCTGAATGAATAATACGCAGGCGCGACTCACTTTAGATCTCGCCGAGACAGAAGTTATGTAATTAATTTGTATACCTCGCGAATGTATGTAGGTACCGGAGGTACTCGCTGTGATAAAAGATACGAACGAATTGTTCTATTCCTAACTTTAAAAAAAAGGTTCCGTCCATTATCGATCCTATCAGGTGTAACAAAAGCCGAAAGGGATTAAGGTGATCTCATTAACGAGTATTTACGTGGCTTGATTGATGATATGGTATCCGATATCTCATTTACCTACTTTACACCACATTAACCCCAAAGTTCAAGTACTAATGTGCACCTATATGACGAACCATAACCAACGTTAATCAGGCCTAATTTATACAAAGAGAGGTCATTTATTTATCATATTCAAACCTCGAAGTTTAAAAGCGACCTACACTACTGAAAATCCAAAAATACAAATTTTTCCAAAGATCTACCCAACCATTTGAAATATAACTGTATGTTTGAAGCCCGATCTGATCACAAATGCCAACTCAAATTTTGATCGTTGTTATTATCATCACAAACCCCCAACAGCTAACGACAGTTTTGAAAGCCACTGTGATCAGGCTAATCGCCACTATTATGGGCGATTATAGATTTATCAGGCTAAAGTCGTCTAACATGATCAGAACGACCAACGACCAATTTGTCTGTTAACGACAACAGCCAATATTCACCTCTGATGACCACAGCCACTATGATCACAATCACCAATATTCGCTGTTGAGTTTTACCATTGAATAATAAATCAGATTTATTATTCAATGGTTTTACCGACAATGACCGACAACTTACATAATAAAAACTGTAGTCAATTTTATAACGGTATATTATTCAATGAATCCTTTTTCTGCGAATATTGTTAAAATTTTAGCTCGAGTTTTAGATCACAAAATTATAAGTTCTCGTATCAGCTCGAAGGGACTTCAGCGCATTTTTGTGTGGCAGATCAGTATTGTATTAGCAGTGTTGACTCCATTATCAATCTTGTCGAAGGTTACCACATTCCTCTTGTCGGAACTACCTTCCAACGTCCCGTTCACCCGCAATTTCCGTTTGATGGTTTGACTCCACCATCAGTAGATCGTGTCGGGGCAACCACATTCCTTTTGTCGGTACCCACTTCCAACGTCCCGTTCACCCGCAATTTGCATTTTGATGGATTTCGCTAAGAACCCTCCATAAGAGAATACTCCACTGGGCCACTGCTCATAGCTCGCCCTTCTATTTGCGATACGAGAAAGAGAGACTGCCATTCAAACTCTAAGAAACTTTTGGCCGCTCAAAGTCGACTCGAAGATGCACGCCTTGCAAAAGGTGGTTAATTTCGCCCCTAGGGAAAAAAAACAAAATTCCGTAACGCAAGAACGTCATTATTCTTCTTTTTTGTCCTTTATCTCGTTTCGTAAAAATCCAATATAGCGCCCAGTTTTTTTACGATACAAATTCCACTACTACTTGAACGACTTGTGCAGTGTGCTCGATGCATATTCGTTCAAATTGACGAAAATGGTCTTACGGTCCCCATAGCTCCTGCCGAGGGAGGGGATTTCATTAGTGAAAATGTGTACACTAAAATGCCATAATTGGTAAAAATGCCGGATGAATGCCAATAATGCCAGATGAATACCACATCAATGCCTAAAATGCCAAAAAATGCCAGGAATTCTAATAAACCTAAACTCGATCCTAAATCTAAGAAATACTTAGTAATACGGCTATATACTTGGCAAATTATTTAATTGTTCGTTTACAGTTTAACTACAAGTCTCTGGTTAGTGGTTTAACTAGCAAATAATTACGTGGGCTCCCTTGATATTCTGCCAGTAATAGTATGCGGTCTCTGGTCCAAATCCGAGTATGGACAGAGTTGTTTTGTTTTATATTGAATTCAATGGGTAGGTTAGCCTTGGACGATATTCCCTGTCATTTATAAATAAATAGGAAAAATACAATAAACACATGTTCTATTTAAGATACATGAAGTAACAAAAAATAAAAGGAATCCATATCACTAAAGGCCGCTTTACATACTGCAATTCTTCATGCAAGACCATGCAATACGCAATAAAACTTGCCCAGAAGCATGCGCGTTTGAGAAACAGCTGATTCATTTTGGCAATTCACTTGCAATTGCAGGTTAGCGGTTGCGCGCGATTTTTATTGCACTTGCACGTGATATTTTGGGGGAAAGTATTGACAACGCCAGGTTCTAGAATTCCCAAACGTTGAAACTAGACTTTGTTATTATTACTACTATTACTACACAAATTGAAGCTGCGACTGCCTTTTTTTCGATTAAAGTGTCTATTCATTTTTACTCAAAACGCATTCAGAATTATAACAACACCTGATGAATTTTGAATAGAATAAAGCTTTTAGTTCAATTTTAAATGCGAATGTTGGTAACAAACTATTGCAAAAAGAAAATTGCCGCGTGTAAAACCAAAGTGCAATAATTATTGCATGTACAGTATTTTTGCAATAACTTGCTGCAACTGTATTGCACAAAGAATTGCAGTATGTAAAGCGGCCTTAAAGCCCGCTTGACATGGAGCAATAAAAATTGCAATTGCATGCAAGTTGCAAGAAAAATTGCGAAAGGCATGCGCAGTTCAAAGCTAGCTGATCATTTGCTGCAAGAGACTTGCGTGCAATTTTTATAGGACCGGTGCTATTTTTCTTGCATGAATCGCGCAATTCTAGGGATAAATCTAGTTGTTTTTGTGTCACCAACCTAGTAAAATACAGCGGCGGCAACTATGATACTGAGAGACGCACTCATTACTTGTTTTTATTAATCTTATTTATTCTTGTAATTTTCATGTTTCTTCAAGCAATCAAAATTCAATTTTTATTTGAGGTTAGCAGCTTTGTTGACAAATCCATATGTTTCTTCTGTTGGCAGACATGTGGCAATTGAAATAGAATTGCACCATGTCAAATACCATGCAATGCTTATTGCATGCAAGAATTTGACCTTGCAATTTCTTTCTGCAAGTTCTTGCGCGTTGTATTGCTCCATGTCTAGCGGCCTTAACGGAACATAACTTTTCTCTCTGAATCAGCTTAACATTTTTAGAAGTACATAAAAGAGATATATGTATATTATATAAAATACATACACAATTTATTTATTGCTGTTAAATCACATCTTCCTATTTGTAAGGGTACTACACCTATTAACGTAATGGGACCGTAGAAAATATACCTCAAATAAAAACATTATCTCATTGTACGTGCATGATTGTAAAACTAACCTTTTTTCCACAACAACCATCCGGGTTTTTCGGCCATATATATGAATTGATGACTCTTTTCAGAAATTTCATAGTATATGAGGAATTTTCCGTATCGCACTACTGCGCCACTCTCCCAACATACCGGTCTTTATGGTACGATACTGATTACTGCGTAATACATTGTTCTGTCCGTATGTCGATGATTTGGCAATTATCACAGTCTTTATTTTCCGAAGAAAATTCTTCACTCGAATCATCTTGCGAATCTGACTCGACATCTGAAGAAGATTCACAGCTAGTTTTACTCAGTTTTATTTAATTTTGATTGTTTTAAATCTTCAGCAGCTGAAACCGATGCCGATGCCTTTCGTTTATTTTCAATAAATCTTCGAAGTCTATCTGTATTTATACTTTTCCTTTTCCTTCTTCTAAAAGACACAGTATGAGGATTTTTTAATAACTGCTGATTTGTTATTTGGCAGATTTATTTTCAAATATTGATGACTCTTTTCTGACAAATCGATATTTTTATGGGAGTAATCTTTCATATCCATGGACTGTTTAAATGGTTTTTGTCATTTTCGGTATCTTCACTGTCTTCTAGTCGGTCTTCTAAATTATCTTGAAATTGCATTACGGTATTGTTGTCCATACAAACTTCATTGGTAACTTCACAGACGTTTTCGTCAATAGTTTCCTCTTCTATATCGCATCTACGTGGTCAAAATTTTTTGGCAAACCCAATATATTGCACGCGTTAATGTTTACCTTCATTCCAAACTCCTCTTCGCTATTAAATGCATCTTTTTTTGCACGAGGAATTTTTGTGCCAATATTCATATTGTTAATCTCATCTCCCTGAACCATATGCGAAATGCATTTTTTTTTGTTCTCTTGGAAAAGTGAACAATTCCCCCAAGTCAATTTGAATTTTGTTGATCAGTGTTATCCGATTAATTCTAGATCACAACTCCTTAATGCTGAAATTTACCATAGTGCAATAAGTTGAAGTAAGAGATCGTGCGGTTCTAAACAGTTGTTCAGAGATTTGACTACTGTATAGTCAAGGACAAAACATATTACAGTTAAGTAATCTTTTTCTCTAAATAATCGAATGAGTTTAATTAACATGTGTCCGTTCAGTTCAATGCAAGCATATAAATTGGAAGAAATGGAGTTGTCCTTTAGTTTAAAATCGCCGTGATCCTTTATCCATTGGCGCCAAAATATTACTACCAAATGCTGTATAATCGATTAGAAAGACTTTCTTCTTTACTGATCAAACTTTTAATTAAATTGTTCATAATTTGGAGGTAGATTTTTGTGGCTGCACTGTCTGGAATTTCTTTATAACTTTTGAGACAATTTTTTTTTGCGGAATTCATCTTATCTTCCGGTGTCAAATTCGATTTGGATAGTAAAGTTTTGTCCTTCGTTTTCTGTTGAATTAGGGAATGTAGACTAGGGTTTAGCATAGGAAACTACAAAGCTGAATCAATACTAGTGCAAATACGTGGGGTACATTGACGGTCGGTACGCAACAAATCTGGTATTAATATTCGGTAGAAATGAATCCGGTCGAAACAGCTGCAAGTGAGGATGGAAATATTACAATCTAAATAGAGAATTAAGAAAATTATATCACCTCGTGATGCTATTGAGCTGAATTAGAATGTGTGCCACATGGACAGTTGCAAATCTCCGTCATGTGACGATAAAATAATTAATTAAATGGTTAATTACACTCTTCTTTAACTGAATTAATTATCTTCCACTCGGCTTTTACTTTAAATCCCCAAGATGAGATGATGGTGGATTAAATACCAAATCCTTTTTTGTAAATTTGAGAACTATTCCATGCCAGTCACACTTAAAAAATTGAAGAAAATTGGTATCAAAATCCCCAACTTTTGGAAATTGTTATCAATCAGCTGATATTTGGCAGTTCAATGCCAAGGCCAAGTCTAACAGAAATTATTAAGCATAACTGTTCATAGGATATTAACAATTCATCCAATTAAAAATTCGAAATTGCAATGAAAGTTCTTTGTAACATCTTTGTGCATCTCAATAAATGATATTATTATTATTATTATTAAAATTTGGACACGTAACCGGTGGAACCGCTAAAGAAAGCTTCAAAGGTGCCTAATTACATTTGCAACACCATAGGTCCGAAACACAATTCCATCTGCCGATTTTTTGGTACAAAACAAAGAGTTCATACCAATGCCGAGCGAGCCAAAGTCGAGATCGGTTTAAATCAAACTGCTCGCTCGAAATTGTGGAGCGTTACATGGTTCCGGTCCCAAAATAAAGCCTATGCCGAGCAAGCCGAAGGTGAGATCGACATAAACCAATCGCTCGCCCGAAATTCTTTGTTATACGCTTCCGGTCACAAAACACAGAGCGAATTCTAGCCATGCGCACTCAATGATTGTCAAACTACGAGATATGAAGTCAAAAGCCCAGTATTTCCACCTACAATGCATTTGCACTTATTAGAAGGATCAGTCATCAAACAGATATGTCAAACAGAAATTTGCTCCACGTATCAAACGCTCAATTTTTACCATACACGTTCAATGGGTTTCCAGTGCAATGTGCAAACGAGCTTTTACTAAAATAACCTATGGTAAAGGTTTCAGGAAAAAGACTAAATGCGTTTGTCCTATTTACCCGAAATTTTGGTAAACGAAGCCTAAGTGATGGTTCTTGTACAATATACCTCCGTTCCACATTCCCTCCAACTGCCAGTGCCATGCACTTTCTTGCAACGCCCTATTTTACCCTGTTCTCCACATGATACGAGTATATATTGTATCCTATCCCGGACTAGTTCTGCAAGTATGAATGAAAATCCATTTTATTTTAGAAATAATTTATTTAGGAACGGATCGTAAACGACTCTTATTATGGAATTACTCAAACAATTTTAAGAACGTATCGATTAACTAAAAGAAACCAGATCAGTTCTTTGGAATTCCGCCGGATTTTTTGCATTTCAATTACCGTAACGGATACCAATCCGAAATCGTGTAGGTGTATTGGCAAATGGTAAATAGGTCCATTAAGTACCTGATGCCTTACGGTGAAATGGAAATACCACTTCTTACTTAACGTCTGTATACTTGGCATCCTGTTACACTTTCATAATGGCACATTTTGATCGACAGTTAAAAATTACAAAAAAATTACATTCGTATTACAAATAAATAAATCGAGTCAATGAAACAAAACCAAAACATAACAGTAAAGTCTAACTGTATTAAGACGATAGTTAATCTGGAAAATTTCAACGTACTTCGAAACGAGCAAGCTGAGTCACATTTCTACATATATGGCCAATCGAGAAAGAATCTCTTGCAGATTGAGCCGCCAAGTTCAATTTTAACAGTATACAAGTTCAAGGTGTCGGTTGTGGAAGTAAATGTAAAACGGTAAATTGTGACACGTGCAAATTTGCGTATCGCGGTTCATCACAAATTTGTCGCAAAACTTCATGGCAATCGTCAGGTAAGTTATAAAATAAATCGAATTGATTGTTATTCAATCTAATGCATACTAAACCAATTTCCTAAGACTCTCTCTTATTGGTGAAGCAAGCAGACAATGTCTATAAAAAGTGAACTTTATTGGATATTTACAAAGATTACTTATTTTACATGCATCAATGATACACGCTATACTGCTATTTCGGGTTTTTATTTGAAAATGCCTAAATTTACGATGCTTTTAAATCGGTATTCGTATGTCTGACATTAAAAGTTTTCGGGTGTGAGGATACTATCCATGTAAATGTGTGAAAGTATACATTTTATGTCTTACAAGTCACAACTTGTAATAAAATTCCGACATTATTGAAATCTACGAGAATTTTGAAATTCAATGAACTATCAAGTAGTAGCGTTAATTTTAGTTGATCACATGATATACTTATGTATACGAAAACTTGGATGTTATGTCAAATAAAAGATAAAACAAATAAGGAAAGGTATAGGCTTAACATTTCCCAGAAATTGAAATATTTTTTCTTCATCTTTTACACAGCCAGCCATTTCCATTTCGTGGCCACATTTTTATTACAGATTGGCAATACTCTTAGCGTATGCTCAGGTTTCATACGGATAAATACAATTAATTAATAATCGATTGTACGTGCCTCCTTAATAAATCGTTAATAAATCATGTAAGTTACAACATTGTTTTTGAATTTTGGGAGACTAGAGGCTGATTCTCACTATACATAACGTTTCCATACCATATCCATTCCATAACCATTCCGTAAATTATTATAGGCTACGAAATTGACCTTTAAGTGATATGTGCGTAAGACATTCAGTCGCGCGCAAATACACATTCGCCTTCCATATGTGAACGGAAAGGAGAATGTGTATTATTATTATTATTATTATTTATTAAAAACTGTACATTTTCCAACTACTTACAGATACCTTTGCCTACATACATAAAAACCAAAATTTGTTGCATATTTGATTATCCTATATAAATCAGTCTACGTCCTCCGCTACACAGAGCTCTCCGTCCTCGCCCAAATTGCACAAAACACCACCCGCGCACCACTTCAAGACAAAAATGTTTACATCACCATCTGTTAGATGCCATCGGTACTCGGTTAGGATTCTGTTTTTCAATCGCGTTTTAGAATTTTTTAAATATCACGGAACCACATTGTTTTTTGTGTAAACTATATATTGTTTGTATATAGTACTTTGTAACGGTCCAAAATGGTTAGTAACTAAATAAGCATTACTCTTTAACCCAACAATGCCCATTTTATGGCCCGCCTATGTTCGCTTACAACGATTTTGCATGTGCGCTGATAGAGAGAACAATTTTGATAAATGTTGCGTACGTGAATTCCTTGAAGTCAAACTGATTAATAAATCATTGCCGAAAATTTTGGGATCATTTCAGTGACTTCTGTACCAATTAAAGTAATTACCGTGTTTGATTGTTACTTTAATATTCCTTTTTGGGATTATTTGGAATCACGTCACGTAAGTGTTTTATATCACCGAAAATGTAAATTAATTTAGAATTTTGCATTTTAGCAACACAATCATGCAAAACTGTTTAGGCGAACCAATTCATCACACATAAATAGGTTCCTAATAATCTTTGAGTGGAAACCCTCAAGATCACCGAGGTAATTACCACCTACTACTGTAATAGGTTATTAACATTTTTTTTGATACCTTTTAGGGTTCTTTTTCTGGACTCACTCAATTTAACTAAGACGCAGACGTCACGTCATTAGTTTGGGGCGTAATTAGAGCGCCGTTCTCGTCAAACGCCAGTTAAATGCCCATAGCCGTTGCAGAACCTCTACCACCCAGATAAGATATCTGTTTGTGCCGTCCCCTTTGTTTACCAAGAAGATTTAATTTGATTTCCACCTGTTACCTACTTAATTGTTACCTATGTAGAAAAGTTGTGTTTTACGTTAAAGGAAAGGAATTTGGTGTAACCCTGATATGATCATATCTTGGAATTTACGTTCTCATGAGCCATTTGGTTACGATAATTTTTTTTGCCTGATTTTGTTATTAAGTTTCCTTTCAAAGTATTTTCGTTTATTGTAATAAAGAAAGTCTATTAGAGCTAGCTGGCAGGTTGCTTACTGTCGCTCACTGAAATCGAGATATGAGAAATCTATTTATTTAATGCCCTCCTTGATCTACAGATCCTACGTCCCTGAGTCAACAATAAAAAAAAAACGTGGCAACTTATGGCTAACACTATCAAAAAGTTTGGTAAATTAATTTCTGGATTGTTGTTTCTGTTTTTGAAAAGTCTATATGTCGTAGTCTTTTAGTGAAATCCGTCATTTCACGAAACGCCTAGTCATTTATATGAAACTGCTGCATAGTGTTGGTACCTCGGTTGGTACTTTCTAGGGCCAAGCGGTTGGATTCCCTTCCTCTTCGAAATCGATAAATGGCATTCCTTATCGATCTAGAAGGGGAAGGCAAACTACCCCATGCGTCAAATTATCGGCATTTCACTAAATTATTAAGATTTCACTAAATTATTAAGCCGCGGACTAGGCTTTTCGTGAAATGACGGATTTCACTAAAAGACTACGACATATACATATCACTTGGCATTGCTGATTGTCTATTTAATAATTTGCACACTAGTATTTTTTCCACAGTTCATCTGTTAAATTACACTCTACTATTAAGTGCCATGCTGTACCGTCCTCGTTGCACCATAACAGTTTTTATCTGTAGTTACACCAATTTTGTTAAGAAAAATAATGTCGGCCAGTCTGTTTTTTGCGAATCGCCATGAGGTGACAGCATCGATTCCGAGTGATGGATTTTTAAACATTTCACTCCAACATATTTCCTTTTCGTCCCAGTTCCCTTTAAGTTTGTCGGGTTTCCCAGATCCTTCATTCAATTGCATTTCGTACAACAGTCTTCTCGTCTTGGAATTGAGAGTTATCTTTTTTCCTGTTTCTCTCTCGAAATATATTTCTGGGGGCCATTTTCCTGCACCGACTACGCCTACGACATCCGGGAAAGTTACTCCAACTAATTCTTTAAGATCATACATTGAGAACATGTTCTGCTTTACCCTGGGTGTAACTTACCTTTTTAACAATTCCTCCTTCACCTTCCATTTGGTTCCTGTTGTACAGTCTCCGATGTTATTTAGTCCACACTTGTACCATATATGTCATTATTAATTAAATTTTTCGCTGTTTGTGGCCACAATTGGCAGTCGCACAGGGGTAGCATGTTAAGATCGTGTTGACACGACGGAAAATTTTTTAACATTAAAGGGACTGTGTTCCAAGATTTTATTAGGCTTTTTGTGTATACGGATGTCCCTGAGTTACTTGGTTTACAATAGAGGTATTGCCACGACAGGTCACTATTGTTGCTTTTTATGAAATTATAGTCGATCATTTTCGTCCAGTGTGCTCCGTAGGAGTTGAAATATTTCAGTACCGTGAAGACTCGAAACATATTGACTTTGGTTCTTATATTTACCATCCCCATTCCGCCTTGCCAAATTGGTAGTGTGAGGGTTTTTTTGTCGGTCCAATGTTTCCTGTTTCGCCATGCGAAGTCTATGAGCATGTTTTGGATCTCTTCTAGTGCTTGATCTTTTATTGCTAGTATTTGTAACGTATGCCACATTTTGGGTGCTATGAAAGCATTTACTATTCTTATACGACCTCTCAGAATTTCCATTTATCCAATGCATTGCGAACTTTCTGTTTCAAATCTTCTTCGGCTATTGTGTTGGATCCTATTTCTTTAGGACTGAGAGTTACACCTAACACTTTTAAGGAATGAGATGTCCAGGTAAATTCCAGCGGAGTATCCTTTCTGTGTTCCCATTTGCCGCACCACAAACCTTTGGACTTAGCGCGCGGCTAAATGTCTTACGCACATATCACTTAAAGGTCAATTTCATAGGTATAATAATTTACGGAATGGTTATGGAAAGGATATGGTATGGAAACGTTATGTATAGGGAGAATCAACCTTAAGCGGACTGTACCAAAACGTTTCGTCAAGATTCTTAATTAGAATTCCATGAAAGCTAAAATGCGTTTCCACCCCCCTTCCCCTCCCCGGTCACCCACAGATCTCGAAAAGGAGTCGCCCAGAAACCTTTGTACAAACCCAATTCATTTCGATGAGACCTTTCATTAGAATACCATGCAGAATAGAACGTGTGTTCATCTCTCCCCCCCCCTTATTTTCAAGTTTTACTTGGCACCCCTAAAGACATGCACCAATTGGTTGTCGCATGTAAAAGTTATTCACGTTACCCTTTTAAGAGAACAGCATCTGAGGAAATAATTCATGGGCAATATTGCAATAAATTTCAGGACTGTAAGACAATTCCTCTGAAAGTATTTCAAAACTGTAGAAGTGGGTCCGGACAGACGGACGGACCAAATGCAAACAAAAAAAAAATGCGCGAAAAAAGAACGATATGGGCATACCGTTTAGATTACCTAAAGATATTACTGAAAATCAGGTTTTCTCATTTTTTTACCACAAAACTTTCTATGATAACAAAATGTATTTACTTTTACGGTTTGTCCCAGATTAAGGAGATCCTAATTGACGCCTTCAACAGTCTCAGGGATATCCATATATCCATAGATGAGTTCGCACTTGCATTTAATTCCTTATCTGTTTATATTAATTTGCTTGTACGTAACTCACCTAAAACTCAAACTTCGTCGAATTTATTGTTCTGACGGTCACAAAAGAATTTAATTTGCCCTTCGCTCAAGTCTTTTTGTTAGTATTTCGCGCATCCCCAATAGCAATAGAAATCCAGGTGCCAACAATTCTTGACATCTTATGTCATAGGCTTGCCAGATTTGTCCAAGGAGAAACCGGGACAAAAGAAGGGACCCTCCCCCGGAAAAAAAATGTTGAAAATTACATGCCCAGAAATCACATATTAATATTATTGATATTATAAGCTATTTTGGCAATTAAAAACTAGCAGAAAGTTGTAGGTAAATGAAGGCTGTATGTATGACTGAGGAAATTAAACATTTTTATTCTTATACGTTTTAATAAGTGACAAAACATACAGAGTTTCAAAGATAGAAGATACAGTTCTTTTACGTATTTCTTTGGCTTGAATCATTTTTAGCACTTCTTTTTTGTTTTTAATCTTATTATAAAACTCTTCACAGCTCAGGCCGATGTTAATTTTACAAGTCATCAAGCCTTTTACCGTTGATTCCTTCATTAACCCCCGATCATCAGTCCAGACATTATTTTAGTATACAGGCTAACTTTACTTTGCTCAACAACAATCATCTACAGCACAAACGGTAGCTAGCAGAAGGCTGACTGGCGCCTGACGACACGACAGTGACCGTGACGGAAACAATACTACTTAGTCACGGCATAGCTGCATGCGAGTCTATATGCGACTGTAGTGGAGGGAGAGTCGAGCTTCTGCTCTGTTACTATAGCATGGACGTTAATACGTAAATTCATCTAATCAAAGTTTAATATTTTCCGGGACGTGTAGTAAACCGGCCGGGACACCGGGATCTTAAGCGTAAACCGGGACTGTCCCGGTCAAACCGGGACGTCTGGCAAGCCTAGTCATAGTAGATGTGTCTCGTCCAGACGTTCCACTGGCCCTTTATGAATACCTTCTTCCGACATTTTGTTTTCAAGATATTCTCTTCGACTTCACCAATAGATGTCTCGTCGATATTCGCTTTTAAAGTTTTGACATCACCAATGGATATATTTCTTCCAGACGTCCTAATCGCTCTTTATTGAGTACCCTCCTCCGACAATCCGCTCTTGAGATATAAGGAATTATAGCGATCACCATAAGGGGTCAAGGAAAAGGACTGTGGTTTGCAGAAATTATTTCCTTTCATCGTGTCCCTTTTAGAGTACCATGAAGAATAAAGCCAGTGCCTCTCTTACTTCCCACAATTTTGATAAGAGGTAAGTTTTATTTAGGAACAAGGACATCAAACGATCAAAGGTATCGACATGAAAACAAACTTCTGTATAGTGTAGCGTACTCTATATTCTGAGCCCATGCTACCCAAACCCGTGTGGCTGTCGCTATTCAATTTACTCCAGATTACTATTCGCATCAAGCGGTACATTAAAAATTAAAACCCTAACGGAATGTACCGTTACAACGGCGACTATGTTTAAGAGATGTGAGGTAACGCTTATGTCCTCGATTTTCCGTCGTCTTTCTGTTCCATCGAGATCTCAGCCACCGGGCCACCTAGACAGTTCGGGTTTTCTCTAATTGACAGCTGCTATGGTCTGTATTTGCCCGTTACCCCATCATTTACAGTTCTGTTACGTGGCAACACCCACCAGTGGGTTTTGAAACATTTTTTAGTTAAATGTATGGCTTTATTTGTATCTCATTTTATGATCTCCTAGAAGCGTGAATTCGGATGTGATGAGGTTATACCCATTTCATTTTCGTTGACTGAACCCTGAACTTCATGTTTACTACGAACGCACGGATAAGGATTCAGTCATACACAGAAACGCGAGCTGGCACAGAATGACAGAACCGAAATTTTACTGACAGTCGCAGTAAAACTTTTATAACTACCTTAAGACATCAATTCTCCAATTTATGTTCATGAAATGATAAAATTAAAATAGAAGTAATACACACGAGAATCGAGTAATTCTTTTACCTAAATTATATAATTTACGTTAGCTGCTCGCATATTTGGGCAAACTTCCAATGCCAGATAATTGACGTTAGCCGTCCACATAATTTCGCAAGGGCTAAATTGTAATTAACACGAATAAAGAGCGGCTCACAACTGCGTCGAAGTTAACTTGAAATATGCAGGATTAGGTGTGATGTGTATTCGAAGCCATGTTTGAATGTCACCTAGAGGAAGTAACCAGGAGGTAACCATGTCACAGTAGTAACGAACCCAGATAGGTCATCTATGAGAATTTATTAAGAATTTAAAAATCGCACGACGAATCAAAGATCTTGAGACTATCAGCACTATATTAAAATGGTCTATCTGACCGAATCGAATTATTTTCTACACATCTACGACTGTCAACTGTTCGACGCATTCCTTTCAGGTGTGCTGTATGGAACTGATATGACTCATTTAATCTGGAGTAGGTACTTACTTCAGGATCTTTTGCAATTTCACTGTATCTTATCTTACTCAAAACTCCTAAATTATCAAACACATACAACGTAAAGTGAACAATGAAACATTTCGACAAAAACTTGCTGTAATATCATAGCAATACTTTCATATAGCTGGTCAAGATTGTATCTGTGTTTTATCTTATAATGAACATCTATCAAAAAATTACAAATAACAAATTGTATGTAAGTATGCGAGATTGATAGATTCAAAATTAGTTAGTACAATGGTTCTCCACACGAGACATCTTTTCCCCTTATCCAACTCCACACTGAAAGTTTTTAAACTCTTCACCTCAATCCCAAAAAAAGGGTACTTTTCAATGAAAACAGATCTACACGTAGTATAATTGAACGCCCGATTCATCATAAACGCAAAACAGTAGTTTTGGGACCATAGTCTGATTCGGGTCGTTACTTTGGTGGTGTTGAGGGAGACCCAAAAAAGCATTTCGGAAAATGACTTGCTTTTTATAATTTTTTTCGTGGTGTGTTTCAGTAGGTTGACGTTAACTTAACGAGAGTGAATTGGCAATATACTGTTTTTGCCTCGCGAAGGTAATGGACACGCAAAATACAAAGGCTTGAAACTTTTGTTGCAACCATTAGCATGTCCTTTTATGGAGATACCAAAATGAAATCTTCCTGATATGGTAACCCTCTTTAAATACATTAATATCTTAATAAGTACCGGGCATCTGCAGCGTGGTTATAATAGCTTTTTGTTTCATAAAATGTTAATGGTGCGTTGAAGTGGCATAATAAATTATCAATGAAATATGGTAAACGGTCGTTACAAATCATATTAACCTTTTCTTCCGAGTAAAATATTTCGATTGCATTATAAAACTTACCACTAGCGCGATTCACACGTTATTGTGAAGTTGAGCCTCACCTGTAACAAAAAGAAAATAATACTAATTAGTACCTATACCAAAGGCAATTTCTTCTTTGCCAACAAATCAAATATGTTACTTGCATGAATTACTACACTATACGATTATTCTGAAGAATCTAGAAATGTTGAGTTGCAATTTGTAAAACAGTATGCATGCATTGTTGGATGACTTTTCACGATTTCCACGATGTAAATAATTCTATTATTGGTTGTACTAATCGTGCAAGAAATAGAACAAAAATTCTTGACATCAACTGCAAAGTTTTTCTTGCGATATAACCTTTGAAGAACGTGCTCTGTCATATCCTGAGGGGTTTCCCAAGGGACAAATATAAAATTTTCATTAGAACATTGGGACATCGAGAAAGTTTAAGTCGTGATGACATCATAAGTAGATTCCTGGTGGAAGAAACACGGCACGGCAAACCAGATTAGAGGAACTGATGACAAAATCAGGCAAGGTCAAAGCTATGGGAGCAGTGCAAAAGTCGAAATCGAACCAAGGTGAGAACCATGGAATCAAAACTCAAGGAGCAAAGGAGAAATCCTGTGAAGATCGAGTCTACAAGTGCTGTATGTGTGGAAATTTTGGACACTAATCTCATGACTGTCCAGAGTTGAAGGAGTTCTTGCGCCAATAACAATAAGCGACGTTGTCGATTCAGTCTACAAGGCCAAAGCGTATTGCTCAGTGGGACTTAAGGGAAATGTGAAGCGAAAATGCCCGTACATAGACTCTTGTTCGTCAGACCGCAGATCAAAATGTTAAAAATTTAACAAAAAGCGTTTTTTCTTACTTAATTAATAAACAATTTTCAACATTTTGGTGTAGTAGGCGTTGAAAAATTGTCCAAACTGTCAAAATAATTCATCGATGTTTTCTTTAATGACAATAAAGAATCATATGTACCCTATATCGTTGTATTACTAACAAAAATGCTACTTAATACAGTATGTGTGTTTTTGGTCTATAGCGGGTGGTGCCTAGAGCGACGCAGCATAGGGATTTCAATGGTAATTTCTTTATAGTCAATTACTAGCTCCCCTAGTTATTTTAGAGCAAAAGTCTAAATAAGTTTTTTTTAGAGAAAATGCCTTTGACGTATATTAAATTTATACTTGTTTATAAATTAGTTAAAGAACTGCAATAAGTGCAATAACGTTCAAAATGTCCGTCAAAACCATCAAGAAAATGACAATACATTCAACGTTTTGGCTGCAGTAGCGGAAAATACGAATATAAGTTTAGGAACAAATCTTCTTCAAATCAGTTTTTTTTCTTCGTTTATGTAGGTACTCTGATTCCGGAAAATGATAAACAAATAGTATCTGATGCAGATGCAGCATTACATTCTCTAAAAAAACATTACCCAATTGCCGCTTTTTCTTGCATGTGATAGTTGTAACAGAATTAAATATGAAAATCGTTCGACGTCAAACAACGATAACTTAGATGCGATGCGCTTGTAGTTTGTTATAAAGCTTCCAAAGCATCACTGATTTATAAAAATGTAATTTTTTATTTTATCGATTTCTACGGTTTTGAAAAAAGGAAAATTATAACTAACAGTATGAACAGATGCAGTATTTTTTTCTCTAAAAAAAAAAACTTATTTAGACTTTTGCTCTAACATAATTAGGGGAGCTAGTAATTGACTATAAAGAAATTACCATTGAAATCCCTATGCTGCGTTGCGCTAGGCACCACCCTGTATAATAGTACATTATACCTATACCAAGGTAGAGAAGTCCAGTATTATTGCCTGAGCACCAAGATTAGATCTCGAGACCCTTGCGCCGAGGGGTGTAAGGGGTGTAAGGTGCGAAGGCAATAATAGACTTCTCTATCGTGGTATACAGGGTGAGTTTTTTTTTCATTTTAAGCAATAGGATCTCGGAAACCGTAAGACATAGAGATTCGGTTAAATGAGGAAAGAGTTGTCGTTTTAAGAGCTTATTCAAGATATGCTTTTGTTTTTTTAAAACAATCCACAGTTTACTAGATATGAGCGAAAAACAGATTTAGTGATTTTTCTTTTAGATCGTTAATATTAGAAATACAGAAATATGCAAAGAGCAAAAATTGTAGATTTTTTTCCGCTTAATAAGATACATTTATTAATATTTATTCTTCTTTTATAATTTTCGAGTTATAACGCAAACTTACATTTTTTTAAATGGTAATCATAGTTGACTGTGACATTTTTAAAAAGTGCATTTTTTTTTGTTTACAATGATATAAGGTTCATTGTACTTACTTTGACAAATAAACATGATAAAGAACTGTTTGTATTATTAAGAGTAGTAAAAACAGATTTTGCCCTGGGAAACATTTTAGTTCTCTTAATTACTGTCTATTATAATATTTAACGTGCAGTTAGTTGTGCGGCGGGGCACTGTTGTGTTGAAACCAGCGTTTACGTCGTGTTTCCAAATCTAACCCATCCTACATATCTTGAAATTCATTTGGTAGAAAATGAAGATAACATTGGCCTGTCCAACCCTGTATATACTATTTTTTTCACTACTAGCACTTGAAGTCCTCTAAATTAACATATTATATTGATAAGAAAGTGAACGGTTGAACAGAATTGTTTGTTTCTTAATTTAACATGTCAATCAAGTACGTGGAAGTACAAGTCAAACAGGCCGTATTTTGTTATGTCATTGAGATATTTTCAAAGAGTAATTTCCTTCGAATTTTTTCAAAATGTGATAATTTTAGGTAGGTATGTAATTTCTCTGGAAATGGCGGATGGTGGCAATTATTCATTTTAGAGAACTTGTCCAAACGTTTATTGAGCGAAATTTCGGGTTGTGTTTTCTAAAAGTGACAGCGTGACAGTTCTCATTATTGAGTACTAGTTAATAATGTCCACATTATTAACCACTGTGAACAAATGTCGAGAAAGCCTACTTTACAAGTGGAAAAAAGGTTAATAATAATGTCATCAGACGCTAGTAGTGAAAAAAAATAAAAACAAGTATTGTTAATTTCGGTTTTCAAATATCTTCGGAACTGATAGGAATTTCGAAATTTTTAAAAGATCATTTTACTAAGCCCTAAAATACACAACTTTTTTTTCGAATTGAACGCACTGTGTATCTCTTGTGATTTCCGATGTTCCTATACTGTTGATTCTTATCTGAGACACACTGAATATATTTTTTCACTACTAGTACTTGAATTATAACAGATAATATTGTTAAGAAAGCCGAAAGGGAACGGTTTGTCGTTTGACAGAATGTTTTGATTAGAAACTTGTTAATCAAGTACGTGGAAGTAAAAGTCGAACAGGAAGTAAACCGTATTTTGTTTTGTCATTGACATATTTTCCAAGAGTAATTTCCATTGAATCTTTTCAAAATGTGACAGTTTTAAGTAAATAATTTCTCTGGAAATGAAGAAGTTGGAATTATTGATTTTAGAGAATTGTTTAACGTTTATTGGGCGCAATTTCGGGTTATGAATTATGATCTCTAAAAGTGACAGCGTGACAGTTCTCATTATTGATTACTGGTTTATAATGATTTCAGTATAAACCTAATAATCTTGTCAGCATGTTTACAACGTCTTTGACAATTTTAACAAAAAAAAGGTATCTAGTAACTGAGATCGCTTAGTTAGTGACACTACTAGACATCTATTCTGTTCTACCTTGAAAATTTGAAGAAATTTATGGATAAGAATGAACCAGCAGGATGCCCAAACGTAAAAAAACCTATCCAATGTTAGTTTTTAAAATATGGAACAGAAAAAAATAAAACAGGCGGTCATGCCGAGCAGGATTCCTAGAAATGACTTCACGTTTAAGAAACTTTCCAGGCTTCTAGGAAGATCTTTCACATTTCTCTAAGAATAAGCATTATGTCAATGCGTTATTTCCCTTCTGTGCAAATTAATTCTCACGATGCATTTGCATTCAGGAATTTCAAATATTTGGACCATCTAGAATCATATTACCATCACAACCGTATTTAGGACGAGCTCGTCCATATTTCATAACGATCAAAGGCAATTAGTAACGCTATAATTATTACACATCGCGACCACGCTGCTAGGTTACAAATAGGTAAGCCAACTAACACAGATACATAAATATTGATTGTTTACCTTGATATTTTAACCTTGCCCACGTTTTACAAATTATGGAAAAAAGCGTGAAATTGTCTTGCCGGGATATAATGAAGATGTTTAGCGACTGCAATCGGAAAACATTCCATTTTGTACCTAATACGACTTCTAAAACAATAGAATGAGAAAATTCAATTGTTTACTTCTAAATTACTTAAATAATCGTAATTCATCTTTACGTAATGAAACTGACAGGTGGAACGACTATAGAAGTCGCGCATTTAACAGTATTTGCAGTAAATTAAAAAATTGCATAATATATCAAAAATTTAAACGTTATTGCAAACAAGGACTAGCAGTGCCATCTCTTAACGCAATGGGGAAAATTGCAAATGGCACCTGTCGAACAGATGTTCGTGAATAAGCTAAACTGTTTTATTAATAATTCGCGCGTCAATTAACAATAAATTGCAATTAGTGTCTGGTACGAATTTTTACAATGAATTTCAACAACTTCCTGCATTGTTGCTGCGGAACGTTTTCAAACAATTTTCTCATAGTGCTTTCGTGCCGGTAGTAATTAAAGGAGACAATTTCGAAAATTGCACTCACAATGGATGTGGGCTGCATTTTATTAAAGACAATATTAAAAAGAGCGGGATTACAAGATTTAAATACAGTCCATCTATTCGTTTAAAATGTGGAAATAATACGCGGTACAATGAACTTTCATAACATAAAATATAACAATTACGTGCACGAAATGACCTTTATAAAAAGTTAAAGTCTGAGGAATAAGAGCTAATTTTATCTACGTTTAGCACACATTTTTTGCTCTCAAAAACACGTTTTCGTCCTTTGTTTCGCTAATAACAAGTAATCTGCTGATCTGGGTAAACCAGAAATTCCCATACCTCCTCCATCTGTTAGCACAAAGCAAAAGTAAACTTAACAAATTCCTTAATTGAGAGATCGACAGTTTTTGATTACAAGGAAGTCTATAATTACGATCGCTACATAAGTAATTAATTACTAATGGGATATTGCTCTCACTAAAACCGGTATTACTTTCAATTTAGATTGAATGCTTCTACTCCTATTTCCTTAATTGATGATTATTTATTTAGGTGTTCCCTGGCAAAAAAACGTGGGTGGTGATAGCTTTTTTTTTAGAAACAAATACGAATTTACAATAATAATAATAATACTCGTTTTTAATTAGTAAAGTAAAAAATCCAGTTTAAATTAATGTAACGGTGATTCAAAATGATAATAAAAGATTATTGAGTTTAAAAACCTTAAAATATTATTGTAACTACACTATAATAATAATTGTTCAATGAACTATATTGGTATTGGTATAAAAACTACCTACATATTTATTTTTAAAACGAATTATAGCTTTTTCTTATTAATTCAATCTCCCAAATTTCCCGATAGACTGATTCCCGTGATCCGTGTCGAGCGGACTTCGGAAGATGTTACTCATAAAGAGCGATTGGGGTGTTAAAAAATGAGCTTTTATCTGTAAAAGTAGTTTTGTACTCGTTTAATTCGGCTACTTTTTAATTCAGTGAGGGTCTTCATTGTTCGGTTTTTTTTTAGAATACCACTCTTGACAGCATTGTAACATTTATTTATTTTCACTCACAAATTATTGATATTGTATAAGAACTATGTATTTTAATTCAAGAATTATATCTTTTCCTTTTAACAAATCAACGTGACAGCGCAATTTCTTGGTAGCATGATCCCGCTCCAAATTACAGTGTGTAACAATATTACATAAAGCACACCCACCACAGCACCACCACAACATGAAAATTTGTTCGCATTTGACCAAACAAATGGGATAAATAGGATCACCATTTCATACCCCTGTTACATTGGATAACGATAAAGTTACATCTTGAAGGTTTTTGAATTAACACTAAAATATAAGTAAAGTTCCTTTAATTTCAAGCGAAATCCTTAACTTATAAATCGTTTTACCTTTCATAGTATCCTATGACAAGTCTTTAGTTACTTTGTTTAGAAAACTCGATCGCTTTGAAATTCAACCATTTATTTTTTTAGGGGATTAAGAAAGGTCGCTATTGTGTTTTCATTTGCTATGTAGACTATATGAGCCAAAAGGTTACAGCCCAAAAAGATCGTGATTCTAGAGGATGCCTTCGATTATTGTATCGAATTTTTTTAATATTAGAACCAAGTATGCGAAATTGCGAATAGGAATTTCTGAAAAAATTTGTGCAGGTATTAGTGTTAGCGGAGAGAGCCGCGAAATCGTTCAAAAATTTTTTTCGGAGTAGAAAGAATTGGGACCCACACCATTTTGTTCAGAAATGTTTGAACCTTCAGAATCTCGCTTTACGACATTTTCCCGTGGTCCTGACAAAAGTTATAGGCCGCTAAAGTTGAAATTTACTCATTTTCGCGCGCGCGACTGAACCACCGAAAGTATTTATTTTCTCAGCAACTAAGCGATATACATCAATAATTCCTTTTGTAAAATGAAAATACATTATTATAGCATATATTTATATATATTTACCTACCTTGTTATGCAAAGTTTTTAGAAAAATGACCGTCAACTTCCAAAATTCGTGTAGCAGATAAAAGTGCGCACTTTGATCAATAATAACTTTTTATTTCACGATATCGATTTCCAATATTCATAGCTCATTCGATGCTCCAAAGCATTGTGATTATTTTATTTTCTATAACATTACCGTGAATTTTTCATAATAAAAAAGTTACGGTCATTTAAGTAAAAACCTACCGACCTCGCCGAGTCGGTAATCGCGAGTGAGACGGAGAGGGAAGGATAGTCAGCAGCGTTCGCTAAACAAGGAGCGATGCGTAAGAGATTTTACTTTACTAAGAAATTTCTCTCCGAATACCAAAACTAGCTATTTAGGCCGTTTACAAATGCATTCCGCCGAGTTGCATTGTAAAATCTCAAACAATTCATTAACTCCATGTATCTCAGTTCTTTGGTGAAATATATAAGTACAATATAGGTACCTTTCCCTGTAAATTTTGGGGGTTACTCCACAATAGGTATCTCTTGTGCTGTGCTGTATATTGCAAGATCAGCAGTAACAACGGTATGATTTTGTCCCAAAGATTCAGGCTTGTTTTTTGATTTCACTAGACGATGGTTAGGATGGTATTGTAGCTCGCTGGTGGAGAATTCAAAAACGGCACACATATATTGAATAGTAGATACCGGAACTTACTTAGGATTATCAGCATGTACTTAGGCTGTTAAAGTCAGTTATCTGGTCGTTATCTAGTGATAGGTAAACGAGGAATTTGGATTTCTTCTGTCGATGTATCTCGCTTTTGAAAAAGGACTGTGCGTTGAATTTTTTTCGTCTGTTTCCACAGAATATGGCCTACTTATTCTTATTCTGTGACTGTTTCCTCATTGATGTCGAAGTTGCTCGCTGTGATAAAATTATCATTTTTTATTTGACAAATTTTTGTGAAATGTAGGTAGACACCCTTAGCAGAACATGTAATATTGACGTTTACTGTACTTGTTATGCCACTGTCGGAGAACATTTTCTGACCCGAAAGACCAATTTGCAAATGAGTGTAACTTTTGTTTGAAAAATGACCTTAAGAAAAACTGTTCAATAATTTTGTTCCGTAAGTATGTACCTACACAACAAACTTCGTGGAATTTTGTCAATTTTCGTTGTCCGGCCAAGAATTGCAGTGGAATTATTTTTTTCGAATTTTCAAAAACTAATTTCAGATTCAAAAACCACCAGATACCAAATTTCGTCGAAATCAACATTTTTTCGCACCCCTATTGAGGGGTGTGCCCTTTTGCGGTAGGAATTTTGAAAAATTATTTGCAAAACCGGAAAGGGCATACAGCAAAACCTATTCAAAGACTTACCACCAGTCTCTGTAACTGTTGCTGAGAAAAAAAGAAACTTTACCACTTTTTTGAGGGTGGCTCCTAAACGAATACATGGATTTTTTTTTTTGGGTTGGATCCATCGTTCCTCGAAATGGGGGTTGAAATATATTGTGTGATCAAAACTCTCTAAACCTTCCCCATATAGTTTTTATTCGTTGAAGTTTTTAAAAATAAAAGCGACTATAGTTTCGGCGTACTGCCATCATCAGGCGATGTGAAATTTAACAGGAAAACGGTAAGTTACAAACGTTGAAGACGAATAAGACGAACATGTTGTTTTTTAATTATTAACTGGCCGAAGCCAAATGAAACAACCTGAAGGGTGGTTAAACCGGAAAGGTTGTCCTAAGTTTCAAAACGAATTATTATCAAGCCTTGTTAAGACAACCAACCGGAGGGTTGAATTATTACATTAAAAGTTGAAAGTTGAATTTAACACATTTCAAAAGAACCGGGGGGAAAAAATAAACTTATAAAAGTTTTGAAACTATTGAGATGACTACATATTTAAATTATTTAAGTTAAGTTTAAATTCGAGATCATGCAGACGGCATGTCTAGAAATGATTGACCACCAGGTTTACCTATCACTAGATAACGACCAGATAACTGACTTTAACAGCCTAAGTACCTGCTGATAATCCTCCTAAGTAAGTTCCGGTATCTACCATTCAATATAATATACCTATGCCGTTTTTGAATTCTCCACCAGCGAGCTACAATACCATCCTAACCATCGTCTAGTGAAATCAAAAAACAAGCCTGAATCTTTGGGACAAAATCATACCGTTGTTACTGCTGATCTTGCAATATACAGCACAGCACAAGAGATACCTAATGTGGAGTAACCCCCAAAATTTACAGGGAAAGGTACCTATTTGTACCTATATATTTCACCAAAGAACTGAGATACATGGAGTTAATGAATTGTTTGAGATTTTACAATGCAACTCGGCGGAATGCATTTGTAAACTAAACGGCCTAAATAGCTAGTTTTGGTATTCGGAGAGAAATTTCTTAGTAAAGTACGCATCGCTCCTTGTTTAGCGAACGCTGCTGACTATCCTTCCCTCTCCGTCTCACTCGCGATTACCGACTCGGCGAGGTCGGTAGGTTTTTACTTAAATGACCGTAACTTTTTTATTATGAAAAATTCACGGTAATGTTATAGAAAATAAAATAATCACAATGCTTTGGAGCATCGAATGAGCTATAAATATTGGAAATCGATATCGTGAAATAAAAAGTTATGAGAGTTCAAAGTGCGCACTTTTCATCTGCTACACGAATTTTGGAAGTTGACGGTCATTTTTCTAAAAACTGTGCATAACAAGGTAGGTAAATTGAATGCTTTAGATTCTGCTATAAATGTACTTTCATTTTACAAAAGGAATTATTGATGTATATCGCTTAGTTGCTGAGAAAATAAATACTTTCGGTGGTCTAGTCGCGCGCGCGAAAATGAGTAAAGTTCAACTTTAGCGGCCTATAACTTTTGTCAGGACCACGGGAAAATGTCGTAAAGCGAGATTCTGAAGGTTCAAACATTTCTGAACAAAATGGTGTGGGTCCCAATTCTTTCTACTCCGAAAAAAAAACTACCTCAAATAAGCGAGTTAGCGCCGGCTCTCCGCTGCACTATATAGGTTGATCATCCGATCCGTTGCAGTTAAAATATTTTCAGTTTGTAGGACAGCGATTATACCGAAATGAAGCCACACTTGGTTTTTTTTTCAAATGGGAAGCTTTAGTTTTTTTCAATGTAAGCAAAATTTGGCATAAGAGAGACTATATGTAGACATAAATAGAATGGCTTTTGAAACAGTTAGGTGTTTTTTCGAAATGTTTGGAAAATATACTTCTAAACAAAATAAATTGGTAAATGGTTACGATGATATATCTGTTCTACAACTAAAAAATCAGAGTATGTACATTAAAATCAGTAAAAATGAGTACAACCATTTCAACTAAACGGCACAGCTAAACCTAGAATCGTCGCTAATGGAATGATTAATTAATTAATGGATTGCGTGCCCTCTAGAACATAAAGGGAAACTCGATGGGAAACTAAAGCAGGTATATATGACGAAATTAATTTTGCTTATCAAATGTATAGAAAAATCTACGAAAAGTAAAAAATATGAGCAAGCCTTGAGGGAAGTATGCCGTTTCCCTTGAGCTGAAAATCTATTGACAATATTACGCAACGAACCCATTTTGCCATGCAACACTTTGCAGTCAAAAAGAAATGTTTTCAAAACACATCGCTAAACCGGCGGTCACACCTTTTAAAACTAATGGCTACTTGTATGTTATTCTCTAGCGAGATTAGATCATTTATGGTAATACATTTAAGAGGAAACATGACGCAGAAAAAATAAATTACAATTTATAATCACCTATAGAAAGTTCAATAGATATAGCGTCACGAATGACAACGGCACATTCGTGCATAAATCAAATTGATATTTACTGCTTGGTAATAAAAATTATGTGGAGTAATTAAATCCCCGTTATTAAACGTCTACGGGTATGGTTCTGATTTAAGATAATTATTCATTGTGTTAATTTTATCTGTAGATTTTTGACACGTGCCCAGAAATCTTCTTTGAGTTGAAATATCCAAATGCAAAAGAATACTCATATTCTGTTCTGTAATCAAGACATTCATACTAAGCACGATGATGATGGCCTGAGGGAGCGAAACACATTAAGTACAAAAATGAGAGGGGTTTGAAATTCAAATAACCTTGGAACGTGAACAATATGTTTAATAAAAACGGTGATACGATCGATAAGTAATCAAACTTGTAGGCGTGATAGATCGGCTATGTTACAGCATAGAAAATTGATGAAAATGCTATGGTAAGACTGCGAAATTAGTAAACAGTTCGGCCGCATTTACGACCCAATTTCAACATTTGTCCAATTATTCAAGCTACACGTATTATACGCCTTTTTAAGAAATTCGAGAGGGTTATTTTTATTGACATTTTGAAATCGCAGACTTTTTTTAGTTGGCACATCTTAAAATTTGAGGAGACAGGATCGAGGGACTATTTTTCATATGAATCAAATGCAGCTGTTTTTCTGATTGTGTTTCATTTTGTACTGCTGTACAAATATATATCAGCATGATGGCTGCCTGAGGGGCCCTAAACCTTTTTACAAAGTCGTCGATGTCGATTGCTGAAGACCTTTTTTCCTACTATGATTATTTTCATGTCGAACTTTCTAAAATCAATTGGGTTCGATCAATTGTTATATCTAAATCCTCACGAGCATATAGAAAGAGTTCTGATAATCTAATATATAAAAATCTCGTGTCATGGTGTTTGTGGTCGCACCCCTCCTAAACGGCTCTACCGATTTTCATAATTTTTTTTGTATATTTGCTAGGTATGTGTCTCCCGATTGTCTCTTGTAAAACAGCCAACTAATTTGTGACATAATTTTGGTTTCAAAAAATCAAGGGTGGCTTTGAAAGTTTGAAAAAACATTTTTTGCATACCAGTAAAATGCTCCTTGGGAACTGAGTAAACGTGAAAACGTGCTAGGCCTACTCTGATTGTTTTGAGTTTTTTATTTTTTAACTTGATTTTTAGATCCGAAAAAATGTTACTTAAAAACACTGTTCAAAACAAAGTGTAATGACCGTATAGTAAATTTGAAGCCGATAGAAACATTCATTTTTAATTCAGAGCAAGTTGATATTGAAATCCTCAATTTATCGGGTCTAGGACACTTCGCCGAATGCCCACAACGCCGACACGATTTTTTGAAGGTCCATATCGCCGACTAGGGACACTACGCCGACGGACACTACGCGGACCGTGCCCACATCGTCGACAAGTGTGCAAGGGACACAACGCCGACCCTGCCCACTTCGCCGATCGTGCCCACATTGCCGAAACGTGTGCAAGGGACACTAAGCCGAACATGACCACAACGCCGACTGTTCGAAAATCCAGGCCCCTCATACTCTGTCCAGTGTATGAGTTTGCATTTTAAAAAGTTTAAAAAACATGTCCTAAACCTACAAATAACCTAATATCCAAAGCTGCTTTGCTTCACACTCCGTCCAGTTTGATTAAGAATTTTCGTATGAGTCTGTAGTTCGAAAAAAGTTAAAAAAAATATTCTGAACCTACAATAACCTAACGTCAAAAGCTACTTGGTGTTGCACACCGTCCAGCTTGATTAAGAAGTGTTGTATGAGTCGACGTTATGGTCACGTTCGGCTTAGTGTCCCTTGTTCACTTGTCGGCGATGTGGGCACGGTCGGCGTATTGTCCGTCGGCGAAGTGGGCATGGTCGGCGTTGTGTCCCTTGCACACTTGTCGACGATGTGGGCACGGTCGGCGTAGTGTCCCTAGTCGGCGATATGGACCTTCAAAAAATCGTGTCGGCGTTGTGGGCATTCGGCGAAATGTCCCGGCCTCAATTTATCTACCTACATTAAATATTTTACATAAAATATAGAAGGGTTCCTATCGGCTTCAAATTTACCACACGGTGCTTACATCTCCAAGGAGCATGTTACTGGTATGCAAAACACGTTTTTTGAAAATTTCAAAGACACATTTGATTTTGCGTAACTAAAGTTATGTCACCAATTAGTTTTCATCCAAGTAGGGCTGATCCCGGGAAGCTCAAAATTTAATTAAATTAATTAATTAATTAATCGGGTGACACCCTGTATATAAGTTGGGGAGAGAAGTTCGTCTTTCATGGCGAACGGACGTGTTTGGAGCCAGCTCCGGCTGATTTTAGTGGTTTTGTGACTGTATATAGGTTTAAAAATGTTTGTCCTGTGTGGCCGGGAGCGCACAAAAATTTGTAATTGTTTAGTGCTTCTTTGATCGAAATCGGTTCAGTGGTTGAGATTTTACGAATTTTTAAAGTATTAAGTTTAATCTCAAGATGCATAACGCGCGGGACTAATTAAATCGTGAGAAGACACGGCAGGAACCTCCAATCAACAGAACAAAAAGGGCGTAAAGTTAAGATAAGTGCTTGTTTGCTTACTTACTTACTTACTTAGAATTAAGGCTAAATTTAATTTAAAATTGAACAAAGGGGAAAAGATTAGAATAGAGCGGCCCAAGTCACTGGGAGCTACATTGAATATACCTACTTCGAAGCGGGGCGGAACAAATTGACCCTTGGGAAAGGAAATATAAACTTGTCAACCGGAGACATATAAAGAAACTATAGCCATAATTACCTACAATATTTAAACTCTCAAATTTCGGTTTAATAGGCATGATTGACAAAAAAGGAAACCTTTCTTACCAAATTTAAGCGGCTTTTTTTTCCTGTTTTTTTTACACTTTTTTACTCTCGTTAGCACCTTTAGTTTAGAGTCTCACAGAATAGGATATACGGGGTGGCCAAAGATAGACGTCTCAGTGACATAACAACTAACTTAACTAAATTATCTCTCCTAGATATCTCTTTTAGCGATTAACAAACAGCACTCACCACCCAAATCAGAATTAAGACCTTAATGACAAGTATCAGCGATCAAATAGAAGTGCGATCAAAGAACACATCCTAGAATGCATCAGTATAAACAAGGACGGGGACTGCCTGTTTGGAACGATTGCGCACCAACGGAGGGGATTTCCAGGGACATCAGAGCCTCTCAGGAAATTAAGCAAAGGATTAAAAAGAAATCAACGCATACATGAGGGAAAACCTGGAAGATTTCTCCCCACAATTGGTAGGAGACGTAGAAGGATAGGTGGAGAGAACCAGCAGAGTTACGGAAATCGTAATCAAGAAGCACCGAGGCATTGAGGTGGAGAAATTTGAAGGAAAAGTAAGAGTATGTCCATGGCCCAAATCAAGATGAAAATAAGAAGACTAACAATCATAGGATGCCACATCCCCTCGGACAAAAGAGCGCAGGCGGAACTCAGAAATCGAAGTAAAACAACAGAAAAAAGTGCGGAAAGAACCTAGGTATCATACTAGGCGGCTTCAGTACGCAACTAGGCAGACTGGACGAAAGTGAAGAGGAGGAAGGGAACACAGCAGACATATGGGCAAAAACAGTAGGATCGGACCACAAAACGGTAAAGGGGAAAGTCAAGAGGGAGGGGGGAGAACAAAGGACAAGGAGCACAGCGGGGAAACCGAAGGGTGGGATGTGAAACTTCTGTCAGGGGAGAAGAAAAGAAAGGAGCACCGAAAGGAGCAGTAAGAGATTAGAAGCAAAAAGGGGGAAGGGATACCATATCGGAAAAGATCGGCGAAACGCTCAAAGAAACAACAAAGAATACACTAGGGAAACAGAAACGCCCATGTGACCGAACAGAAAGCGGGCCAAAACCCACACTAACCTGAAACAAAGAAGGAGCTAAGGGAAGCCAAGGAAGAAGAAAACGGAGCCTATGAGCAACACGAAATCAAGGAATTCGCCGTGTTCGCGGAGAACATCGCCAAACTCAGACCAATGTAGAGGAATATGCAAATGTAATGGTATACGCACATCAAAAAATACAAAAGGAGGAAACAAGGGTGAAACAGAAAATAATATACCAATGACAGCGTGGGCGATGCTGGGATTACCCAAATTCCTAATCAACAGAACCATAAACGCGTGGCAAAGGGAGTATACTAGTATACAATGGTTTTGGAAGAAAACCGAACACCAAAAGAAAACCAGGGGGATCAAACAAGGATGTCCGCTTCCCCAAGGCTCTTCGCGATAGCACTTGACCACGGTATAGAACAAACAAGGATGGTGGTGACGAACCTTAGCACAGGCGGCCAATTACTACTACCGACATTACTGGCGTACGCGGACGATCTATTTGTAATCCCGAATAATTTATAAGACACTGAGGACTTCGTCCAGGCCAGCGTGGTACCAGGTGCACCTGGAAATGGTGGACCTACAAATACACAACGAAAAGAGCTACATGATGATAAGAGTGCCAAGAAACAACACCCCCAGTACAAAGAAGGAGAGAAGACCATAATAGCCGAGAAGGAGATAACCATGAAGCACAAGATCAAATATCTGAGAATGTACATAAGCAGCACAACGCAGTGCAAGACAGAATAACCAACGCATTCAGAAGCACACACGGAATCTGGAACTTCTTACGAGAGAAGAAAATACCGGGCAGCTGGAAAATGATGATTTACAACGCGAACATAGCACCGACAATCTTATACGGAATTAACACTTCAGCGCTAACAAGGAGCAACAGACGAACATTGAGGAGGGCGGAGTGGAAGGCACTCAGGATACTGAAGAAAACAGCAACCTCACAAGAAAGCAGAGAAGAGAACTACTAGAAGGAAAGACGATTACCAGGAGACTGAAGATGATTCAGATGAGATACTGGACATACCAACAAGAGGAACAAAGACCATATCATACGGGCTGCCAAGATTCTGTATGCCTCGGAATGGACGGTACGCCGACCCTGCCACACATGGAGCACCACCATAAACCAAACGGTAGAGGTCTGATTACCATGGGAAGATGGGAAGAAAAGAGCAAAGACACACATCAAGGAAGAAAGAAAGCAAAAGAATACTGGAGGTGGAGGAAGAAGCCAAGGGGAGGAGGAAAAGGGGACAGAAAGTAACGCAGGGAGAGGACAACAATAAAAAGGGCCTAACACGAGGGAAAACCGGGAAGGGAACGAGACCAAAGGATAGGAACATCGGAAGCCAATGAACGCCCGGATAAGAAGCTATCACTAGAAAGCAGAGTTCCCTCTAAGGCAGAATACCAGTGGTGAAGCTGTGGCCGTACCCGTTCGGGTCGGATAACACCCAGTTAGCCGCCCCCCCACAACCCCCCCCCAATCCACAAAATCCACCACATTGTTTGGCATATGTCGCGGCCCAGCGCGATGGCAACAAAGTAGTGGAGAAACGTCCCTGATAGTGTCTACCAGGGACGCATCCTCACGACAGTTGACTAAATCCTGGGAGAGGAGGCGACGCCAGGCATATGTCAAAGTTTCAATTAATTAATCGGGTGACACCCTGTATATAAGTTGGGTTTTGCCAAATATTTAGTTTCTTGTTGCTATTTGGAGCAATAGAAACTTTTTCTTCGGTAAGCTACAGATATTAAATACATACACGACGATAACTACTTCATGTGACATGGCGATGAACTAGTCGGCGGTGGTGTACCGGGCCTGGTGGTGAAACCGCCGCGATGGGACGGCAGCGATAAACCGGCGCCGGCGGTGATGAAACGTCCCATTTCGCTATTATTGCCTGCGCACCTTGTAATCTTGGTGCTAAGGCAATGATTCTAAACTGTTCTACCTTGGTATATAATATACTATTAATTAATACCTGGAACTGAATAGTATAGTACAAAATAAATTTTGACAATTGCGACAGTTCATTTAGGCCAGTCAAAATCGACAATAAATCAACAAAACATGATGTATCTCTAATTTTTTAGTATGTTGTTTGGACCCATTAGAGTAGTCTATACTCAAGTTTGCAACCCTCTAAAAGTTGTGGAAAAAGTGTAGTATACGAAAAACCACGAAATTTTCGGACTTTTTGCAGTGTTTGCGTTATATTTCCTTAACTATACATTTTTCGACGAAAGTCACTATATACGTTTTTGAAGAGTATTAAATGTATAACAATTTGTGCCTAACCCGAGCTCTGTAAGTCAATTAGTTACCGAATTACGGCACTTTGAAGATAGTCATTTTTTTCCAAAAAGTGAACATTTGAGTTTTACACCTTCTTTAGATAGAAATTGCGGCTAAACTATTAATCCTACGTATAGAAATGATAAAATAGAAGTTGTAGATAATTTAATTAGCTTTAAGTTAAGCGTAAAGTGGGGTCTGCAGGCCTCGTAGTTCTCTCTAAATCTCAAAAAAACCGATATAAGGTAAAATCGCATTTATCCAGAAATGTTCCAATAAAGCTTTTTATTTTTTTGTTTTTTGGTGTGGCAAAGAAAAATTTGGCATGCAATCATTAAAAAAACGGTGAGGTGTATTTTAATATAAACATAAGTCAGAAAAATTGTAGTAGGTATATAACCAATAAATCAAAGATAGATCAAAATCGTCTCCTTCTTTTGAATGGCTCTAGGCTGTCACTTTCGGTGCACTCTTTAACAGGCAGGTCCTCTACTATTGGTGGATTGTCGTCGCGGTCCTTTATAGGTAGGGAGTCCAGTATTGCTGGATCGTCAGGGTTGTCTCCGATGATGATAAGAGCAGCGTAGCAAACATCACAAAGCATTTGAGACCTGCTTTCAGGCAAATGCAGCCACCTCTGCATCCCTTTTTGCATTTGCAAGACAGGAGCTCTGGGGGGGGGGGCAGGGGGTCGCCGTCTGGTAATGGGAATGAGTCCAGCCGAGTTCAATTGCGGTGGCCTGAGCATTGTCCTGGAGACCACGTTTTACACTGATGGCAACTAGTGACTGGATACCACATTTTTGAACAACTATCAGTCCTCAAGTGGATATCGACATATAAAACAAGAGCCGGGAGGCACTGGCAGTGTTGGAACCTATTCACAACACGATACTTGGAACACAAACGTACAAATTGAAACACGAGTTACTCACAACAAAGGAACAAATACTGTGAGCTCAGGAAGAAACTAAGAAAGCGGGGGAACGAGAGAGGGTTTCACGATACGAAATATGGCATTAACAATTTATCATGACGTCTGAAAATCTGTAAATACTTTAGCGCGCGCGGTGTTAATAATTTATGACAACTTCGCGACAACTATACTAACAATAACATAAGGATCATCTTTATGAGCCAAAAACATGCTCGCCAATAGGGCGGCAGACTTTGAATTACATTGAAAGCTGTTTATTACTCAGTTAAGATTGAAATCTGCACTATACTATTCTTCTATCAATAAAGTATTTGAATTTGTCATCGCACGGTTGTGTTCCAGTGCGTGCAACAGTTTTAGTTCGGTATTGGTTCCCACTTTAAGATCATTGAATAAAGATTCCTTATTCAATGATTACAGATTCGTAAAGACGATTCAATCGCGCGAGTATGTGTTGTTGAATATCATAAGTCATAACCCATACCTACTGCTATCATTCCTATTTTGAGTATTTTCTGTCATCAGGTAACTGTTACCATTTTACCAAAATACCCAGTATTTCCGTACCAGGCATTATTACTTCTATTGCCGATCACCCAACGGGACTACGCAGAACAAAGAACCGCTACAATCCTTAAATATCATCATATCAATCATTGTATATTAGGTATGTATACAATGATATCATTGCGGCACCTTTCTACGACTTACTCAACTTTGATTTGTGCCTTAATTTAAATCTATGAAATTGTTGGATGTTTAAAATTGACTCTATACAGCAAAAAACTGTTTTGACACATTGCTTTTTTTATTTCCACACCAAAAAACAAAAGATAAAAAGTTTGTGGAACATTTCTGGAGAAATACAATTTTACCTTATATCGGTTTTTTTGAAATTTAGAGAGAACTACGAGGCCTGCAGACCCCACTTTACGCTTAACTTAAAGCTAATTAAATTATCTACAACTTCTATTTTATAATTTCCACACGTAGGATTAATACTTTAGCCGCAATTTCGATCTAAAGAAGGTGTAAAACTCAAATGTTCACTTTTTGGAAAAAAAATGACTATATTCAAAGTGCCGTAATTCGGTAACTAATTGACTTACAGAGCTCAGGTTGGGCGCAAATTATTACACATTTAATACTATTCAAAAACGTATACAGTGATGAAAGTCGAAAAATGCATAATTAAGGAAATATAACGCAAACACTCCAAAAATTCCGAAAATTTCGCGGTTTTTTGTATACTACACTTTTTCCACAACTTTTAGAGAGTTGCAAACTTGAGTATACACTACTCTAATGGGTCCAAACAACATACTAAAAAATCAGAGATACATCATGTTTTGCGAATTTAGCGATTTTTTGTGTCGATTTTGACTGGCCTAATTATAGCATATCTACATTCTTTATGGCATAAAGTGCTATAAATGCCATCTAGAATTGACAGCTTACGATATATCCGTGCATAAAATTGGTTTATACACAACAGTTATGAACGATAAAAAAAGATTCAACTTAATTTAACCTAACCCACAGTATAATATGTTAGGAACTAGGCTTGCGAAATCGATCCATAAAAATCGTGCCTTTTTAAACGAAGTCACGAACATTTTGGTAAAAACGATATTAGTTGAACGAGACTTTTAATGTTTAAATTCTCTTCACCAGCAGTAATCTGACTATTCAGAGAGCTGAAAGATCCCTATAAACATTGGTATTGGTTGTATAACTCGAATATTCATTAGGACGGATGGCGCTTAGGTAAAGTAAATAGAGAATCTTGCACAAGAGAAAAATGTGAAATATTGATATAGAACATTCCAGCATTGTAAGTTATTTAGCCTTCGATTTGACACTCCATAAGCAATACTTTACCTTGCCTTTTTTTGCAATAAAACATAAATTAATTAGGCCGTTCCACAAGCAGCGATTTTGATTACGTTCGTGGTGACAGTTACAATCTGGCTATCCTTCGGACAATTATTTCTTAATTTACAAAATCTGACCTTAGCGAATAGTTGAGGAATCTGCCAGTCGACCTTTCTCAAAAATCGCTATAAACGTTATTAATTGATTTGTATTTATTTTAGGGAAATGTCCCCTCAAGAATCTTAAATAAAGGTCACGATCAAATTGGATCATTGGAACACACGTTCTTACTAGAATAGAAGCTATAAATAGCAATTATGGTAGAAAAATTTAAAAAAGACACTTTACATAATAATATTCATTTAGTTTAATTGAAGATAATTTAGCAATTTTCTAACGAGGACACGCGTTTTAAAAATATCTGTCACAACTAAATGAGTGAGTAATCAAATTTGAAAATTGATGAAAAATTCTACTCCAGACTTCGTGATACATTCAACAGGTAGGTATGTACGAGTTTCATAATTTCTGAGGGTGGAATCACAAGCATAGGGATCAAATACCAGTACAGTACATAAATGACGTTAACAAAGACAAACGTTTATGTGTGAATGCGTATTAAAATATTCGGGACACCTGTTGGTTTTTTTTTGTGCTTCATTACACATACGAAGGGGAGACGTTATTCCATTGCTTCTGGCTGTAACTGGTTGAAAAAGTGTACAAGGGAACAATTCAAACATGTAAACAGCCAAATGCACATTGTCAATTATTCTTTGAGACGCGTTATTTTGTTTGAAAGATGCTATTACACCACAGAGGGACTCGATTTAAAGGAAATTGTATGTTACCGATAAAGAAGCCATGAGGAAATAACTATTTCAGGACGACGAAAAGCAGGTGTATTATCCATGACATAATATAATTAAGTTATTTTAACTAAAAAATATGGGTTTCATTCTACAATTCAAAATATGTCCATTGTCTCCATACCATAAGATTGGGGGCCGAATTCTGGACAAGTGAGCTGGCCAATTTTTCGTATAGTTGCACTACTAGACCATCCTGCCTGACCATCTACCATAATATATTTCAACGTTAAACATGTTACAAAATTCTAATCATTCTAAACTTTGAAAATACGCCGTCTATTATTTTTATCTAACACTAACTTTAACATACCATTCGTTAGGCAACTTTCTGAAAGAAAAAAAAATAGCGACCATATTAACATTTTCATTGTGCACAATTTTGCTCCTACATTTTTTTCGATATCTTTTATGGTAAAGGAATAGTGATCGGAGGAGTCTTAGATGCTAACTATTAACTCGGATTTTTGTAATTTTTTGGAAATACTTAGGTGCTATGTATTGGGACGCATAAATTTAGTGTTTTACTTATTAATTTTACACTCCATCTACTGGTGAAGTTGGTAGAGCGACTGAAATTCCGTTCGCTAAAAAATTAAAGAAAGAAATTAAAGAAAAAAGAATTTATAAAAAATCTTAAAAAATGTATTCGGCTATTGTAACATTTTTCAGTCGACTTAGTATACACGGTGTCCATTTTTCGAGTGCCACTATGGGGATCTCACTTATTTTAAGAGATAGGAAGTTGGTTAAATGGGGGCAAAGTTGCAAATTTCCGTGCTGAATAAGAATCTGAAAAGAAATTTGAAGTATCTTCAATACTTTTGAAGATATGACAAAAAAACGAAAATTTCTGATTTTCGTTTTTAATTTTTTTATGATAAACTAATCGTAGTCGACATTTCTAATTAGCACATTATTCGGACACTTTTTAATGGAGACTTCAAATATGGCATCCTGTTTTTAATTACGTTCAAGATGACGGAGAGACACGTGGCAACTTTAGTTTTTCTTATGGGCGCCAGATTGGATTTTGACATTTTGGTATTACGTCTTTTTTTCTCTTTACAACGATATATCACACATACTGGTTCAGTATCACATTTTTCCTAAAAATATAATTTTTCATTTTTTGAGAAGAGTGCTTTGGAAAAAAAAACGTTCTTTTGTTGTCAACAAAAGTTTGACAGTTTGATCCATCTGTCTGGTTGCAGCGTTTAGTTGTCAGAGAAGTAGAAATTCGATTTTCATCTCAACCGCTTGCAAAATTGCCTGCTCATATTCATTGGGTCTATCACCATATTGCTGTCTATATCTTTTAAAAGAACCATATTCGCCCAAGTTTTTATGCAGCAAAGAAAAATACCTCAAACTAGGTTGTTGCCCCTCTGGATAACGCTGCGAGTATGTTGCAGCAGTCATGTGGGCATTTCGATGAGAAGAGAAGTGTAGTAAATTTGGATCATATCTCTTTGATCTGCATTTGAAAAAGGCATTTTCGCAATACAACTACCATAAACCTAAATGACACTACAGGAAATAAGTCAACCTTTTGTTCACAACAAAAGAACGTTTTGTTTTTCCAAAGCACTCTTCTCAAAAAATTAAAAATTGTATTTTTAGGAAAAATGTGATACTGAACCACCATGTGTGATATATCGTTGTAAAGAGAAAAAAAGACGTAATCTCAAAATGTGAAAATTCAAAATGGCGCCCATAAGAAAAACTAAAGTTGCCACGTGTTTCTCCGTCATCTGGAGAGTTATTAAAAACAGAATTCCATATTTGAAATCTCCATTAAAAAGTGTCCGAATAATGTATTAATTAGAAATGTCTACTACGATTAGTTTATCATAAAAAAAATAAAAACGAAAATCAGAAATTTTTGTTTTTTTGAGATATCTTCAAAACTATTGAACATATTTGAAATATCTTTTCAGATTCTTATTCAGCACGAAAATTGGCAACTTTGCCCCCATTTAACCAACTTTCTATCTCTTAAGATAAGTGAGATCCCCATAGTGGCACTCGAAAAATGGACACCGTGTATAGTGCCAAAGAACAACTCAAATGAATTTAACGTTCTCATAAGCCGTAACATATACAAAGTCGCTTAAATGAGTAAATGCAGAATGTTACGCGGATTCATTTTCCCTATGTTTCTTTTTGAGAATGCGCTGGCGCTTATTTATTTTCAAAGATATATCAATAATATTTTGTAATAAGCTGTTGTGCTTGTGCAGTAGATCAAAGCTTTGCGAATTCAAACGACGAGGCATTTTCGTCACATAATTTGATTCAAATTTTGAAGTATAGTTCTCACACAAGATTTGAATCGTCGACTACATTTACAACAAGGTTGCAAAAATATGTTTTGGTTAAATAAATGGGCCGCTGACGTTTGGAAGCTTCCGGCTTAAGGGCCGAAAACCAGGTTTACACCTAGCCGACCTTATTTGGGAAACAATAGGACATTATAGTTCATTTTTAAGTAAAGTAGGTCTGTTTTATATCACCTGCTTCATAAAGGACAAGCATGTCAAATTTGGTAGGCAGCTAAATGACAACTTGAGCGCTTTCATTTCTTTTTTTTTCCGTCTATTAAATTTCCATTTCCGTGCAGTTAGGTCAAGGCTTCACTAAACTTATTACTACTTGTACCACCCGCCCGCGCCACATACGTTGGTACGGCCAAATTACTTATTTGTCGGAAGTCCTTTTCATTAAAATCATGCCTACATCAATAAAATGGCAAATTCCATTATAAACACACATTTATTATTGCGTACTGAATTTTAAGTTTATCTAAATTAGGATTCATTTTAAATTAGCGCCCTTGAGTCTCATTTCACACGCGAAATTTGGAAACAAAAACAGATTACACTAATGATTAGTGTGCGTACTGTGAAGTTTCTCGCATCAGTAGGTAACTTATCGTTTGCGGAACATAAGAATAGTAGAACTACGGATTCCTCGTTTTAAATACGAATTATGCAACTCGTTCGCTCAGTTTGAAGTCGTAGTTCACAAATTGCACAATTAGTTTAAACAGTTTATAAAGAGCTAATTGGAAAAAACGCGAGAAAAAACGTCATTAAAACTCAACAGAAGTTTTGACAAAATGATCCGAGAATTAAACTTTGGTTACCTTCCCCATGATTTTTTTTAATTGGAAGGGATGTTCATGTTGGCTCGAAATGGAGTTTTAAATTTAAATCTCTCATCTTCATCATTTCATTGGGACATTCATTCTCAGTAGTCAATTCTCCGATAGTAATAATTTTCAACCAACTTTTGGAACACTTGTATCTTGTATGTTAAAAACTTGTTCTTTTTCAGCATATTGCCTCTGAGAGCCTCATTTTCGCAGACTTCATCCGAAGTAGCCCAAATTTAGGGTAGATTAAAAAACCAATCAAAACTATAACACTCCCTTTAAATTAACCGCCGCGGGGCAACTTCCGGGAAATCCGGAAGTGACATAGCAATGAAAATATTTGAACCGATTTGGATTCATTGAACAACACAAAATGCCAGAAATCGGTTAGATTCCCAAAGAATAGATCCAGTTCGTCGTTGCGGCACCCTATATATTATTATATATTTTTTTATGGCATTAGACTACACGTCTATTTGCCACAGAACTATTATTGGATAAATATTAACATATTAAATGAGGTATTTTGACATTACGCACAAGCTTCTGGGATCTTATTGATTCGCTATTGCCTTGTATCATACATTTTTACAAAATTATTATCATAATAAGATCGGAACGACCAACTTCACGTCAACGTATAGCATAATACGCACTGGCTGCCTAAATTGACAGGTGTAGTGTGCAATTATGTATTTTAAAAGGTAAGGTTATTAACACATTTAGAATTACAATCAAATTACTTCATACACCAGTGAATGGAATAATAACGTCTTGGATCATGTACTTAGACGACCTAATTGGTATTCCACTAAAGTGCCTCCGTAATATATTGCCGACCTTCTATAACAAAACAGGTGCCAACCTGTTTTTAATGAAGATATTTGTTGTGCTTTCTATTTTATGTCTGTAAAAACAGTGCGAAATGCTTAATCCCTTCTGAGGGGATTATTTCTTTACATACAAACACGTAACTGTTTATCTATGGGTTTTAATCAACTGTGTATTGAAATTAAAGATAGTATACAACATGTTCCATTTAAAATGTATTCTTTAAAAATAGGGACCATATACTAACATAAATTTTTGTAATCAAGCAAGACGAGCATTTATGGTCGATGTATATTTAATATTTTGTGTATAGTTCGGTACAGGCCAAACAAAACACACTGTACATAATATGTATATCATTCAATGTAGCAGAGTAATTGTACCTATTTGTATCCACCTGCTAAAATATACACTTAGTTGAATAATATATTTCCTCTATGATAATATAATATGCAATTTCACTTTAAAAATTCCCAAGGCGTTTCACAAATAAAATACTATAATGGTACAGTCACAAGCGGGATCGATTTTCATCCACTAATTTAAATTCATACAATATTTGAGTAATCTTTTTGCCTTCACAAATTCCAAAATTACATTTCAACTTCAACTTTAATTAAAGCTTGCACGTAATAATCACTTCTAATATTTCTCTTTCCTAAACATAAATGTTTGTAAACCAATTATTACACTTACTTCATCACAGTCGTTAATGGGGAATTTGCATGCTATTTCGCGAGTTCCTACGCATTACACCAAATCTCATGTTAAGGACGGGTATTTTTATACCTACTAACACCCCGTTCACACGGCGCGCGTTGCATCTATTACAAATACCGATAATCACGATACGTGAAAAAATGATGTTCATACGAGCTTCGCCTTATCATGTGTTCGTCTAAGGCCCGGTACACACATCCGATTTTTTGACGTGGGGCTTCGTTGCGGTGACGGAGTTACTTGATACATTTCGTTATATCGTGCAATGCACACAGTTGTCCGGCACCGTTGCGTAGCCGTACGGCCAGCGTGGGTCAGTTTTCGACCGCAGTTCCCTCGTAATAATGTCGATTCGGTGAACGATGCACCAAATATTGTCTTGTTTTAAATCATTACCTAATTTATAAATTAAGTGCGCTGCAATCACACGTGACACGTTTCTTGCGATACATGTTCATACTATACAGGGTGGTGACTTGCGTAACGCATCATAGGGATTTCAATGTAAAATTCATAGCATGCGATTATTGGCTCCCCAGATTATTTTAGAGCAAAACTGTATTCTACAAATTTTTTACGTCAATCAACCGTATTAGTTTTCAATTTTTTGCATAATATGATAACAGAGACGGAAAATTGGAAAAATAAAACCCCCATCACTTTAAAAAATACAACAAAATTTAAAAAGATTCAAAACGATTTTTACATTGGGCGTTATATTTTTGAAGAGACAATTTAATATGCTATCTTTTTAACTACATTAAAATATAAAGGGTGTTTCATTTAAAAAAATCACATCCGACACCCGGTGTACCTATTCTGACGACAGATTATTCAACAATCATTAGAAACTTGTCTACAAAACATTTTTAATCTTCTAAGAATATAGCGTCAATCTGAAATTGAATTTTTTTTTATCTTCTCTCGTATTTGTTAAGTGAGCGAAAATTTTCAAATTTAGACCTAGATTAAATTTGGTTGGCATTAGACGATAACACAACCAAGACTCCCGTGTAAGACTATACGAGGCACCGATTAGTTATGTACACCACCAAACTGCAAGCTTGTTCCTCGCCTTTCCCCTAATTCTCGCCTTAATCAGTACAATAACCCAAATTTAAATGCAGTTTTACGTTATTATGATATGTATTTATATCAGATTTTTGACAAAATTAAAAATTTCCTGTGGTTAACACAAATGGGGGGTCATTTTTACCCCAATGCAATACTTCCCTTACTAAGTGCGGGTGGTAAAAAGAAGTTTCTTCAAACGTAACTTTTCAGCACGTTAGCATCTTTCGAAACAACCCTTTCCTTTTATTGTATATACTTCTTATGTATCGCTTCGTCTTTTATTGAGCGTAGTGTCTAATCATAGTAGCAATTTTTCACATCGATGTTCAATTTGCGTTTATAAGAAATACATACTTAGTTAAAATTTCAAAAAAACTAGTCCACAAATAATAAATTTAAATTAAAGTTTAATATCATTGATCTATTTGTATTTATTAAAAGGTGCTATTGTTCAAATTTCAGTAGGATCGGATCACAAATAAGAAAGTTATTTATGCGCATGCGCGCACGCAACTTTTTACATATTTAATTTAATCGATTTGCATTCAGTAAAGGGCGCTACCGTTGAAGTTTCAGTAAGATCGGTCCATAAATAAGAAAGTTTCCTGTGCGCATGTCCAGAAGGATAGGACCTATCGGTCTGAAAATTAATAGATGTCGTCTCCAAGCGCCAAGTAATACGCCTGCAATTTTTCCCATCTAACTTTTGAATTATCGTACTAACAAGCCGACCAACAACGACAATTACAAATTTACAACGGATTTTTTCCTGTGTATGAAAACTAACTAGCCATACATGGGTGCAGAAAAGTAATAGACAAATTCAATATGTTAAGCTTCCAATTATTGTGACAAGTGAGTCCTTGACCAAAGCCGTGTGAGTAATGATTTACTCACTGTCTAATAACGCATTATACTGTTACTTGATTATGTGATGTAAATGGCCATGTTATAGCGCACAAATTAATCCTTTTAAGATTATGATTGATGATGATCTGAAGATCGCAATCCGAAACGTCGAAATGTTAGTTTAAACTGTGCGTGAACTATCGAATAAAAAAAGGTTTGGGTCGATAGCTTCTCGCAAGCTATTATTAGATTGATTATCGGAAAGTCTTTTTTTATTGAAGGCGATCCTTCACTCCACTCAACGCTTTTTGCACAACAAAAAAAGTAAATAAAAAAAATGAAGAAATAGTGCAATTTCGCCGAAGTGAGGAATTTCCGTTCTCCCTTTCACTTTTATAATTGATAGGTGCGCAATTTACGTATCGAATTTAACATGCGCGTTCCCATTATGCACACACGGCGGCTAAATATGAGTGCACTTGACCAGGTTTTTGACCCTGAACCTTTCGTTTTCTAAAGCGGTGCTAAAAATACACCTTCTTCCTTCATTGTTTATTCAGTGCCCACGCGAAATAAGTATTCGTATTTGCCGGTTAATCTTTGTTTATCTTTACATGGCTCACAAGTTAATTAGGGAAGTTCCTAATACGGTTTTAGTAAAAAGTAGTTCACCTGTTAACGAGTGGTTGATGTTGACCTAATTTGAATTTCTTCTCCTCTGTTGCAGACTGTCAAAAAAATTCCCATTCTTCATATTCTATCCGGTGGCAGAATTCTAGAATTAGCTCGTGTTACACCATCGTGCAACTACCTAAAATTTGCAATTTTGTTTACTAAACGAAGGTCGGCAAATCATTAAAAATCATACACAACAGTAATAGACTGCAAAACATAAAATTTATTAATAATCTGTAACAATTAAGTATGACCATAATGGTAAAATTACGCAAGAGTGATATTCCATTTGTTAGTAGGTATCCTTGCACACTTCCCGTAGCGATGATTACATGGCGATGTTCAGTTCCGGAAATTCCACATCAAAAAGGAGAATATGAATTCTTTCATTATTTTGCTTTCGGAATGAGACCTAGGTAAGAAGCTAACCTAAGATCTAACGTAATATGTGCGTTAATCAAGAGGTTGTATAAAAATGACTTCCTCATAAAACGGTTTATTTTCGTACGGTGACAACATGCAATCTTTGTCAATTCGCCTAAATTGAATTTAAGGCACCAGGGGTTAAATATTTTAAATTCATCTTTTAAACATTTTGTTCCTTATTAAAATACGTATATAAGTTGGTGGTTTAAGTGGTTCAGGTGATGAAGTCACTTGGTATTTCCTTTCGCACTTATGTTATTGGACACATTAAATTAAATTAAGTACACTTGAGATTCTTAAGAATATTCAAGTTGTCACAAAGTCAATAAAGGAGGAAATCAATATTGACCTACAATCTCTACACTACCGCAACAAGCGTCGGATTAAATATGACAATTAATATTATTCATGTTTAGTACCTCTCCCGTCGAGCCTCCAGTAATCTAGATACGGATAAATTTAAATGTCATTATTAAGATTAACGCAGCAATTGTTTTTTACTTTCTTCACTACAGAGGAAAATGACATTTTCTTCGAGTTTGTTTCTAAAGTAGTTTCAGACAAATAAATAAAACAGATTTAGTTGGCAACTTACAAAAAAGTTTGAAACTGTTTCTTTCAACAGGATGGCTGGTTTTTTTTCCGTATATCGTTACTACAACATTTGAATTATTCGTAAAAAAATGATACTCAATAGTAAGTATGTAATTTTTTACGGGCTACATAAAAAGATAAAGTTGATTTCTCCGAAACGAAACGTTTTATTGAAGATCTCTCAACGCGGTCTTAGTAGAGCTCAAAAAGTGACAAAGAGAAAATGTTTTGTATTTTTTTGTATCTGTTCAAATAAAATCAGTAAAAATAATAACAAAATCGGCAAACTTCGGTTCTTCTAATACGGAAATAATCAAAATTTTCAGGTTTTTTTTTAAAGCATGGTAATAACTTTTTAATTGCGCATATATTCTCTAATTTGACCGTCGTACCTTCGATGGTTTCGGGAATCTCCCCATATACTGTTGTCTACAACATTTGAATTTTAATTGGAACTTGTAACGGGAGATACAGAATTTAGTTTAATTGCTTTGAAATTTCTTGAAGTGTATGTTGCATCGACAAATTCAAACGACAAGTAATCTTACTTTATTACTCTTGAAATAATAAAAAAAAAGTTAATTGTTCTTTGACTCGGAGAAACTGTTTTCACTAAACGTCTATTAACGTACGAAATTTGGTTTGGTCAATAATAAAACCCAAAACTGTACTAATATAAATGGTTGAATCTATAAAATTAAAAAAATAAAATCTTTTTCTACATATATTAATGTCCTTGCCCCGTTTTCTGATTTGGGGTAACTATCAAAGAAAGCTGTATAGAAATTCTATGGATTCGACTGCATTAAAAAAACTCCTAAGTGATCACTTTTACAACTAATCTCACTTCCGCTTTATAATTCTCTTGGGATAAGGATGTTGAAAAATTAAAACCGTAGAAACTGAAGTGATCCACTTATTAATTAATGGTTAAGCAGTAAGAATCTTTTAACTTTAACTGGAATTTTAAAATAGAAATAATGAATGCGTACGCGTTTCTGGCATGTCTGATTGTTTATGTTGTTCTTAAGGAATGGATATTTAACTTGTAAAGTAAGCGATCGGGAGCTAGGTAGGTATACCTACCCGTTTATAGGCGAAAGATTTGTAGCTGTGCATTTGTTAATTCCTCGGTTAGTTCTATTCAGTGCGAATCCACTATAGGAATAATTTCTTCAGCTTAACAAGGTAAATTTTTTCAATTAACATTATTTAATTGAATTAGAGATATAATGTTTGCAAGTAGCTATAATCCTGTATAAATCTGGGCGTGGTCTGATATGAATAAATGCAACGGATGGGGGCGTTACTCAGGGAGGGACTTAATAAATTAAAGTTAAAAGTTAGAGAGTTTGAGTACCGATGTGCTTTATTATTATTAACGAAAAACTATGCGTTCGGCTGCAATTATTTGTAATTGGAAATGGAATTAAGTTTGCTAATTACGCAAGCTGCTAGTAAATTATATTAACTTAGCTGAAGGGAATCCTTCTATTATAATTATAACTAAATCATATTTTAATTTAAACATTTTTTTATTGAAATGTTCCAAAGAAGTTACAATGGTTTTAGGTGGGTTCTTAATTGGTTACTGCGGCTGACAGTAAGGTCAATTGGGCTACACGGAAGTGTTGGTTCTGTGAGAAGCAGACCTATGCTTAACTACGCCTATTATAATAAAGACATTATTATTATTCGGTCAATGGGGCCAATAGAACCTCCAACTTGGTTCTGTGAACCACTGTCCATTGTAACCCCTAATACCAGTCCGCGTTCTCGTAGTTAATGGATCCTGAGTACTGTCATTTACGTGTTCGGTCGTTAGTACCGAAATTAAAAGGGCACCGTAAACGAAAAAGATGTGAGCATATGCTCTCCTCTCAGCTCTACCCTTATCGGAAAACAAAACATGGCATACAAGCCAAAAAGGCCTATTAAAATCTCACCCAAAAGATAAATTGCTTAGTAGGCATACATCTAAATAAGTGAATCGGTTAATTAAACGTAAAGTCAATGTCGGCACACGAAACTTAACACGGTTTCAGGTACCCACTTGTTTTACTATCACGATAGACGTACCACACAAACCGGTGTGCTATTAAGGGGGGTAGTCTTCCACCTAAAAAGATAAAAGACTTGAAAATGAAGTTCACCTTCAATACGAATTCGATGCGTTCAATAATTATTTTTCTGGTTTAAAAATTTTGGTTGGGGCACTCTGTATAAGTTAACAAAACTAGTTTTGAATAAGAATTCTCGCACATGAAATCCGATTTACTTAGTGTTATCTTTTACATCTGCTACAGTCAAGGTTTATTGCCTATTTTGGTCTAATCTTAATGTAGATTCCGAAAACTCACACATGCACAGGGAGATAAGTAATAATTCAATTTATGAACTTGGTGCGTTCAAAAATTGACAAATTGAAACACCTAAAAGATGACACAACACCTACGGAACTAAAATAGATCGCTATCGTGTACACTAAAAATAGATCTACAAGTGAACTAATTCATTATTGAGCAAATCACAAATGCAGCAAGGTTAGGGACAGTTACGGGCGTCACGTACTAATTTAATTTTTCGGAGGAAGGACGTTACGCAATAATTACCTACGCTTTCGGGATTTGTAATTGTTTACGTTTCGTTGCCTGGAATTTATTCGCACTTCTGAAATGGGCTGGTTTAACTTTGTTGATAAAAGTGACGAAACGTTGGCAGACGGTTAATATTCAACCTTTGATTTTGCAGGAGCTTGACATCTGCGATAAATTATTATTAATGGCCGCGTAAATGATAAGGCAATGAGTGATCGTTGCAGTATTTAAATCACAATAAGTTTATGCATTTATTACTCATTTCTCGGTCAATCACTTGGGTATGAGTTTCCATGTTTAAGGAATTAAAAAAATTGGTTGACAGCCCTTATAGTAGTAACATAGAGTAATTACTCTATGGTAGTAACAAACCTGTAATATAATCATAGTTTAAGTCGAGGTTTAAGTAGAGGTATCGTGTGGTATATTTTTGAATTCAGAAAAACATCGGCATTACGAAGATAAAATAAAATATTATTTTTTGTACCCCTTAGGTGTGGTGCGCCTGTCTGCGACAATAACAATATTTTTTGGGTAATTTATAATCAATATACACGTACGATTATTAATCGTGGTCTGTACCGTTCATATGAAACATGGTTTTACTAACCATTTGCCGCACCGCATGTGATGCTGAACCAACACTAAAAACATAACCTTTAAATGTAAACCTCCTGTCGTCCCCCGTTTAAACCATTTATTTCCACAACCATTTGTCTACATCTACATGATCTTTTCATTTTACAAAACAGTCTTTGTCAATTCTACCAATTTCCAAATATAATTGCAAAGAAATTACGTCGCTACATTCTTCGTGTAGTTAAGCGATTTGACGATACAGGAAGTGTTATTTGTGGAAAAACCCCTGGTCGCCCAACAGTTGCTAACGAGACAGTAGTATAAGATGTACGTGCTCGTCTTGAACAAAGCCCTCAAAAGCCACTGCGACAGCTATCCCAACAAATATGATAATAATACTGTTAATGCCGTACTTTACCGGACAATGTTACAAGTATTTATTGATCAACTTCACGACGACGAATTGCAAGAAGGTTTCTTTCAATATGATAATACAACGACACATACAGCTGGTGAAACAATAACATTCTTTCAGCAGTATTTTGATGACCGAATGGTTGGCCGTCAAGATCACTTGATCTACGCCCTGGGATTTCTTTTTATTTGGTCATCTAAAATACGTTATTTATAGAAATCCTCGTAGAAATCGTTTACACGCCATTGAAGAATTACGTGCAGCTATAGAAGTGACTGTTCATAACATAACACAGCAACAACTTCACGCAGTTTTCGAAAACATGAAAAAGAGAGTGGATTTGTGTCTTCTTAACGGGGGTGACGAACATTTATTGTAATCACGTTTCAGTTACAAAATAATGTTTGCTATGCATTTTCAAATAATTTGGCTCGTAATTTGGAAACTAATAATAGCTATTTGTGTATTAAGAGCGCAAAATGATATATTGTCGATTGAAAGAGACAGTTGACGCGCGACGAAGGAGCGCGGCAATCTCTTGAAATCGACAATCAATTTGCGCTCGAATTACACACAAGGTTTTTTCTACAATCGAGCAGTTCACATATTTCCAAAAATTAAATTTTTCACTCAAATCATTTTAATCTTATGTCCAAATGAAAGATGTCATTTACTCGTTGTCATTGGATACTCTGAGCAATGCATATTTGATTTATAGTTAATAATTGGGAGAGCGAGCGTTTTTTCTATTTTGTCGCTTATAAGCGACAAAGTGACATTCCTCGAAAAAGATGACGTTTGCGTTGTCAAATACGAGCGCAAATGCCTACTTTGGATATCGATTGTAGAAAAATGTTATTTACAATTATAGTGATTTTCGCCTAAACAAAAATGAATCCTTGTTCTAACTCACCTGCAATACGCAATACTGCTCTATCGGCGCTATCCAAGGCCAATACAGACAATGGCTGCTCGCGAGTCCACTCTTGCAGAGAGGGATCTTTGTCGAACTCCATTATTCTTCATACTCTACCCTGAAATCAATTTCTTTTTTTAATCGTCTATTATTAACTAGGTACAGTATGAGACGGTCAATTTGCAAACATTTGCAAAAAAATCTCGAAAAAAATGCTTTGATCGGATTTTGGTACACAATGGATAACGCGAGGGATAACGCTTAATATTTATTAGTATTACCATGGAATTTCAACTTGTATGTGTATTTCAGATTTGCATTTGTAGCATTTTATTGTAAACATTAATAAATCAATCTTCGATTTTTCACTTGCTGCATACTTTTCGAATTTTTGCGCGTTTTTACACATTATAATCAATTTTTGTTCACACCTTGTTTTCGTTGTGTATTTGTACGCGCCTACGTGTGTGTACCTTCCTCCAACATTTTCGACATATTCACAATTACGTTTTTATATTGCCAGTGGATGTCTGGTCTAGATGATTTCACTGCTCTCTGAGAGTACCTCCTGCAACACTCCGTTCTGCAGATATTTGCACATCACCAATAGATAGGTATCGTCCAAACAATTCATTTTGCCTTGGAAAGTACTTCCCTCCGACCGACAAAACCCCCCCCCCCCCATTAGACGGCGAAACTGGTTGGTCGTACACCTACAAGGTATACACTACCTATTGCAAAACATTCCAGGACTAGGACCATTCCCTTAAAAGTAGTTCACCGTACAGTACAAATGCTCCACTGTACGTACATTTTTGTTCCATTTTACGTACGTACGTCCATGGGACAAATATGTACGTCTCATGTATGTACTGTGTACGATCACAAACTCCATAACGTACAAAGTAAGTACATGGTACGCCGACAATTTCGGTCAGCTGATCATTTTGTATGTGATATGTGACATACGCACGGGCTTTGCTCTTTCAGGTCCCAAGACCGGCGTTCCTAACTTTAGTTTTCTAATTTCTGTAGCTGGACGATACGCGTGAGTCAATACTCATTAGTATAAAAGTGATGATAGTACAACCGAGAGTACAACATTTTGTACCCTAGTCCATTTATTGTGAAATAAAATCATCAATTTGAAGTGAAGTAAAATGAGTCACTTTGTCCTTTATTTTGAATTTGAGGTATGTGATATTGTTGAAGCTCATTGTTTTGGAGATATATTGCGCTTTGTGGCAGCCGGTGATTATTCTTCCACAATCGTTAGAATTTGACAATGTAATGTAGAAAATCATAACTGCCATAAACCGTCTCACTACGAACGCATAGCGTTGGCAAAAATCTACATGGTAATCAAAATAACGCGTTTAACACAACCGCATAAACGCATCCAACTCGTTTCATTGTATTCCTCTACTTTCAACATCCGTAAACTTTACAGTATTTCGTCTAATGTATAAGTTATTCCACCGAATACATTTTTTCCATGATTGCAAAAGAACAACTTCAATGTAATCGTAATGGATACGCAAAGGAATATCCTTCCGCGCACGATTATTACTTGTTTATTAGGTACAGTCTCGCTGTTGTTCAATAGAAAGTTGACTAAACCCCACGGCTACTTCCCAAATAACACAAGTACGCACATTGCCAAACGGTTTATGTACAGTCTCTTGTAAAAGTAATGTCCCTCGGATACCTACCACTGTAGCATAGGCAACCAACATCCCAGCCGACTAGTCCAAGTTGGATTTGCGGGTGTGGGAGGTAGGTACTTAGGTATCTAATGCGGTTCGTTTTCAGCAGGTATTCCCACTTTGCCAAACTAAAAATAAGTTAGTAGAATGAAAATGAATGGCATCGATTTATTAGCTCAAAAGATCTGCGCTGCTTTAATCTATCCTTGGTTTAATACAATAGAAATTTTTACATTTCTTTCAATTGGTGCGTTTTAAATTTGGAAATAGTTTAGCTAAAATAATGACCTTTTACTTTTAATTTTTTCGAGTAGATTTTCTTCTAACAAAATAAATGTGATGATTTTGTTGTTTTATACTGACATTGAAATTGAAGTCTCATTATTAATTACTCGGGCCTCCTAATGGAATGCGATTATCTGCACTGGAAGCGCAACAATGCCGTTCCTTTTGTAACTACCACCTCCCACTCCTTTCAAACCCCGGGATGGCACCCGCGGAAAAATTCAGCTGTTTTAATTATTTTTCCCTAATTTATAATCATTTCACCTGCCTGAAAAAGCCGGTTTAACTGGTAACTAATTTTTTTGTCAAAAAATATTATACCTATAACCTGGACTAAATATCCTTATAATATGCCTACCTACTCAAAAATATGCAACGTAAAAGCTCTCCTAAACTAAAATCAACCACGACCAAGTATCACAAATGCATATCATTTAATTTCTGATGCTAGTTACAAAAGAAAGGTATTGTTGCACAGTGCACTTGTAGGGCAATTAATCGCATTCCATGAGGAGACCTACTCGCAAGTAATTATTAATAACACTGGAATTTCAATGTCATTAAAGGACAAGAATATCACCTTTATTTCGTTAGAAGAAAACCTACTCAAAAAATTAAAAAGTGAAAGGCCATTATTTTGTCTTAATAGTCTCTAGCTAAACTATTTGCAAATTTAAAACGCACCAAACCAATTGTAAGAAATGTAAAAATGTTTACTGCACCAAGCGAAGGATATGCAGCGCAGATCCTTTGAGCTAATAAATCGATGGCATTCACTTTTATTCTACTAACTAGTATTTAGTTTGGCTAAATGGGAATATCTGCTGAAAATGAACCGCATTAGATAACTACCTCGCACACCCGCAAATCCAACTTGGACTAGGCGGCTGGGATGTTGGTTGCCTATGCTACAGTGGTAGGTATCCGAGGGACATTACTTTTACAAGAGACTGTACGTACATTTCACGTACATGGTACGTTATTTTTGCACCACTTTATACACACTAGGTACGTACTTTGCAGTCCGTACTATGTACGAGAACAAGAGTAAATGGACATACATAACGGTACGCCTAATGTACGTACGGCAGAGTACGTACCTAGCATGTACAAAGTAGTGCAAAAATACCGTACCATGTACGTACATGAACCGTAAGTGTACGTGAAATGTACGTCTGTAAATCCAGCACTGTACGTACTAAGTATTTGCAATGTACGTACTTGTGTTATTTGGGTTAACACGACAGAAGTGGGTTCGAACAGACGGACAAAATGCAAACAAAATTCGCCAAAAATGGATTTAAATATTTTGAGAAATTGGATCGCAAATTGGTTTCCCGATATGAATACCGGTAATTTAATGGACGAAGATTGTGTATGTAACGTTCGTATTTTTTTACTAAAATACAACAAGAGATTAGAGTAAATTAACGTATTGTAACGGAAACGCTCCAGACATGACGTCGCCTTTGGCGCTCTGGAATTTTCTAGACGCGCGATGGTGGGGATCTTTGCAGCGTGTCTGGTAATTGCGCGAATGTTCTGGACTTACATTGCTTGCGTGTATAAATGGTTGCGGACCGAACATCGCGGCAGTTTTACTACCGAACGAGATCGAGCGCGGAAATATAAATTGCGAAGTGTGTGTGATATAAATAATCGATATAAATTGTATGGTTTTTATAGTGTTTTAGTTTTGTTTAATAAATATTGATATAAATCGAACCCGAATTTTATAAATCACGTTACAGTATTGTTGAGATTTGCGCAGCTTTAAATAGATTGCTTACATCCTTAATTGTTGAAATTGAGGTTGAAATCAATTACGGATTAACAGGAAAGGTGATTTAAGTACTCCAAATCTAAACAAACGTTAAAGAATGATGTTGTAGTGCGAAAATTTGTAAAAGTCAACGTAAAAGCGTAGATATTTTAACAAGAACGTGACGTAACAATTAAAGTAGGTAAGTGATTAATTAATTAAACCTCTAACCAGACATTTATAGATTGTGTTCAGTCTACACTATTGCAATATAAATTAGGGCAATATAAACGCCAATTTATTGCCTTAAATCACATCACCTAATCCTACATTTAACTGTTACCCTATCAAAGGAGGCGATGTTGCAATATAAGCAATTAAGTATGTATATACAGGATGTGTTTTTTTCATTCTCACTAGTACACACTCATCTGGTAAACCGTACGAGATACAATGTTGCTTGAATAGGCAAACATAGTAAAATAATTAGAATTTATTTATGCACCAAGATCGCTGGGAAAGAACTAAGAGCATTATCTCAATGCTAGGTATATAAAATGTATTTCGTAAATCGTAAGATTAAAATAAATGGTCGTTAAGAAAGTGACTGTAATACTGAAGATCGTTCTATATTTCGTTGTATCGGTTTACTGTCACTGAAATTTTTTTTAATTGTGCTAACACGCCATCCTCTTTTTCAATGAACTTTCCTGTCGTCCAATCACACTTTTCAAGAGAGAGCAAAGATGTTTTTTTTAACTTGCAACACGAAATTTCCACTTGCAACACGAAATTTCGACTTACAATCCGAAATTCGCAAAAAAATTGGTGAGGCCCCTCTACGATTCCGTACAAAATACATACCTACATATACCTTTCTGAAGGCCCATTCAATGTTCATAATCACTGCAATAAGAACTACAACTCAAAAACGAAAAATGATTTGTCACCCATTAAGTAGTTAAGAACATTCTTCAGCACATTGCAACAAAAATTG